>NW_006921648.1:4072980-4111229 GCF_000298275.1 Orycteropus afer afer
CTCCATGGAAGAAAGGTGCAGTCTGCTTCCATAAGGAGTTACAGCCTTGGCAACCCCATGGGGCAGTTCTACTCTGTCCTACAGTGTCACTGTGACATGAAATTGACTCAGTGGTGGTGGCTTTGGTTTGGCCAGAGATGGGGCCTGGATTGAGGACAAATCCTGACCAACTTCCAGAACTGTCCCTCACAGAGAGAAGAGCACCTTGGTCATGGTGTGTGGGTTCTCGGGGATTGAGAGGGCAAAGTGATAGACGTCTCAGACCTGGATCTGGGAAGGATCAAGTCACTGAAGGGATTTTAATGGCCCATGGACCCGACAGATGTGATGTGTTCAGGCAGAAATGAAAATTGCATCCACTGCTTATGACAGAAAGTCACGATTCAAGGTAGCACTGATGAGAGAAGGCAGCATGAGGACAGTATTTGAGTGGGCCTGCAGGCCAGAGGGGTGTGTGTGTGTGTGTGTGTGTGAGTGGGTCTGCAGGGCCAGAGGAATATGTATGTGTGTATTTGTGGATATGTGACTAGTTCTGCAGGCCAGAGTGATGTGTGTGTGTGTGTGCGTGTGTGAGTGGCCCCGCAGGACCAGAGGGGTGTGTGTGTGTGTGTGTGTGTGTGTGAGTGGGCCTGCAGGGCCAGAGTGATGTGTGTGTGTGTGTGTGTGTCTGTGTGGATATGTGCTTGTGTGTGTGAGTGGTCCTGCAGGACCAGAGGGATGTGTGTGTGTGTGTGTGTGTGTGTGTGTGAGTGGGCCTGCAGGGCCAGAGGGATATGTGTGTATATGTGTGCTATATTAAAGACTTCTGTATTTGAGGCTTTCTTTTCATAATAATAACAAAAACCTCCTACATTTGAGCCGAACGGAATGGTCACCTTTTAGGAATTATGCTGTCGGCATGGCAGTTGGATCCGTAGATGGGAATTGTTCCTTTATCTCTCCTATGGCTAATGGCTTCTGTGCAAAAGGACCAATTGATTGCTTTCTGAAATGTTGCTTCAGGGTGTGGAGAACATTATAGGTCATGTTTCAACTTACAGAAAAATCTTAGAGTTCAAATATAAATTACGTTAAGCGTGGATCTTACAGTGGAGTTTAAGGTTAAGTAAAGTTGCACGTTTCTTTAGGCCGTTGTTAGTGTTCAAGAGGCCCCCGTCCGATTGTGACAGCACCTCCGTTCACGTAGAAGAATGGCCAGGCTTGGGCGTAATGAGGGGCATGGGGCTTAGCTTAATGTTGTAACTGGAGAGACACAGACAGCAGCGCCCAGTGGCAGACGGGGCTCTGGGTGGGGGTAGGACCCGTTGTGTAATTTGCAGGGCCCAGTGCAAAATGCAAATGTCAGGCCCCTTGTTCAAGAATGAGTAAGAATGTTGAGACAGTGACAGATTATTAAGGCCAGCGTGTGTGGGGTATCTGAGTGTGGGACCCGGTGCGACTGGCTAGGCCAGCTCTGGCTGTTGGGTTCTCCAAGGCTTGGATGCCATAGAACAGGAAGCGGTTGGAAGAGATCGTTACACACTGCTGATCAACCACCCACACCAAACCTATTGCCGTCAAGTTGGTTCCAGCTTGTGGCGACCCCGCGTGCCACAGAGTGGCACTGCTCCATAGGGTATTCCCAGCTGTGATCTTTACGGAAGCAGGGCTCCAGGCCTTTCTTCCGCAGAGCTGCTGAGTTCATTCCAGCTGCCAATCTTTAAATGAATAGTTGAGTACAAACCGTTGGCACCACCCAGCGACCTTTGATCAACCACAGGAAACCCAGAGACCACTCACTTCTTTTTCCGACGGATAGCAGTGCGTGTCACACTAGAGACAAACAGAACCACGGTAACGCCAGTGACAGTTCCAAGACCGATCCCTATGTTTCGGAGCGTGGATGCCCTCTGTGTCTCCTGTCCTGTTAAAAAGAATAAAAAACCAAAAGGGTTTTAACTGCCAGATTATTAAGAGGCTGTCCTGGCAGCTTGCGGGTCCCTGGAAAGTTCCCTATCCTGGTGCCAGTGAATGTTAATTACGGAAATGAAATGTACATTTAACCCAAGGAAGTGCTCGCTGTAGAAAAATCTTGTAGGGCAAGTCTTTGAAAGCCGATTTACTAAATGACCTATTCGCCAAATGACCCATTTGCCTAATGGCTAATTTGCCAAATGACCCATTTGCAGAAAGCCAGTTCACTGGAAATCCACTCACGGAATGTTCTGCTTCTCAGTTAACTGGCAGCCAGACGCCAACAGGGAGTGGAGGCAGGGCAGAAGAGTTGTAGCAAAACTCTGAAACTTACAAAAAAATAAAAAACCAAAAACTCAAAAAAACCAACCCTCAGGAGTTTGGTGAATTGGCCATGCAGTTCATTACTTCTCTGCAGAAAGATCTGCTTCCTGTAAGTTCCCAAGACTGTGGGCACAGGCTTGTCATCTGCCATCGAGGTGGCCCTGTGCCCTACGGGATTGGACTGTTGGGCTCCATAGGGTTTTCATCAGTTGCTTTTGGGAAGTCCATCTTCGTCTGGATGCTCTGCTGAAACCTGTTCAGCATCCTAGCAACATGCAGGCCTCCATGGCCGGCCTAGTGCTGGTTGTGCCTGAGGTGCGTTGGCTGGGAATTGAACCCAAGTCTCTTGCACGGCAGGCAGGAATTCTGCCAGTGAGCCAGCACTGACTTAGAAGAAGGAAAAGGATGCATGAAACTGTCTTTTCTACTCCTTGTTGAGTGTAACTGCTTTAAGAACTCCATCAGGCATTGGGCAGTATCTTTATATTGTCTCTCCTGGCAGGAAAAAAAGGTGACCTGTGTTTGTAAGGTAGGTAGGTAGATGGATGGATGGATGGATGGACGGATGGATGGATAGGTGATAAATGATAGGTGATGATAGATGATAGATGATACTAGGTAGGTAGGCAGGTAGACAGACAAATACATAGATGTTAGGTAGATGACAGATAAATGATAGATGGTAATGCTACATAGACAGACACACAGCTAGTTGACTCTAACTCATGGTGACCTTATGTACATGAGAGCAGGATGTCACCCAGTCCTAAGATAGCCTCATGGTCATCAGCATCTTCAAACCCACTGTTGTGGCTGCTGTGCTCATCCATGTCACCAAGGGTGTCCCTCATCCTTGCTGGTCCTCTCCTTCACCAAACCTGAGGCCCTCCACCAGTGATCGGTCCCTCCTGATGTTTCCAAAGCAAGCACATTGCACAGTGTTCTGCTGGGATCCGTAGGGCTTTTATTGGCTAACTTTGGGAAGCAGGTCTCCAGGCCTTTCTTCCTAGTCTGTCTTAGTCTGGAAGCTCCACTGAAACCTCTCCACCGTGGGGGACCCTGGTGGGGTTTGAAGAACCAGTGGGAGAGCCTCCCACACCACAGCACACATGCCACAAACACATAACCCACTAAAGAAGGTTGACCCTGAATTCCTGGAGAGAAGGCCATTCTTCCTGGACATGTTTCATGGACATCTGCCCAGGTGTAGGGTTTTTGGGAATCTTGAGAATTAGCTTCCTTTATAGACCCTCCTCCCTGTTTCATTTCTTTTATCAGCAAGTGGAATTGATGGTCAGACTTTGCTTGCCACCTATGAGGGGCTCTTAGTGAGGTAGCAGTAAGCACCGTCTCCAAAGGAAGCATAACTGTATCTAGAAGGGACCCTGGGGGGCCGGCTCCACTGCAGGGTTCTGAAGGATAGAGGGATCTTCCATGTAGCCCTTCCTTTTGCCCAGATTGGTTTTAGACCAGGGTGATGACAAACCCGCACGCCTGCCGCCCTCTGTTCAGAGTGTTGTTACCTGGCTCTGTGGGCTCTAAGCTGGCGGAACAGAGCACACTCTGTGCACTTCGACCCACTCTGGAGGTTGCTTTTTGAATCTTTTCTGTCCCAGGAAAGAATAACCCATGCTGACAATTTTCTGGCGCGGTCCCTTTTGTGACTCACCTGACTGCTGGTCATGACGGTCCAGGAGCATGTCCTGGGTGACGGCCAGAGAGCCATTGTGAGGTTCAGGGGTGACTCCCAGGAGCCTGCACATCAGGGGGTAGATATGGATGCTGTCAAAAGACTCAGCCAAGTAATTCTTCTTGAAATCGGGCCCAAAAGCTCTGAAGATGGTTTTCATGTCCATGAGGGCATTATCAAAGCCATGGTCCCCTTTGTTGAAATATATTATAAGTTGCTGAAAAAGAATAATAGTAATAAAAAGCCAGTTTTATTTAATTTTATTTAAAATTTTCACTATGATCTGGGTGAAGGTTTACAAAGCAAATTCATTTTCCATACAGCAATTCATACACATTTTGTCTCACGACAGTGACTGCAATTCCCCACAATGGAACACCTCTCTTCCCACTTACTCCCTGTAGTTACTGCCTCCCTGTGTCCCTCCCTCCCATGCACCCCACCCCCAAGCTGTCTCCCTGTGTACAAACACTGATCGCTCCAAGTAGTGTATCTACCTGACTGTTATTTGGCTGGAAGCCACAGGAGTGAGTTCAATTCCAGACCTGAACGATAGCTAGGGGCCAGAGTCTCAGGGGTCTCACCAGGCTGTATCACACCAGCAAACCTGGTCTCTCTCTCTCTCTTTTTTTTAATGATTTTGAGTTTTATTCCACATTGTTCTACTCTATCCAGGATCTCCTGCACTGATCCCCCTGTGAGTGGTTGACAGTGGTAGCAGGACACCATCCACTTCTTCTGGTCTCATGGTCATATAGGCTGAGGATTGCATAATGTACCAGTCCCTTGGACTAATTGTTTCCACGCATCTTTGGTTTTCTTCTTCTTTTCTCTACAAGGAGATATCCATTGTTGCATCTAGATGGCCACTTGCAAGCTTTTAAGAACCCTAGTTGCTACTCACCAAAGTGGGATGTAGAATGATGTTTCTGTGCAATATTTTATGCCAATTGAGCTTGATGTCCCCTGCAACCATGGTCCCCAGGCCACAGGTCCAACTACTCACTCCCTCCAGGTAGCTGGCTGTGGCCAAGAAGTCACCACAACCTTGTCTCTTGTCAGCTCTACTGTACACCTGGACATTCTTACAGCACATACATATATGCTTGTAGAAACATTGTTTGCCAACCTGATACATGGTCATGGGCACACTCCCCCCTGCATAGACATACCTGATCGTTCAGCCTGTGCACCCATCTATCCACCCATAGATCAATGCTTGCTATCACTGACAATGAAGTACTATACATGCAAAAGGGTTCATCTTTGTTGTCTGTACCTCCCATGTACCTCTCTATGCCTTCCTCTTCCTCAGTGCCACCATGTTGATCACTTACATTTGGTACATTGCCCTTCTCTTCATCCAAATCAATACTTGTTTCTACCTATCTGTGTTCCCTCCACTCCCCTCCTACCCTTGGTGATCGATCAACAAAGAAATTTTCCTTCCACATATAAACCTTTCCTTGACTTTTTACAATAACAGACTAATACAATATTTGTCCTTATGTGATTGACCTACTTCACTCAGCATAATGTCCTCCAAATTCATCCACATTATGTGGTGTTTTGTAGATTCTATGTTATTCTTTAGGGTTGCATAGTATTCCATTGTGTGTACGTACCACATTTGGTTATCCATTCTTCTGTTGATGGGCATGTAGGTTGTTTCCATCTTTTGGCTATTATAAATAGTGCTGTGATGAACATGGGTATGCACATGTCTGTTTTTGTCATGGCTCTCACTTCTTTAGGATATATACCTAGTAATGGGATTGCTGGATCAAATGGTATTTCTAATTACAAATTTTTAAGGAATCACCTTACTGCTTTCCACAGTGATTGTACCATATTACAGTCCCACCAGCAGCGTATGAGAGTCCTGATCTCTCCATATTCTCACCAGCATTTGTTATTTTCCATCTTGTTGAACTTTGCTATTAGTGCTGTGGCAAAATGGTATCTCATTGTTGTTTTGATTTGCATCTCTCTAATGGCTAATGATCGTGAGCATTTCTTCATATGTTTGTTGGCCACCTGAATATTCTCTTTGATGAAGTGTCTATTCATGTCTTCTGCCCATTTTTTAATTGGATTGTTAATCTTTTTGTTATTGAGGTGTTGGTGTTTTCTATAAATTTTAGGGATAAGTCCCTTGTCAGATACGTCATTGCCAAGTTTTTTTTTCCCCAATCTGTAGGTTCTCTTTTGACTCTTTTGGAGAAATCTTCTGAGGCACATAAAAATTTAATTTTTAGAAGGTCTCATTCATCTACTTTATCTTCTGCTGTTTGTGCATTCTGGGTTATGCTTGACCGTCTATTTATGCCATAAATTAGGGCCCCTAAATTTTCCCTTATTTTTTCCTTGAGGAACTTTATAGTTCCAGGTTTCACATTTAATTAAGTCTTTGATCCATCTGGGGTTAGTGTGAGGTATGGATCTTGTTTCATTTTTTTGCAAATGGATATCCAGTTTTGCCAGCACCATTTGTTAGAGATCATCTCTTCGCCATGTAATGAATTTCAGCACTTTGTCAAAAATCAGTTGACCATAGGTCGATGGATCTATTTCTGGGTTCTTAACTCCATTCCACTGGTCTATGTGTCTGTCGTTGTACCAATACCAGGCTGTTTTGACCACTGTGGCTGTATAGTAGGTTTTGAGATCCAAGCGCGTGAGACCTCCTACTTTGTTCTTCAATAGTGCTTTGCTTATCTGAGATCTCTTTCCTTTCCATATAAAATCAATGATTGCTTTTTCCATATTCTTGAATGGGATTTGTATTGGGATTGCATTGACTGTATAGATGATTTGGGTAGTGTGTTAGGCTGGGTTCTCTAGAGAAGCAGAAACCAGTAAAGCTTTATAAATATATAGGGGTGTGTGTGTGTGTGTGTGTGTGTGTAAGAAATGTCTCTTAGGAAAATGGCTCACACACGTATAGAAGTGGGCAAATCCCAAGTTCTTGCATCAAATGTGAAGCTGGAGGCTTTTCCTGACTCATGCAGCTGCAGGGGCTGATGAGCTCAAGGCTGGCAGGCAGTGTACCAGCTGTTGACTCTGACGAATAATGACTCCAAGGTCACCAGGCCGAATGGTGGATTATTCGCTCATGGAAAGCTATAGGCATTACGATAGGATCCAGATCCACGAAGAGTGTCTCATTTTCCCAGGATGTCCATCAATACATTGGAAGCAGGCCACACCCCTAGGGAAACTTCTTTTCAATGGTTTGGCTGCTCAAAACATATACATCTGATCTCATCATGGGAATAATCCACATCAAACTACTTAAACCACTCAGAATTGTGGTCCTGCCAAGTTGACACACAACTCCAACTATACAACAGGTAGTATTGACATTCTCACAATGTTCAATCTTCCTATCCATGAGCATGGTATATTCTTCCATTTATGTAAATCTCTTAGGGTTTTTTTTGAAGTAGTGTTTTGTAGTTTTCTTTGTACAGGTCTTTTGTGTCCCTGGTAAGATTTATTCCCAAGTTTTTTTTTTTTTTTTTTTTTTTTGTAGCTATTGAGAATGGTATTGATTTCCTTATTTCTTTTTCAGCAATCTCTTTGCTGGTGTAGAGGAATCCAACTGATTTTTGGATGTTGATCTTATATCCTGCCACGATGCTAAATCTCTCAATTAGTTCCAGTAGATTTTTTGCTGAGTCTCTTGGGTTTTCTATTTATGGGATCATATCATCAGCAAATAGGAATAGTTTTATTTCTTCCTTACCAATTTGGATGCATTTGATTTCCCTTTCTTGACTTATTGCCCTGGCTAGGACTTCCAATACAATGTTGAATAGATGTGGTGATAGAAAGCATCCCTGTCTGGTTCCTGTTTGCAAGGGGAATGGTTTCAGTCTCTCTCCATTGAGAATAATGTTGGCTGTTGGTTTTGCACAGACGCCCTTTATTATGTTGAGGAATGTCCCTTCTATTCCTATTTTACTGAGAGTTTTGATCAAGAATGGGTGTTGGATTTTATCAAATGCCTTTTCTGCATCGATTCGTATGATCATGTGGTTCTTTTTCTTTATTTTGCTTATGTGATGAATGACATTGATTGTTTTTTCTAATGTTGAACCATCCTTGTATACCTGATATGCACATTGTATATTTAGTGAACTGAGGTGCACATTGTTTTCTAATAAACAAAATGTAATTGGACTTTTGGCATCCTTGAAAAACAAAGTTTACTTCAATAATGTGCAAATTTCTCTTCCAAATATTGGTTGACTTCATATAACTGATTGGCAGTAACTGTACTTTGTTACTCAGTCAAAGAATGCCTGTGGATCTTTCCCATCTGTTTGAAACAAACTAGTTGCATAAACATGTACCTGAATGAGAATAATCACTCTTTATTAACTCAATCAAAGAACGCATGGTGATCCTTTCCATCTGTGTAAAACAAAGGGTACTGGGATCACTTAGAGTAGTTTTTAGATTTCATCAGGTTGAATTGAAGCAAGTCCACACTATTCTTTACTGACAGAAGATATTAGGAACTTTCCCATCACTGACAAACAAAGTGTACCTAAAGGCACATTTTATATTAAGTGAACTGAGGTGCACATTGTTTTCTAATAAACTGAATGTATTTGGACTTTTGGAGTCCTTGGAAAACATGATTTATGTCTATGAAGTGTAAATCTCTTTTGAATCCATGTACTTGGGTGGGAGTAAGAAAACATTGTTAATCCAAGGATACATGTGGAACTTTCCCATCTGTGTAAAACAGTGTAGTTGCATAAACATGTACCTTACTGAGAGTACCCCCAGTTTGCTAACTCAGTCCATGAATCCATGTGGATCTCTCCCATGTGTGTAAAACAAAGTGTAGGTCTGTAAGCATGTACCTTACCGAGAGAAACTACACTGTGTTAACTCAGCCAGAGAATACATGTGTGCCTTTCCCACCTGTGTAAAACAAAGAGTACTTGCTTAACGTAGTGTACTCTTTGGATTCCAACAGGTTGGAAATGAAGAATGGTAGTGAACAAAGTCTGCACTATTACCTACTGATGTAAGAATATGAACTTTCCCATCAAAGACAACTAAAGTTTACATAAATTAACATTTTATATTCAGTGAAGTGCACATTGTTTTCTAATCAACCAAATGTAGTTCAAACTTTGGCATCCTTGAGTACTAAGATCACTACAATAACATGCAAAATCTTTTGATTTCAACTCCCTGATTGGGTTTAGCTACACTTTGTTAACTCAAAGAGTACAGGTTGGGCTTTCCCATCGGTGTAAGACAAACACTCCATGTGTAATTTAGTGTAGTTTTGGATTTCATGAGATTGAATTGAAGCAAGTTCCTACTATTCTTTCCTGGTAGAAAATACTAGGAACTTTCCCATCACTGACAACCAAAGTGCACTTAAATGCCCATTTTACATTTAGTAAACTAAAGTGCCTATGTTTTTAATTAACTGAATGTATTTGGAATTTTGGCATCCTTGAAAAAACAGTTTACTTCAATAATATGCACATCTCTTTTGACTTCGTGTACCTGAATGGAGGTAAGAAAACTTTGTTAGCTCAATCAAAGGATACTTGGGCAATCATTCCCATCTGTGTAACACAGATGATATCTGGGTTGTTTCCACTTTTTGACTATTGTGGGTAATGCTGCTGTGGGAATTCATGCATGTGTTGTGTGGACAGGTTTACTCTTCAGTGTGGGCAGATGGGAACTATCAGGTGGTTTGCTGGTGAATCTACTGTGGAATAATACATTGGGTTTTGATCTGTGCACCATGACCAGACCTCAGCTTTTCACTCCTCACCCTGTTACTTCTCTCTAAGTCTGGTTTCATCATCATTAAAATGGGGAGGGGGACTGGATTCAGAGAGGGAGTATCTGGGTGCTGCCAACGATTGACCATTTGGGTTCTAACCAAAAGGTTGGAGGTTGGAGTCTACACAGAAGCACCCCAGAAGAAAGGCCTGGACATCTTTTTTTTCTGAAAAATCAGCCACTGAAAACCTGATGGAGCACATTTCTATTTTGATACATAGGTCTCCGTGACTTGGGGTCGACTTCACGGCATTTATTTATTTACTTAAAATCTTGGAGAGTGCTAGGGAAGACCAAAATGAAATAACTCCTGTCACATTTTTAGTGCAGGGCTGACCACAGAGCAAATGATGCTTGCTGTTGCTACTGTCTGATGGTAACATAGGCAGGTTGGTTGGGTGGAGTGGAGAGTGGGTTTAGGGAACCTTATGAAATGGTGGGTTACAGCTCAGCTCTTAATGTATGCACTTTTGCCATAATTTTTTTTTCAGAACCATTCCCCATTAGCTGCCATCTCCCAGATCCAGGGTGACTTTGTGTCATTTTAGCATCAACTTACCCCATTAATGTTGTATCCAGAGTCGGCATACATCACAATTGGCAGGACTCGCTCATGTTTAGCAAAATGAAAGCGTTCTGGAAAATCCTCCTTCTTGTAGACTTTGAGGTGAGGATGTGCGTCCTTTAGTGCTTGGTACACAGCTTCTTCTTGTCCTGGTTTGGGGAGGAGCATCCCAAAGCCACCGTAGTCCACAATATCAAACTTGACCAAATCCTTGAACTTGATGTAGTTTGTCAGGAGGATCTCAGTGACATTGGGTTGCTTCTTCACCGTGGTCATGCCGTGGTCTGATGTGATGATGACATTGAGGTGCTCTGTCAAGCCATGCCTCTCAATGGCTTCCACCAGGTACCCAATGGTTCTGTCGATTTGCTGAATTATCACCCTCCTGTCATTTGTCTCAGGCCCGACTCGGTGGCCCACGCTATCTGGCTCTCCGTAGTAGAGGGTCACAAAGTCAAAGTCTTCTTTGGTGAACCAGTTCATGACGATGTCAATGTTCTCCCTCCACTCTGTCTCATTGCTGTCTGGATGGGTGTAAGACTCCACAAGGGATCTCTGGACGGGTTCACCATTGTACTTTGCCCCTCCACCGGGATAGTGGAAGGATGCTGTTTTTCTCCCCTGCAAGTGAAGCAGAAAATTCTGTCAGCCCATATTTCATGTCATTTCCCCATGAGTGAAGCATCCAGAGGAAGAGAGAACACACAGCGTTTAGAGTCAGAATGGGATTTGACCCCTGGCTTCCCAGGATCTCATCAAATCTAAAACACTGATACTTGTAAGTCCTGCCTTTAGTTCATTGTTACTCAGAGGAACCACCCACCACTTGTCAGTTTGTTGTACTGTGGGGGCTTGGGTGTTGCTGTGATGCTAGAAACCGTCCCACCGGTATTGCACACACCAGCAGGGTCACCCTCTGGTGGACAGGTTTTACTGGAGCTTTCAGACTAGGATCTACTTCTGGAAAACAAAAAACCAAACCCACTGGTATCACATTGATTCCAGCTCACAGCAGTCCTACAGCACAGAGTAGAACTGCCCCATAGGGTTTCCCAGGCTGTAAATCTTTATGGAAGCAGACTGCCTCATCTTTCTCCTGTGGAGCAGCTGGTGGGTTCCATCCACCCTCCTTTTTCATTAGAAGCCAAATGCTTTAAGCTTCTGGAAAACAGCCAATAAAAACCCTATGGATCACACCCTGTCTCGTGCTAGATGAGCCCTGTAGGCTGCAAGGCATCACACGGCGGCTGCAAGCATGGACTCAGGCTGCCAACCGTCATGATGGCACAGGACCCGGCAAGGCTTCGTTTGCTTACCCAGGGCCTCGGTTGCCGTGGGTTGCGGCTGACTAGCTACAACAACAACAGCAGCAACAGCAGAAGAACAGTACTGTCAGTTGAACTGTGACACTCCAGTGACTGCCAGATGCAGATTTAAAATAATTTCTTCTTGTTGTTGAGATATACACAGCAGAGCATAGACAATTCAACACGACGATTTAGTGACACTGATTCCATTCTTTGAGTCGTACAGTCATCCTCACCCTCCTTTTCCAAGTTGTTGCTCCCCATCGACACACTCACTGCCCCCAGGCCTCCTATCTAACCTTTCGAGTTGCTGCTGTCCATTTAATCCCACACAGATAGGTATTTCTCCAAAAGAGCAGAGTGCCCAAGGCTGACGATCTTTGCCAATTAGGCTAAACTAGTGTTTGGTCTTAAGAATCCAGGGGATGTTTCTGGTTGAAGACTTCAGGTTGAAAGATTGATTGTCAATACATTTTAATTTCAGAGATGGCAACAAGAAAAAAAAAAAAAGGTGCCTTAGAGTGGAGCTCTGGTAGCATGGTGCCTAAGGCGTTTGACAGCTAACCAGAAGGCTGGTGGTTTAAACACACTGGCCACTCCTCGGAAGGAAAACTGGGCAATCTACTTCCGTAGAAATAGCAGCTTGGAAACCCAAGGAGGGGTCGCTATGAGTCGGATCTGACTTGATGGCAGTGAGTTTGGTTTGGTTTTTGGTTTACAATGGAGGGAAAATGGCACTTTCTAAATTGGTGATGGTGAGGGAGCTCTTTTAATCTCTCATTGCCTCAGTTACCCTACCTGTAAGATGCCAAAACATTAACCTGGAACAAACAAGTCTGGCATGAGCAGGCCCTCACTGGTGGCCCAGTGCATGGGCACAGATGCGTGACTCCATTTCCATTTGTGAGTGAAAAATGAATCCTCCTCTCACTTCAGATTTGTTTTGTTTTGTTGTCGTTCTGTGCTGTCGAGTCAGACCTGACTAATAACGACCCCTCCTTGGGTTTTCGAGGCAGGATCACTATGGAAGTAGATTGCCCAATCTTCCTTCTGAGGAGTGGCTAGTGAGTTTGAACCGCCAGCCTTCTGGCTAGCAGTCAAATGCCGTAGGCACTACGCTCCCAGAGCTCCTTCACTTCTGATTGGCTCAGGGGGAATAATTGCAGACTCTCTCATCTTTGGGCCCAACATCTCATTTGTACTCTCCTCCAGGTAGCACATTCTTCTTTCTGATAATGAAGTTTCTGTGGTTATTTCACTGGCGAATTCTCTAATATTTGTTTATTGCCTTCCTGACTGGCATGAAAGGTAATCCCCGGTTGTTGTTTTTAGCCACTATGGAAAGGATTTGAAGGGTGAACCTCCAGCATCTGGCAGAGCCTAGTTTGATTGACTGTTATCGTATGCAGAATAAGCTGACGATGAGATTTCGAGGGGTTAGGGGAAGGTTGGGCAATCCCACTTCCGTAGTGATACTGCCTCGGAAACCCAAGGAGGGGTCGCTATGAGTCGGGGCCGACTCGACGGCAAACAACAACAACAACAACAACAACAGGTGTGCCCGAGTGTTCACTGGCGCTCCTGATGCTGTACATTCCACATTAGATGTTGCCAACCTGAAATTGTTATTATTATTTAATGCTGTGTTCTGAACACACAGACTTGTTTAAAGCTATCCTAAGCTGTAGTCTTAGGAAGCTATGGTTTCTCTCACTTTGTCTCATGGGAATTTTAGAAGCTATGTGCATGTACACACACACACACACACATACGTTCGTACACCCTTACCTCTGTTTATTTGGGACCCACAGTAATCAAAAGTGCTGTTTTCTACAAATACTTCTGAGAAATAACCCGAGCACTTAATTGGATGCAAAGGAGGAGATATTTACGGTTCCACCCTTTAATTAGCAGAATCAGTGTTTTTAGCCCCGACAGCAATTGGAAAATCACTGGCTTTATTGGGTTCATTATTCTCCCTTAGTGTAGTCTTGCATCACCGTGGCTATTACTCTTAAGTCACTTCCTTACAACAAGGCTTAGGGCTCTACAGGCAAATCCTGACGCTTGGGTTGTGTGCTGAGTCCACCCAACTCTTGAGAACCAGGAATCAGAGAAGTTTCCTGTTGGGCCTGCATTGGCTCGGAGACCATGTGCCAGGCGTAGATGTTTTGGGAGGCCCCGGGACAGTCCGTTGCTGATCTGCTGTGGTGGGGAGGACATGCATTGCAGGCTAAGGAGTTAGTGAGCCAGCCTAGGAATGACTGAGCGCAAAGAGATAGACTCTGAGATCGGACATTCAGAAGCCGAGGCTGGTTTGGGCTCTTTGCGTGTCTGTGTGCCAGCGGAGCCAGGGAAGAGAAGGGAGCGAAGATTGTGTGTTTGTTTTTCCCAGAGCTTTTATCTGGATAACAAAGACATTCTTATGTCCTGCGTTGGATGCATTATCTCGGTGCTAATGTCCTGGGAGTCCCTGGGGGGTGTGGCAGTTAATACTCAGCTGCTAATTGAAAGGTTGGCAGGTGAGGTCCAGCAAGAGGTGCCTTGGAAGAAAGGCCTGGTGATCTCCTTCTGAAAAACCAGCCATTGAGAACCTGGCGGAGCAGTGTGGAACTCAGCTCACTGCTGTGGCTTCTAGCCAAACAACAGACAGGTGTACGGGTGAGCGTTTACATCAGGTAGATACACTCCTTGAAAGAACAGAAGGGCAGTGTGTGCACAGGGACATAGCTTGGGGGGGGGGCTGGGCAGAAGTGCACTGGAGGGAAGGACTCAGGGAAGAGGTAACTGTGGGCAGGAAGTGGGAAGAGAGCAGTTACGTTGTGGGGAATTGCAGTTAATGTCATGAGATAAAGTGTGTAGCAACTGCTGTGTGGAAAATGAATTTGCCTGTAAACTTTCGTCCGAATCACAATGAAAACCCCCCGAAACCTGTGGAGCACAGTTCTCCTCTAACTCACATGAGGCTGACACGGGTTGGAATTGTCTCCACGGCAATGGGTTCAGCACAAGTGGTTGGCACCATCATGCCCACAGCTCTCCCAAGTTTGGAATCCATTTGCCAGGATATTTGGTTTATGTGGAGAACCGCAGCTGCCCTCCCTGGCCTCTCTCCAAATCCCTTCCTGGTCATGGCCAACATGGTCCTGTCACAGACCCTCATCAGCCCGGAGGTTCTTCCCAAGCCCCTCTGTGGCCCTTAGCACCCCACAGTCCTCTATGCAGCTCTCCCCAGGGGGCACAAACCCAGGGTCTCCGGCAGTACCTGCCTCTGGGCTGTGATCCAGAGGGGCAGTGCTCCGTTGTCCCACCACTCCGTCTTGTTCTGTGTGGTCTTGTAGGAGTATTTCCACTGTGTCTCTGTGTTAAACATCATGTTGTGAATGACGCCGTGGTCCTCGATCCAGCGACCTGGCGGGTAAAGGGGGGGAGGTATTGATGAGTTCTCCGAAGGAGCGTCATCCGGTGCCCATGTGCTCTGTGGGAACAGGCTGCCTGACACCACAGAGTCCAGTGTCTTTTCTCATTGCACGTGGGACCAAAAGGGCTGGAAGAGAAGATGTTAAACTGTCAGCGTCGTGCAGGATGCACCGCAGGACCGCTCAGCATGGTGAGGGGGGTAGAAGCTCACCTGGCAGGTTAGCCTCTGCCCTTTCCTTCTTGTTGCTGGGTCCAGGTGGTGAGCACAGTCCGGCGAGAACCGAGGAGTCGAAAGAGGTTAAGAAGACGTATACCAGGAAACCAAACCCACTACTGTCCCGGCGATTCCCGCTCACAGCGACCCTATATGGTTGAACTGTCCCATAGGGTTTCCAAGACTGTAAATCTTTGTGGAAGCAGGCAGCCACATCTTTTGCCTGTGGAGTCACATGTGGATTCAAACCATTGACCTTTCAGATAGCAGCTGAGCATTTAACCACTGTGCTACCAGGGATCCTTAAGATGATATATATGATGGCATATGATACATCAGATGATTTGAAAGATGGTGTATAATATGATACGTGCTATACAAGATGAAGGAGCTCTGGTAGCATAGTGCCTAAGGCACTTGACTGCTAAACCAGAAGGCTGGTGGTTCAAACCCACCAGCCACTCCTCGGAAGGAAGATGGGGCAATCTACTTCCGTAGTGATACTGCCTCAGAAACCCAAGGAGCGGTCGCTATGACAAGATGACAGATGACATACAAGGTGACATACGTGTGTGTGTGTATGTGTGTGTGTGTATGTATATATATAAATGTATGTATATATATCAAAGTTCATATCACTTCATAAATATTTCAATGTGTATGCCTTAGGTAAGGGCTCTCTCTCTCTCTCTCTCTCTTTTAAACATAAGCTTGGTACTGTTAACATACCTTAAAAATGAGCAGTTATTCCTCATTTGGTCATAAGGTTCACTCTGACTGCATCTGGGAGAGATTTTTTTAAATGCCAGTGCCCAAGTCTGCTTGTAAACCAACTACATCAGAGTCAGGTACCGTGAGGTCAGCAACCATTTCACTCCTGGGTCTTTATTATTATACTGCAGTAGCGGGGCCAGGGAGAAACAGCCCAGGCTGTCTTGGTCTGGATGCGGGGAAAGCCTCGGGCTGTGCAGGGAACCTCAGTGGTGCCATGCTTAAGCACTCAGCCATCAACCAAAAGGTCTGCGGCTTGAACCCACCCAGTGGCTCCATGGGAGAGAGCCCTGGTGACCTGCTCCCGTAGGACTGCAGCCTAGGAAACATGGTGGGGCAGTTCTGCTCTGTCACGGGGTTGCTACGAGTTGAAATCAACTCACAGCTTTGAACAACACCACAAACACGGGGCTGTGCAGGCCAGGGGACAGGAGACAACGCAGCGTCTGTGCAGGTGGGAGACCGAGAGAGAGATGGGAGAAGGGAGACTTGAAAGAAGCATTGTTGTGCATTTTGAAAACATTGTGGCCTCAGAATTGCGATGCCTGGGGTGGGTCTGGGCTCTTGTAAGCCCTCACTCTCTTTCCAGGCCTCAGTTTCCCCCTCTGTAAACTGAGAGGCGTTAATGATTCCCAAGGGCCCTTCTGACTCTTACCTCTTCAGGAGAGGTCATCTATGTCAGTTCACTACCTGGTGACCTATGCAATGATGCAGATTATACAGGAAGTCAAATGAGCCCTCCCGGTGAATGCAGCCCTCCTGCTTGCTAACCTGCTTCTCAGGGTACGATGTGGACCCCACCGTACCCCTCACAGCACGTTTGAGATCAGGGAACAAAGCTTGCTGGCTAAACTGCTTTCTTTTGACCCTCAGGGACCACCATCTCTTCATTTCCTCATACTTGCAGAAGGAATTTAGAAGCAATGAAGGCTGGGGTTTGACCTAACCCCATCCTTTTTCCCTTCCTTTCTTCAGTCTTATGGGCCAGGTACTATTCTAGATGACCCCAGCGTAATACCATCTCGGGGCCAGGGGAGAGAGTTCACCACGGAGAATGTGTGAGGGTGCCTGCCACACACATAGGTCCCTTCTCCTGGTAGTAGGCCGACATTTCGGGTTGAACTATGTCCTCATAGAACCTTTGTTGAAGTTCCAGTCCCCAGACCTTATTTGGAACTAGGGTCTTTTGAACATGTAATTAGTTACGATGCGGCCGTTAGGGTGGGCCTTCATTGAATGTGACAGGGCTCCTTATAAAAAAAGAAGAGACACAGGGAGAAGATGGTCGTGTGACGCTGGAGGCAGAGGTTGGAGTGATGCTGCCACAAGACTCTGGGGCCACTAGAGGCTGGAGGAGACGAGGGAGCGTCTACCCTGGAGTCATGGCCGAGAGCATGGCCCAGCATACGCCCGGAATGTAAACATCTGGCCTCCCTAACTTTGAGAGCACGGCCCTGCATACGCCCAGAATGTGAACATCTGGCCTCCATAACTTTGAGAGGATGAATTTCTGTTGTTTTCTAAACCCTCAGTGTGTCATACTTTGGTGTAGCAGCCCTGGGGCTGTATGTAGCAGCTGTCCCACCAAGGAGAGTTGATTTTAATTGAACTGGTCCCCTACCCCTACCTGTGTTTGCAGATGACCAGGTACGACCAGAGCAAGCAGGAAGTACGACTTGATTTAGGACTTGAAACACAGCAAACCCAGTTTTTGGAAAAAAAAAAAACAATCTTTAGTGGGATTCAAATAAATGATGCTATTAACTCCGTCAGAATGCTTTTGGCAATCATTCCCATACATTTGCTCAGTTCCTAGCTGCTCATTTTTAGATAAGGAGCTCTGGTGGTGCAATGGTGGAGCGCTCGGCTGCTAACTGGAAGGTTGGTAGTTCCAGCCCATCTAGTGACTCTGTGAGAGAAAGACCCGGTGACGTGCTCCAGTAAAGACCACCACCTGGGAAACCCTATGGGCAGTTACATTCTGTCACATGTAATCGCCATGAGTCAGGATTGGCCGAATGGCACCTGACAACAGCAGTGAAAATTTGGGTTTGGATTGGTGCTCTGAGTGGCTCAGTCTCGTTTCAAGCTTCTGTTTTGTGACAGGTCCCATGCATCCTGGGTGAGACTTTGGGGTGTAGATTCTGAGTGAACGGATTTGACCTCAGAGGTCAAATGTTTTCCCATCAGTATCTCGGCTATCGTCCTGAAGGAGTTTGTCTGCTTAAGGCTGGAGTGTTGCATTGCTTGAAGAGGATTGGTTGGCTGGTTTGGAGAAAAAGTTCCATAGGGTTTTCTAGGATGAAATCTTTATGAAGGATGGCCAGGCCTTCTCCCTTGGGGCCACTGGGTGGGTTTGAACTGCCAACCTTTTGGTTAGCAGCCAAGCACTTAACCATTGCATCACCAGGTCTCCTTAAACTTTTGTTCACTCCTGCTGCAGAAAAGAGGCATATCCTAAGACCACTAGCACTCCATTATGGCACCCCTTTTCTGGATGGAGAAAATAAAACCCTAAGGCCCCCGTTACTCACCCACTCTTGCTCATGGTGAATGAATACCAATGGAAAATACTGACTCGACATTTTTGACATTGCCTTTTAATCATGCCATCAATAAATCATTGTATCCTTGAACAAGACTGGAGAATGGCCCTAAGGCAGAGACATGATTCCTTAGGCACTAGACCAAGAGAGAACGGTCTTCCTCTTCCCCCTCTCCCTCCCCTTAATCTGCTGTCAGAAAGGAAGTGTTTTGTCATCACGTAGCTGGAAGCCGACGGCCACACGGGTGCCATCTGGAATCTCTGTTCACCCAGTTTCACCCTCATGTGCCTTGATGACCACAGAAGCTGGGTCTGTCTTCTCTTCTACATCTTTTTCTCTCATCATTTCCCCATCTTATGTGTTACAGTGGGTTGAATGAGGGCCTCCACAGCCTTATCCCTGCAACCTGTGAATATGACCTTATTTGGAAAAAGGTCTTTGCAGATGTGGTCAAAGTGAGGATTTTGAGATGAGACAGCCAGCATGATCTGGTTGGGATGCTAAGTCCAAACACAAGTGTCCTGATAAGAGGCAGAGGAGGAGGTTCTGGAAATGGAGGCGGAGACTGGAGTGACATGGCTGCAAGCCAAGGAGTGCTGGCAGCCGTCAAAAGCCGGAGGAGGCAGAGAAGGATCCTCCCTGAAGGAGGGAGAGGGGCCCAGCTGAGAAGGAGGGAGAGGGGCCCAGCTGAGAAGGAGGGAGAGGGGCCCAGCTGGAGGAGGGAGGGTGGCCCAGCTGAGACCTGGGTTTCAGAGTTCAGGCCTCTGGAACCGCGAGAATCAATTTTCTGTTGTTTTAAGCAGGGCTTTGAACTGGTTCATTCTGGGTCAACTCCCTGCTGAGTATTTGCATTGCCACCTCAGATAGACAATCAGAACCTAGGTTTGTAAACAAGATCACCAAGTGTATCCATAGGAGTCACCTCGGGTGACTCCTATTGTTAAAATCATAGATTCTGACTCAGTCTTTTTGGGGTGGAAATGCAAATTCTCAGTGCGGAGTCAAACTGGAAGGAACCAGTTGGAAGCCCTGGTTTTAAGCCACCGTGTTTGTGGGAGTTTGTTACATCAGCCGCAGGACACTCACACAGCTGTGCTGTCAGGTGGGTGTTGACCTTGCATCTGTTCCTCCTTGGCAGCACTACAAGGCCTAGGGTTGGTACAGACAGTGCCCTCCTTTCTCCAGGACCTCCCAGCTTCTCCTGTCACTAGATGCCTTGGATCAGGAGCAGTTGTGGTTTTTTATGGAATCTTTGATCAAAATGCTGGGCACCATCCATTTCTTCTGGTCTCATGGCAAAGGAGGCAGTTGTTCGTGGAGGCGTTAGCCCCTCATTCCATGTCCTCCTCCTGTTCCTGACTCTCCTTTCTCTGTTGCTCCAGGTGAATAGAGACCAGCCTTGGATGGCTGCTTGTGAGCTTGAAGGACCCCAGATACTGCACAATGGACTAGAAAGTGGAACAGAAGGACTAAACGCTTTACTAGGCTAATTATCTGGGGTTCCCATGAAACCGTGACCCTAAATCCCATGAGGTGTTTGGTTGCATGTAAACAGCCATAGTAGCTGCTCTTCTTTTTCTTTGTTGTAAATACATCTATCTCACAACTTTTGCCAGTTCAGCTTTTTTCAGGTGCACAACTCATGACAGCGATCACAGTATCGACTGTTCAGCTTTTCCCTTTTTGGTTTAGTAGGTGAGATTCTAATAAGGCAGTTATATCTTAATCCCAGCTTCTTTTTGTGAAGTTTGCCAGCTGTAACAAAACAAGATTGTTAAGTTGGGAATGTGTAGTGATGAAATGATGCAGTGTCTGCAAAAGTCTTTAAAAACCTCCAAAGCAACAACGAAAGAAAGGAAGAGAAAGAAACAAAAGGGCATTGGGCGGGAACAGTGGAAGAAGATGGGTGAAACATTGCTGGTTTTCCAGCTGGGTTATGGGCAGGCACATGGGGGTTCATTAAATGGTCTGGTCACTTTTCTGTATTTCGAGAATTTCTGTAATGAAAAGTGAAGAAAACAAGGCTTCCCAGTCTTGTTTTCACGACTCTCTCTTTTTTTTACTCCTTGTGAAATGATTGGTGGTTGAGGGATGTCTTCTTTGTTTCACACTGTGGTTTCCGCCCTTGCTTGTGTCGGGGGCTTGTTGATTTCGGGGCTTTTTCAGTGGAGAATTGTTTCAGGAGAAGCAGGATGGGAGCCTCTTCTAACTTGCTTTCCAGCAACATCTGCTGGGCTCGTGTCGTTACCACGCAGCAGGGATGTGAGTCCGTCCTGCTCCCTTCCCTCTTACCTCTTTCAGACTGTCTTCCTCACTGGATACTGTCATGTAGAGGACCTTTTGTTGGTGGTGTCAGTTGACACTGAGTTGGCTCTCGCTCATGACCACCCCTGTGTCCAGCCGAAGGGAATGTTGACCAGTCCCACATCATCACCATGGTCATCGGTGTACTCGAGTCTATGGTTGCAGCCACTGTTTACTTCGAGTGACTTCCAACCTTGGGGGCTCATCTTCCGGCTCTGTATCAGACAATATTCCATCGTGATCCATAGGGTTTTCATTAGCTAATGGAAATGAAATAGCAGACCTTTCCTCCTAGTCTAGAGGCTCTGCTGAGACCTGTCCACCACAGGTGACCCTGCTGGTATGTGAGGTACTAGTGCAGAGCCTCCAGCTTCATTACATGACACCACAATAAGACACGCAGATGAGTGTTGCAGATGGGTGTTGAGTATATGACTTTTAGGTGCTGTTTTACATGTGATTTGCATATTACATACCTAATCCTGTAGTTCTTAATAACGAAGCAATTTAGTCTCCAGGGAACCTTGGGCAAAGCGAGGAGGTATTTCTGACCATCACAACAGGATGGGAGACATGTGTGCTACTGTCAACTAGTGGGTACAGGGCAGGAATACTGCTAACAATGAGGCCAAGGAACCCTAGTCTAGTCTTTTTTTTTAAATGAACTTTTTATTGTTTTTTTTGGGTGAAAGTTTACAGAGTGAGTTGGTATTCCATTCAACAGTTCATATACCTTTTGTTTCGTGACATTGGTGGCAATACCCAACATGTAACAGCATTCTTCCTGCTTCCTCCCTGTGGTTACCACTTCCCTTTGTCCTCAAATGTATGGAACGCTTCACGAACTTGTGGTAATCCTTGCGCAGGGCCCATGCTAATCTTCTCTGTTCCAATTTTACTATATGGGCTGCTGAAGCGAGCACTGGTCTAGTCTTAAATACCATCCAAACACACTTGCTCCCACTGTTCTTGCTGTCTTGTGTAAAGGGAAGGAGGTCTGCTGGCACAGTGGTTAAAGCAGTCAGCTGCTAACCGAAAGATCAGTGGTTCAAATCCACCAGCTGCTCTGTGGGAGAAAGGTGAGATTTACAGCCTTGCAGAGCCTCTGGGCTGGTCCTGCTCTGTCGTATACGTTGGCTACACTCAGAATCAACCTGTTTGTGTAGTTTGTGTAGAAGGAAGGGTGGACTCCTGGTTGACTGCAATGTCTGTGGGAGTTTTTAACCTCTTGTCTGGTAGCGTAGTGCCTAAGGCATTTGACTGCTAACCAGAAGGCTGGTGGTTCAAACGCACCAGCCACTCCTTGGAAAGAAGATTGGGTAATCTACTTCTGTAGTTATACCGCCTTCGAAACCCAAGGAGGGGTCACTATGAGTCGGATCTGACTTGATGGCAGTGAGGATTTTTTTTTTTTTTTTTTGTGGGTTGATTTTGGTGCAGCATTTAAGAGACTGATAATTTTTGTGAACTGTGCACTACTGACCTCCAGAGGGCGCCATCCACATGGAATTTGTGATAGTAACCTCCCCCCGCCCCAGCTGTGCAATACACTGTCTGCATGGCTGTAAGTAGTCACTCTGGTTTTGGGGTTGCCCTTGGAGTTCTGATACTTGGCGAGTCTTTCTGGCCATCAGGGCTCCTGAGCTTACATCATGGTGTTCTTCCAAGAAAGGAGGGAGGAAGAGTGAACACAGAGGCCCTTGCTCTTTTTATCCTTGACCTTAGTCTAGTTACAGAGTTTCCCATTTCCACCCCTGGGCTGTGTCCGTTTCACTAGATCTGAAATTGTCAGATTACACTGTCACGGCTTCCTCTTCTGATGGCTTTTGTCTGAAACGTGGCGTGATAGCCATCCTTTACAGTTGATTCATCAGGGAGGAACTTATATGCTTCCACATAAGACTCTCGACCCACACACCATTTGCTCGACAGAATTTTCTTCGTTGCGGTGGCATAACTTACTCTTACCGGCTGTCAGTCACTTTGCAATAAAAACTGAGATTGCAAAAGTGTTCCTTGTCATTACCAATGATGGAGCAGTAACTACAGGCTTCAGGGCAGAGAGGGAACTGGGTGATTTAAACGAGCAAAATGAGCTGCTAACCCTCAGAGAATTGCTTTTCATTTTAGCGAGAGATCTGAGGGGAATTGTGACAGAGTTCAGGGCGACCAAAGGGAAATAAGGAGCCGTGGTGGTACAGCAGTTAAGCAGTGGGCAGCTAACTGAATGGTGGGTGGTTCGAACCTGCCCAGCCGTTCCACAGGAGAAGGACTTGGCAGTCTGCCCCTGTAGAGATCACAGCCAAGAAAGCCCTAAGGTGCAATTCTGCTCTGACACCTGGGGTCACCATGAGGTGAAATGCACTTGACAGTAAGGGACAGTGCTGTAAGGCAGTTGTTTTCACGTGTGGCCTTGAATCTTGTGAGAGCCCCATGGATGAAGGCTTGCTTTTATGGCATTGAGAACTGGGCCACCGGACAGCAGCCCCTATCCCCACACCGTCCTCTTCCACCTGTAACAGTCTGCTGACTTTCCCCCGGGGAGCCACTGGTTCCCCACTCTCCCCGTGATGTGTGTGGGTCTTTCCACTTTCCACCTTGGCCTGGGTAGGAGTGTGTCCCAGCATAGCTAGTCAGTGCCAGCCCTCCACCCTGGCCACAGGAATTGCTTCCAGAAGAAGCAAATAGGCCCAATTAGAGTTGATCTTGGGAATCTTGTGGTCACTTTTAGTAAAGAAGGAGTTTGGTGGGGCTGTGGTTAAAGCATTGGGCTGCTAACCAAAAGGTTGGTGATTTGAACCACAGAAGAAAAAAGATGAGGCAGTCTGCTTCTGCAAAGATTTATAGCGTTGGAAACCCTATGGGGTTTCTACTTTGTTCTCTAGGGGTGATGTGAGTTGGAATATATTCAATGGCAGTGGGTGTGGTTTAGGCTTTGCTTCCGTGATGATTGACAGCCTTGGAGACCTCATGGGGAAGTTCCACTCTGTCCTGTAGGGGCACTGTGAGTGTGTTTTTTAAGGAAAGAAGGCATCCCTAGGTGGCACACATATGTACGTATGATGTAATATATATATATATGAGCTAATGAGATTTATCGAGAGATAAGTTTACAGGCATTTACTTCTTTAATTCTCACACAAACCATGTCTCAGTATTCTCCATGGAGTCGATGCCAACTCATAGCATTGCTTTAGGACAGAGTAGAACTGTCCCATAGGATTTCCAAGGGTGCAGTCTTTTTGGAAGCAGACTTCCTCATCTTTCTTCCATGGAGTGGCTGGTGAGTTTGAACTGCTGACCTTTTAAGGGTGCAGTCTTTTTGGAAGCAGACTTCCTCATCTTTCTTCCATGGAGTGGCTGGTGAGTTTGAACTGCTGACCTTTTAGTTAGCTTATGAGTGCTTTAACCACTGCATCACCAGAACAACAATAACAAAAAAAAAAAACAAACTCACTGCTATCGAGTCAGATCCCACTCATAGCAACCCCTCCTTGGGTTTCCGAGACAGTATCATACGGAAGTCGATTGCCCAATCTTCCTTCCGAGGAGTGGCTGGTGAGTTTGAACCACCAGCTTTCTGGTTAGCAGTCAAATGCCTTAGGCACTACACCACCAGAGCTCCCAACCTTAGGTATATCCCACCTGAATTTAGAGACCATCTGGAGAATAGATTTGACCCATTGAATGCCAATGGTCAAAGACCAGATGAGCTGTGGGGTGACATCAAGAACATCATATATGAATAAAGCAAAGAGACAGGAAGGGAAGAAAAGACCAAAATGGATGTCAGAAGAGACTCTGAAACTTGGTCTTGAATGGGGAGTAGCTAAAGTGAAAAGAAGAAATGATGAAATAGAAGAGTTGAATAGAAAATTTCAAAGGGCAGCTCAAGAGGACAAAGTAAAGTACTGTAATGAAATGTGCAAAGACCTGGAGTTAGAAAACCAAAAGGGAAGAACACGCTTGGCATTGCTCAAGCCGAAAGAACTGAAGAAAAAATTCAAGCTTCAAATTCCAGTATCAAAGGATTCTATGGGCAAAATATTGAACAATGCAGGAAGCATCAAAAGGACATGGAAGGAATGCAGAGTACCCAAAAGAATTGGTCGGCACCCAGCCATTTCAGGAGGTGACATCTTACCAAGAACCAGTGGTAACTGAGGGAAGCAGTCCAAGCTGCACTGAGAGAATTGGCAGAATACAGGACTCCAGGAATTGATGGGATACCCACTGAGATGTTTCAGTACACGGATGCAGTGCTGGAGGTGCTTACTCATTTATACCATGAAATTTGGAAGACAGCTACCTGGCCAAACCTCTGGGAGAGATCCATATTTGTGCCTATTCCAAAGAAAGATGATCCAACAGAATGCAGAAATAGTTGAACCATATCGTTAATATCACATGCAAAGTAAAATTTTGCTGAAGATCATTCAAAAACGGTTGCAGCAGTCTACTGACAAGGAACTGCCAGAAATTCAAGCTGGATTCAGAAGAGGATTTGGAACAAGGGATGTCATTGCTGATGCTGAATGGATCTTGGCTGAAAGCAAAGAATACCAGTAAGATGTTTACCTGTGTTTTATTGACTATGCAAAGGCATTTGACCATGTGCATCATAACAAATTATGGATAACCTTGTGAAGGATGGGAATTCCAGAACACTTAATTCTGCTCATTAGGGGGGACCTGTACATGGATCTAGACACAGTCATTCAAACAAAACAAGAGGAAACTAAACCAAAAAACCCAACTCACTGCCATTGATTCAGATACCACTCATAGTATCACTCCAGAAGTAGATTGCCCAATCTGAGGAGGGGCTGGTGGGTTTGAACCACAAGCCTTCTGGTTAACAGTCAAATGCTTTAGGTACCATGCCACAAGAAGATAGCGCATAGTTTAAAATCAAGAATGGTGTATGGCAGGGTTGTACCCTTTCACCATACTTGTTCAATCTGTATGCTGAGCAAATAATGTGAGAAGCTGGACTATATGAAGAAGAACACAGCATCGGGATTGGAGGAAGACTCATTAATTCCCTATGATATGCAGATGACACAGCCCTGCTTGCTGAAAGTGAAGGTGACTTGAAACACTTACTGGTGAAGATCGAAGGCTATAGTTTGCTGTATGGATTACACCTCAGCATAAAGAGAACAACATCATGATGAATGGAGAAAAAATGGAAGTGGTCAAAGATTTCATATTACTTGGATGCACAATCAGCACTCATGGAAGCTTGCTGTTGTTAAGAGCTGTCAAATTGGCACTGACTCGTAACGACCCCGTGTACAGCAGAACGACATGCTGTCTGCTCCCACACCGTCCTCGCAGTCCTTGCTGTACTTGAGCCCCTTGTTGCAGCCACTGTGTCAATCCATCTTGTTGACTGTCTTCCCAGCAGTCAAGAAATCAGACATTTATTGCACTGGGCAAATCTGTTGCAAAAGACCTCTTTAAAGTATTAAGGAGCAAAGATGTCACTTTGAAGACTAAGGTGTGTCTAACTCAGGCAATGGTATTTTCAAACACCTCATATGCGAGTGAAAGCTGGGCAATGAATAGGGAAGATTGAAGAATTGATGTCTTTAAATTGTGATGTTGGTGAAGAATACTGAACACACCATGGACTGCTAGAAGAACAAACAAATCTGTCCTGGACGAAGTGCAGCCAGAATGCTGATTGGAAGTGAGAATGGCCAAACTTTGTCTCACTTACTTTGCTCATGTTGTCAGAAGGGACCATTCCCTGGAGAAGGACATCATGCTTGGTAATGTGGAGGGTCCACGAAAAAGGGCAAGACCGTCAATGAGAGGCTTTGCACAGTGGCTGCAACAGTGGGCTCAGGTGTAGCAAGGATTGTGAGGCTGGTGCAGCACTGGGCCCTGTTTCATTCTGTTGGACACAGGGTCGCTGTGACTAAGAGCCCGCTTGATGGCATCTAACAACAAGAGGGATGAGGATGCTTTCCTTCTGGCCTCCGAGAAGCAAAGCCATCAAGAGTTCTACATCTGCAGGGAAATCACTTCTGCCAACGACCACGGGAGCTTGTGAGAGGACCCTGAGACTTGGATGAGACCCCACTGTGGCCAACATCTTGACCGCAGCTTTGTGACACCATGCGCAGAGGACCCAGCCCAGCCGGGTTCAGACTGCAGACCCCATGGGAACTGTAAGAGAGCACGCACGTTGTTGAAGCTGCTTGGTTTACAGTCATTTGTCCAGCAGCATGAAAAAACTAATATATCATTTACAGCATCAGGATTGGAGGAAGACTCATTAATACCCTGTGATATGCAGATGTGGCCCATCTTCAGGATCCTTCAGAGAGGCCCTTGTGCAGGGTCCGGGGAGGAGGTGGCCTCTCCCAGCCTCACTTCCTGCCCTGGGCCACCTGGATTCCAGCCCTTTGGAATCTGTCTCAGAAGCTCAGAGGGATGACGGGGGTGGGGAATTAGGAACTTAGAGGCTTACCACGTCCCTGGCCCTTGTTAATTGCCAGGAAGTATTCATAAGAAAACCAGTTAATTGGTCACGGAGCCGAGAGAGCCCCTCTTATCACGGTCTCCCCTCTGGAATCTGAGGAGGTCTGTGGCAGCTGGCCGTACCAATTTTTATCCATTATTTTTTCTATTAGGGATGATTCTTTCCCACACTGGAGTCAGACAGAGGTCGGCTGGAGTCCAGCTCATGAAGACAAATGCAGGCGGTTCTCCGGTCCAGGCTGGCCTCTGTTTCACTGATGGAAACTATCTGGGAGATAAACCTCCTGCCTGGACGCTCCAGGAATGGGCAACCTTCAGAGGGCTTTGGAATGATGACTTAATTAGACTAAAGTCGGCCAGGGGCTGCTGGCCTGCCAGAGCACTGGGATTGAGAACCCAGCTTGTGGAACCATCTGGGGCCGAGTCTGAATCCTGCTTCTGCCCACAGCAGCTGTGTGATCTCAGGAAAGATTTGTACTCCCCGAGAACCCCAATTTCTCACTGCAAAGGGGGTCATTTTTCTGGCTTCATACACCATGAAGGGAATTGAAGGGTGTAATTATTATTATTATTATTTTTTTTTTGGGTGGTGGGCAAGGGGCGGGATTGCTGTTGAGCCAATTTCCATTCATAGCAACCCCATACGACAGACTAGCACTGCCCCATAAGGTTTTCTAGGCCGTATTCTTTATGGGAGCAAATCTCCAGGTCTTTTCCTTGCAGAACCACTGGTTGGGTTAGAACTGCCAACCTTTTGGTTAGCAGCTGAGTGCTTAACTGTTGTACCACCAGGGCTCCATGATAATCATGGTAGTTACTTTCTGTTGATCGTTTCCTTGAGCCAGGCATTGGGTTTGGCAGAGTTCATGGGTTATCTTAAGGCAGTGGTTTTCCAGCCTCCACAACCCTGAGACCAGAAGAACTAGATGGTGCCCAGCAACTAAATGCTCTAAATGGGACCTTCGATAGAAGGTATTGGACAGAGTAGGAGAAACATTTAGAACAAAATTCAAAATCAAGAAAAAGACAGACTTACTGGTCTGATAGAGACTGGTGGAACCCTGAGACTGTGGCCCTTAGACATCTTTCAAAGCTGGAACTGAACCTACCCCCTGGAATCCCTTTCAGCCAAATAAGAGAGACGTATGAATTGAACTGGAGCTCTGGTAGCATAGTGGCTAAAGCACTTGACTGCTAACCAGAAGGCTGGTGGTTCAAACCCACCAGCCACTCCTCGGAAGGAAGGTTGGGCAATCCTACTTCCGTAGTGATACTGCCTCAGAAACCCAAGGAGGGGTCGCTATGAGTCGGGGCCGACTCGACGGCACATAACAACAACAACAACATGAATTGAACTGTAGTAGGCGAGAGGAACAGAATCCTCGGTACAGTCAACCATATGAGACCAAAGAGCAGTGTTTGCCCTAAAACAAAGCTCAGAGGGCAGGACAGGGCAGGAAAGAAGGAGGAACGGAAACAGGGACCCAGGGAGGAAGTGGGAAGAGAGCTGTTACATTGGGGGCTGCAGCCACTGTCACCAAACCAACTGTGTATGAACTGTTGAATGGAAAACAAATACCCTCTGTAAACTCACCCAGTGCGAAAAGAAAACAGGGCAGTGGTCTTCAACTGAGGGTGTTTGGCCACCCAGGGACATGGGGCGATGTCGGGAGCCATCTTGGGCATCTCCACACGGTGGGGGGAGGATGCTCACTGTCCTGCAGTGCACAGGACGGCCCCACAGCAAGGAATCACCTGCCCCCACACTGTTGCCAGCGCTCATCCTGAGAAACCCTGTTTTAAAGTCGAAGCTGAATGTCCACCAGCTGCGTAGACGGGATCACCAGGTTACAGGCAGGAGGGCCAGAAACTCACCCCGGAAACCAGTCCCACTGCTGCTGGGTTGGTTCTGACTCAGTGACAGCGTGTGTGTCCGGGGAGCACTGTGCTCCTGGGCCTTCCGGAGGCTCTGATCTCACACCGATCAGTCACCAGGCCTTTCTGCTGTGGCGCCAGTGGACCCATTTGAATTGCTTCTTAGCAGCAGAGCACATTAACTGCACCACCCCAGGACTCCCATGTGATGAACTTGTTTGTTTAGCCACAGGTCCTCTATGCATTTGTAAGCAATTATGTGCACATAGCGGCAAGTGTGTATTATATACACACACATCGTATTTGGGCTCTACACACGCAGAGATCTGGTGGCTTCGTGGTTAACGTGCTTGGCTGCTAACCAAAAGGTTACTCATTCCAACCCACCAGCCGCTCTGCAGAGAAATATGAGGCAGTCTGCTCCCTTAATGATTTAGGGCCTTGGAAATCCTATGGGGCAGTTCCACTCTGTCCTGAAAGTGTCACTGTGAATCAGAATTGACTTGGTGGCAGTGAGTGGTTTTTTTTTTGCTTTCACACATAGACATTCTCAGGGTTTTTGGTGGTGAAAATGGTTTCTGCTTGGCTACTAACCAGAAAGTTGGCGGTTCGAACCCACGTAGTGGTGCCACAGAAGAGAGACGTGATGATGGCTTCCGTAAAGATGTCAGCCAAGGAAACTCCACAGAGCAGTGCTGCTGTAACACGCGGGTTACAGAATCTACTCAATGGCAGCAAGGTTTGTTTCCTTTAAATACACGTTCTTTGCATCTTGCTTTTGCCACTTAATCCACTTTGGCTATAGTTTCTCTCTGATCAGTACACAAAGTTTCCTCATTCTTTCTTTTTAAGATGTGTGACTGTGTTTCATTTAACCCTCCCCTCCCGGTGGGTATTTGGGTCGTTTCTGTTTTCTCTGGCTGTTACCCACATCACTTTCCACCCAGCAAATCCATCTGCAGGCTTAAAGTCCTGAGAGTGGAATTGTTGTTAGGTGGGGTCGAGTTGGTTCTGACTCACAGTGACCCCGTGTGCAGTGGAACCAAGCACTGCCTGGCCCTGAGCTATCCTCACGGTCATTGCCACGTCTGAGCCCTTTGTTGCAGCCACTGTGTCAATCAGTCCGTCTCATCCAGGGCCTTCCTCTTTTCCCCTGAGCCTCCACTTTACCAAGCATGATGTCCGTCTCCAGGGCCTGGTCCACTATGAGCACTTGTCCAAAGTAATGGAGACACAGTCTTAGCCTCCTGGCTTCTAAGGAGCATTCTGGCCGTATTTCTCCCAAGACAGATGTGTTCGTTCTTCTGGCGGTCTGTGGCACATTCAGTATTCTTGAAATATAATCGCCAAGTAAGAGAGTTTGTGCATTTGTAATTTTATCAGATGTTGCCCAGTTGCCCTCCGTTGAAGGGTGCCCATTTCTGTCTCTGCTGGCAAGGAATGTTGGAGAGAAGTTGGGATGATTTTGTGATTTTAAAAATTTTCAGAAATTTTTTGGCAATGTCACATCTGACAAAGGACCAATTTCTAAAATTTATAGAAAACCTGAACACCTCAACAACAAAAAGACAAACAATCCAATTAAAAAATGAGCAAAGGACACGAACAGATATTTCATGAAGGAGACATTAGGTGACCAACAAATTCGTGAAGAAATGCTTGCAATCATTAGTCATTAGATGCAAATCCAAACAGTAACAAAATATCATCTCAGTAATGATCAAAAAACCATAAAACAACAAAACCTGGTGAGGGTGTGGAGAGATTGGAACTTTCCTACAGTGCTGGTGGGATTGTAAAATGGTACAACCACTGTGTAAAACGTTACGTCACTTCCTTAAATTTAGCAATAGGGATACCAACATTTACATTACAAGGTATGTATCCTGGAGAACTAAGAGTGATGACATGAATAAATAAACAAAAAAACCCAAAGTCACTGCCATCGAGTCGTTCATGACTCATACAGCGACCCTCATTGGGTTTCTGAGGCTGTAAATCTTGATGGAAGTAGATCTCCCCATCTTCCTTCCACGGAGTGGCTGGTGGGTCAAGTGCCTTATCCACTGTGCCACCAGATCTCCTGACATGAATAGACACATGCATACTCATGTTCATGGCAGCAGTATTCACAATAGCAAAGAGACTGAGACAGTCTAAGCACCCATCAATGGATGAATGGATAAACAAACTATGGTACATAGACACAATGGAATACTATGCAGCAGTCAAGAATAATGAAGAATCAGCGCCTCACCTCATAATGTGAATGAACCTGGAAGACATTATACTAAGTGAAATAAGTCAATCACAGAAGGGCAAATATTGCAGGAGACCAGCACTGTAAGAAGTCAAGAAAAAGCTTACACATAGAAACATTCTTTGATGGTTACCAGTGATGGGAGGGGGCGGGAGGAAAATCACTCATTAGAGAGTAGACACATTAACTCAGGTGGAGAGACAGGCAATAGGAAATAAGGGGCGTGGTCAGCACAACATGGCCAAAGCAAAGGACGACCCGGGAGGTGTACAAGAGTCAAGGGCAGATGGGGAATACTGTTACCTACATGATCCTGCATTAATAACAACAGACAGTGATCTGTGAGTAGATGCATAGGTAGACATGCAAGGTGACACGTGTGGGATGGCATACGGAAGTGTACCCATGACTTACACAGATTGTGAGGCTGGCACAGGACTGGGCAGTGCTTCGTTCTGTTGTCACGGGGTCGCTATGAGTTGGAGCCAACTCGACGGCCTCTCACAGCACAACATGTATAGGTTTGGCAGAGGGTATTTCTACATACGTATTTGCACATGCTACAAGTCTATCTGTGTGATTCTGGTTTCTCAGTGGTAAAAGCATTTGGCTGCTGATCAAAAGGTCATTGGTTCAAACGCACCAGCTGCTCCATGGGAGGAAGATGTGGCAGTTGGCTTCCACAAAGATGACAGCCTCGCAAACCTTATGGGGCAGTTCTGCTCTGTCCTGTAAGATCACTGTGAGTCGGAATTGGCTTGACAGCAGTGGGTTTCTTCAGGTTTGTATCTGCTCTTCAGACCTCTTCTGAGAATAACTGTGCAAATTCTGTGCCCATTATATTCTCAGTACTCAGGAACCCAGAGTCTGCCTACGGGAGATCTCTTAAGTGTCTGAAGCGAAGGCTGGTGGGAAGTGGTGTTCGCTGTCTCCAGAAAAGGGCCATTTGGCTCCCGCATTCCGTCACTAATAGCTCCCAAATGGCTCGCCTCTCCACGAGTTCACGTGCAGAAAGCCCACCTCAGCAAATCTCTCTCTGAGTGCTTTTATTTGTGAAGTTTTTGATTCAAGGACCCCTTGGAGAGTCTGATGGGAGCCATAAACCTCTCTTCCCAGAGGGAAGAAACCAGCTGCTGTTGAATGGATTCGGATTCATGGCGACAGCGTGTGCATCAGAGTAGATCTGGGCTCCACAGCGTTTTCAGTGGCTGCCAGCTTTGGAAGCAGATCACCAGGCTTTTCCTTACAGGCACATCTGGTGGATTCGAACCACCAGCCTTTGGCTAGTAGCCCAGTGTGTAATTGTTTGCACCACCCAAGGACGCCTTCTTTTTCCAGAAAAAGCTCCCTGTGATTTGCATGGGATTCCAGAAGGATCACGGTCCTGAAGCCGCCCTTGGACTCTGGAGAGAGTGGTTCTGGGCAGGAGTGGGGCTCTCGAGGCTGGGCGCCCCTTCCTGGCCTGTCCTTTGTGGGAGGAGGCTGAGGGAGGGGGGTTGCAGACTCCAGGCTCTGAACCTGGGCAGAACCCATTCTGTGCGTCTCCTTCTTGGCTGAGGGACTGGTCAGTTTTCCAGCCTCTCTGAGCCTTAGTTTTCTCATCTGTAGAATGGGGGCAATACCTGCCTTGTAGCATAGGCAGTTCCTGGGTTACGAACAAGATCCGTTCCTAACTGTGCCTTTAAGAATTTGTAGGTAAGTCAAAACAGGTGCATACAGTTCTTATTTAGTCACCCTTTAGGGCAAGAAAAGCCAGGAGCTCTGGTGGTGTAGTGCCTAATGAAGGTTGGCGGTTCAATCCCGCCAGCCACCCTGCAGAAGGAAGACAAGCCAATCTACTTCCGTTGAGACGCTGCATCAGAAACCCAAAGGGGGTCTCTGTGATTGGAATCAACTCGATGGCAGTGAGTGTGGCCTTCGGTTTCTCAGTGATTTAAAAGCTGCACACGGGCAAGTGAAGATGAGTGTGACGAAGACTTTGTTGCGAGTAGGGGCTGGTTCAGTCCTTTCAAAGCGAGGGCAAATTTGCATCACATTAAAGGGCAAACAGGAGCTGCTGTAGGTCGGATGTTGATAACCTGGAGACTGCCTGTGTTCATTACACTGGGGATGTTGTTGTTGTTGGGTTCCGTTGCCTCGAGTCCGATTCTTGGCGACCCCACCTGACAGGAGAACTGCCTCATAGGGTTTCCTAGCCTGTGACCTTGACAGGAGCAGACCACCAGGTCTTTTCTCCCACAGAGTTGCTGGGTAGGTTCAAACCAGCAACCTTTTGGTTAGCAGGTGAGCACTTACCTGTTGCAGCAACAGGGCTCCTTGTATTGGAGATAAAGGATGCAGAGGCAAGAGGAAGGGAGATGGTCCGGAAAGGGAAGCTACTGTGACTTACTGGACACGAGTCCTTAGCATCTCGAGTCCCCCCTGTTCTCTCTCCCTTTTGGGTCAGAATCCCGCCGTTGAGTGACAACTGCATTTCTGGATTGACCCTGCTCTTTGCTGTCACAGAGCCCTTGTTCATGCTGTTCCCTCCGCCTGGAACACTGTTGCTTGCTCTTGGCTCCTGAGGTCTCTCTTAGTGCTCAGCCCCAACCTCAGCAGCCCTTCGTTGCCTCCCTGACTTAAAGCAGAGTCGAGCCAGCTGCCTCCGCCTTCTCAGCACCTCTCTGAGTTGTAATGGCAGTTATTACTGTGTTTGCTCGGTGTCTGTCTGTCTCCCCCACTGAACTATAAGCTCCGGGTGAGCTGGGGACCAGCACGGTAAAGGCCCAGAGGCAGAAGGGAACTTGGCTGGAGGCAGGAGGCCTCTGTGATCCAGAGAGGGGCCAGCGAGGGCGAGAGGAATGAGCGATGTGGGCAGAGAGAGCCCCCCACAGGTCCCTCAAAACCTTCTGGGGCCCCAAACCCAAAACCCTAACCCTTTGCTATCCAGTCAATTCTGACTCCCCGTGACCCTATAGGAACTCTCCACAGGGTTTCCAAGGCTGTGAATCTTTACAGAAGCGGACTACCTCGCCTTTCTCACGCGGAACAGCTGGTGCGTTCGAACTGCCAATCTTGCGGTTAGCTGCCGAGTGCTTTAGCCACTGCGCCACCAGGGCTGTTATTCTGGGCCCCAAGATGACAAGATTTGAAATCTCTTCTAAAAGCACCGAAAACTCACTGCCATTGTGTCAGATCCGACTCAGAGCGACCCCTTCTGGGGTTTCCAAGGTGCTATCATTATGGAAGTAGATTGCCCAACTTTCCTTCCGAGGAGTGGCTGGTGGATGTGAACCTCCAGCCTTCTGGTAGCAGTCAGATGCCTTAGGACACTTTTATCAGGATTTTAAGCAGGGCAATCTGATCTAAGTGCATTCTTTACACTTGAATGCTCTCTTATTTTTATAAAAGGATCTCTGGGTGGCACTAACGGGTGAGTGCTGGGCTGCCGATGGAAAGTTTGGTGGTTCTCCTGCTCAGAGGTGCCTCGGAGGAAAGCCCTGGCAGTCTGCTCCTGTGAGGTCACGGCTGTGAAAACCAATGCAGGGCAGTTGGACTCTGCAACGATGATTTTCTAACGACTTGAACCATCTGCTGCCTGGACGCGGTGGGAGTGAGTGGGAGGCAGATGGAGGGTGTGTGAGGGCACCACGTAGTAGCTGCAGCTCCGGTCTCGGTTCACTTGTCACCAATGGCGAGCCGGCTCCCTGAGCCCATGGGCTCTGTCTTAGTTATCTAGGGCTGTGATAACAGAAGTCCCACACTGTGTGGCTGTAATGAACAGAAACTTATTTTCTCACAATTTAGGAGGCTGCAAGTCCCGGTTCAGTGCACTGGCTGTAGGGGAAGCCTTTCTCTCTCTGTCGGCTCTCGGGGAAGGCCCTTGTTCCCTGGTCCCTGGGAGATCTTCATGTGGCTTGGCCTCTCTCTCTGTATCCTTACTTGCTTGTTTAGTCGTCTTTATTTCTCAAAAGAAATTGACTTAAGACACATCCTACCCTAGTTCTGGCTCATTAACAAAACAGAGGAGACCCATTCTAAGATGGGGTTCTCACCCCAGCGATTAGGATCGAGAGCACCTATTTTGGGGGACACCACACCTAGAATAGATCCCACACATCCCATGATAGTCTAGGTCAGGTCTTCTCCCAAGGCCGGCCCCGTTGCGCGCACTGCCTCAGTCTCCCCAGCTTACCTGAGATGGTGGTGAAGTGTGACGGGGAGGTCATGGTCACGAAGGGTGGTGTCAGGTACTTGGCCTTCACACCTTGCCTGGCCAGGCGGTCCATGTGGGGGGTGTCCACGTCCTGGTCATAGTCCCAACGGAAACCATCGAACGAGATCAGCAGCAGCTTGTGGAAGCTGGCCCTCCCCGGCACGGGGTGGCCACCGGCACAGCCCAGCAGGACAGGCAGCAGGAGCGCCAGGGAACAGAACCCCGTCATGCCACGGGTGTCTGGTGCACACACTGGCAGAGCTTGGGGCCCACTCTCGCTTTCTCCCCTTTTATCTGCTGCGAGACAAAGTCCACATTGATAATTCCGTACCAGCTTCGCCAGGGGACGAGGCACCTGGAACGGAGCACAGGGCCACATTTGTAAGAGTCGGACTGTTAGAACGCTTTCGGACCTGTGCTCATCCCCAAGTTGTAAAGGTTTGGGGAACACACGTGACTGGTGCTTTCAAATGATTGTTCGTTACAGTGACTTAAATAGCCACCATGAAACGTGGCATGACATGTGTGTCAAAACCCACAGGACTGCACAACACAGAGAGTGGACCCTGCGGTCAGCTGTGGACTTTATTTAGCCAGCATGCAACAGGACGAGCTCATCAGTTGTAACAAACTTACCACAGGAAGACAAGATGCTAATAAGAGAAGGAGGCTTGTGCAGGAGGGGGGGGGCTATGGATAGAATCGTGTGCCCCAAAATGTGTTGAAATCTTAACCCCTGTACCTGTAATTAGTGGTGCAGTGTCCCGAGGTAAGTGTCAAAGGCTTCCGAGTTGCCGGGGGAGACAGTGGTAAGGGCTCCCTGGGTCTGAGAGCAGGGCCAAAGATACCTGGGTCCTGTGGGTCCAGGCCAGTGAGAAGGTATAGGTTATAGGGCTTCAGGGTTGCTGGGGGGCGGGGACCAATACATCCGGGTCCAGGGCGAGGGTGACTTTCAGTTTTTTGGGGCAGGGCCAAGGACCATGTACTTGGGGGTCCAGGCCAGTGACAGCCGTGTCCCACGGTATGTGCTTAGGGGTTGCAGGCTGCTGGGGGAGACAGTGATAAGGGCTCCCTGGGTCTGGGGGGGCAGGGCCAAAGATACCCAGTTCCTGGGGGTTCAGGCCAGTGAGAAGGTATAGGTCACAGGGTTTCTGGTTACCGGGGGAGGGACCAATGAATCCTGGTCCAGGGAGTGGCACTGTCATCTGTTTTTTTGGGGTGGGGCCAAGGACATCTGGGTCCTGGGGGCCCAGGCCAGTGATTTCCAGGTCCCAAGGTAAGTGTCAAGGGCTTCCGGATTGCCTAGGGAGAGAGTGGTAAGGGCTCCCTGGGTCTGGGGGGGCAGGGCCAAAGATATCCAGATTCTGGGGGTCCAGGTCAGTGAGAAGGCATAGGTTACAGGGCTTCTGAGTTGCCAGAGGAGGGACCAATACATCCAGGTCCAGGGCGAAGGACTTCTGTTTTTTGGGGTGGGGACAAGGACGTCCAGGTTCTGGGGGTCCAGACCACTGATATCTGGGTCCCAAAGTATGTGTAAAGAGCTGCCAGTTGCTGCAGGAGGCTGTGGTAATGTCTCTCTGGGTCTGGCGGGGTAAGGCCAAAGATATCTGGGTTCTGGGGGTCCAGGCCAGTGAGAAGGTATAGGTTACAGGGTTTCTGGGTTGCTGGAGGAGGGCCAATACATCCGGGTCCAGGGCGCAGGACTGACTTCCATTTTTTTTTGGGGGGCAGGGCCAAGGACATCCGGGTCCTGGCCAGTGACAGCTGGGTCCCATGGTCTGTGTTTAGGGCTTCTGGGTTGCCAGGGGAGGTTGTGGTAAGGGCTCCCTGGGGCTGGGGGGGGGGCAGGGCCAAAGATATCCAGGTCCTAGGGGTACAGGCAAAGGGGACTGGAACAGATCGAGGAGTCAGCCGCAGGGATCCAGGTAAGGGTGGTTGGAGAGGTTTCCAACAGCTAAGGGAGACAAACTTGTCTGTCGGTTGTCCTACTGTGGTGACGTGTTGCTGTGAGTCTTGAGGCTGTGCCACTGGTGTTTCAAACCCAGTGGGGTGCACATGGTGCACAGGTATCAGTCCGGCTTGCAGACTGAGACAGACTAGGAAGAAGGAGGAGGCCATTCACTTCTGAAAGAATTGGCCAGGGAAAACCTTATGAGTGCAGAGAAACACTGTCTGATACATTACTGCGCAACTGTATGAATAGTCCAGAAACATTGTCCAATACAGAAGAGGAAGATGAGTCACTTAGCTTAGAAAGCTCTCAAGTAGGACTGGGCAAGAGCTGCATTATCAGAGTAAAATCAGCCTTACTCCTATGGATAAGGTAAAGCTTTTGAGACCTCCATTTGCTGATGTGGCACCACTCAAATTGAGGAGAAACAGCGGCAAACATCCATTAATAATCGGAACATGGAATATATGAAGTATGAAACTAGGAAAATTGGAAGTTGCCAAAAATGAAATAGAACACATAAACATTGATATCCTAGGCATTAGTGAGCTGAAAT
>NW_006921648.1:4114049-4121824 GCF_000298275.1 Orycteropus afer afer
GACAGCCTTGGAGACCCTGTGGGCAGTTCCACTCTGTCCTCTAGGGGTGCTGTGGGTCGGAATTGACTCCACTACAGTGGGGGTACCTCTAATTTGACCGTTTGGAAATAAGCTTTCTTTAGTTATGTTAACAAGGCTATTCCAGAGCAGGGAAGGTCCTAAACCTGTAAGAGGTGTCTTACAGAAAGAAGACACCCACCACACACAGACACACACATACAAGGAAGGCAGATGTGACATCAGGACCCATTTACCAGCAAAGGAATGCCAAGGATTGTAGGCAGACACCTGAAACTCAGAAGAATTGCTGTGGCTGAGACCCTGATTTGGACTTCTGGCCTCCAAGACTGTGAGAAAGTTTCTGTTCTTTAAAGACAACTGTTTGTGGTGGTTTTTGTTAGAGCAGCCCTCGGTAACTGAGATGGGTACGTGGGGCTGCTCGGTACACTCCAAGCAATTTTTCTGGAAGCCTAAAACTGCTTTTAAAAATAAGGTCCCCTAAGAATGGAAAACAGGAATAACCTTGCTGTATGGCGTGCTCACGGCAGCTGGGTGCTGTCCATACTAACCCATTTAAGTTTTAGGCCATCTGCAAGACTTCTTGTGGCCGAGTAAAGAGGCTCAGGGAGGCTGCAGGACTGACGAAGATCACACAGCAGAATTGAGGCTGGGGCACAGTTTTAATACTTGCCTGCACATGTGCTGGGTACAAGACCCACAAAAATTAACACGGAATCCGATGCCCTTGGTGCCTTCCAAATTGTGGTTCCACATTATGGAGCCCTCCTGTGCAGAGTGGAACTGCTCCATGGAGTTTTCATACCAAAAACAAACAAATTCACTACCGTTGAGTCAGACCGGACTCATAGCGACCCCTCCTTGGGTTTCCGAGGTGGTATTTCTATGGAAATAGATTGCCCAGCCTTCCTTCCGAGGAGTGGCTGGTGGGTTTGAACTGCCAGCCTTGTGGTTAGCAGTCAGATGTCTTAGGCAGTGCACCACCAGAGCTCGTAGAGTTTTCATAGCTGTGACTTTTTGGATCATCAGCCTTCCGATTAGTAGCTGAGTGTTTAACCATTTGCACACCCAGGGTCTCTGTGTTGGTCCTGGGGGATTAAATCCCCCAAGGGATCTGATAGCTTTGAACATGCTTAGACATCAGCCCTCCACCCTGCGCGGCTGACCACAGAGACCAGGTGCAGACGCAGAGTCTGTTTCACAGAGGTTGCCAGGAGTGGTCTAGCTGAGGGACAGACAGGGTTCCATGCGATGGAGGGGCCCCACATGGAAGTGGCTGGAGGTACAGGGAGCTCTCTGGATGAGTCTCACTGCTGGAAAGAATGAGCCTGGTGGGGACACCCTTGTTCATCTGGACTTGAAAAAAGTCTCCAAGCATCTCTCGGCCTTTTTCTGTCCACTGCCGCCAGCATGACCTGGACACACTCCCTCCTGAACCTTTGCTGGCTCCCGTGGCCCCAGAGTAAAGTCCCAAAGCCTGGCATAAAGCTTGCTGACCCCTGTTCTCTGCGCAGGTAGATGGATGTTTCCCGTTGCACTTGGAGAAAAGACCTGTCAATCATGGAAGGTGTCACCAGTGACAGAAACAGCCTTCCTGGGTTTTCAGGTGACGTTTTTGGAAAGTTTGTGTCTCAATGTGGGTGGACCAAAGGCTGAGTATTGACACGGGATGAGGTGACCCCATTTCACCCCTGCTGAAATTGAGAATTCTGTCCCCGGGATTTGCTTAGGTTGGATCTTTGCAGTGAGGAGGTGGTGTGTCGGGGGAACACGTTTCGCATTTGCATGACTTGGCTGATCCTATTAATTAGCATGGTGTTTTGTTCATTGAGGGGATCGCATATCACTTTGTGGTGCGTATGCAGCATCGTGGGTGAGGGTGGCGGAGAGCGTTTTGAAGCCGGGCGGGCTCACATCTCGGGACACCTTGGGGCGAGTCTCATAACCTCCCTAGGCCTGCTTCCTTCGCTGTAATGTGTTGTCACTGTCAGTTGCCATGGAGCCCATTCCGACTCCTGGCGACCCCACGTACACAGGGTTGAGCTGCTCCACAGGGTTTCAAGGGTGTGACCCTTTGGGAGCAGGCCCGGCCTGTCTCCCAGAGCGTCTCTGGGTGGGTTTGAACCAATCTTTCAGTCAGTAATTCAACTATTTGCACCCCTAAGGACTCCTTTGGGAGCTCTGGTAGTGTAGTGCCTGAGGCACTTGACTGCTAACCAGAAGGCTGGCGGTTCAAACCTACCAGCCCAGCCACTCCTTGGAAGGAAGATGGGGCAATCTACTTCCATAGTGATACTGCCTCGGAAACCCAAGGAGGGGTCACTATAAGTCAGATCCAACTTGACGACACGTAACAACAGCAAGGACTCCTTTACTGTAAAATACCAAACAGAAAACAAACCTGTTGCCATTGAGTCAATTCAGACTCATAGTGCCCCATGGGGTTTCCAAGACTGTAATCTTTACAGAAGCAGACTGCCATATCTTTCTCGTGTGGAATCGCTGATGGGTTTGAACTACCAACCTTTTGGTTAGCAGCAGAGTGCTTAACTATTGTGCCACCAGACCTCTTTCACTGTCAAATAGGGATTACAATATACCCACCACTTGCTCCATGGAAGATAGATGAGGCAGTCTGCTTCCATAAAGATTTATAGCCTTGGAAATGCCACGGGGGTCACTGTGAGTCAGAATTGACTCAACGGCAGGGGTATATACATCCTGGGATTATGAGGCTTTGATGGGATTGTGCATGTTGTCAGAGACATTTGTTGCCCGCCCCTAATTCCTAGGCCCCTTGGAGTCAGATGAGCCCATGTCTAGTTATACCCAGTGGAGTGTGCGTGGAAGTCACATGTCTCACTTCCTGCTGAAGCTTTCAAGGGTTGCTGTGTAGGCCTCCTGCTGCAGTGACTATGGAGGCCATGTGTGAGACGGTGGGCTTGCCATTATTCGGGGTCTCTGAGTAACCACAGAGTCCCCAGGCAACCCATGGTAGACATGGACTGAGGGAAATCAACCTCTGTTGCTAAGCCACTGAGATCTTGGGTTAATTTGTCACTGCAGCTTTACCTAGCCTATCCTGACTCATGCAGCATAAGGTAATAACTAGTAATGTCAAGTTTTCATTTCAGTGGTAGGTTTTCATACCTGTCAATGAGATGGATTGACACAGATACCACAACAGTGGACTTAAACACGCTGATGACTGGTGATCATGTAGATGGCGCCGGACCAGGCAGTGTTTTGTTCTGTTGTGTGTATGGTTGCCATGAGTTGGAGCTGACTCTGTGGCAGCTAACAAGAACAGTGATGGCAGGTGCTCAGCAGATGGTAGGTACTTTTAATATGTGGATGAATTCTCACTGATAATTTTGTTATCTGATGTCACGATGCTAATGCTGCCATTTTGTAATGGGACAAGTTGGACTTGGCACTCCTCCCAGCACGTGGTAGGGACAGGTGACTGAGGGACAGTAAAACATCATTATCTTTAGTACATGTCCCTGGATACCCTTGGTGGCAGTGAACGTTGATGCTGTTCTGGGGAGGGCCAGGCCCCAAAAGAATGCTTGTCTATACCAGGGTGGGAGCTGTCTCAAGATCGGAAAGAACCTTGGGTCCATGGGGCATACATCTTTGAGGGGCATGAATGCTTGTCCTGACTGGTTTGGCCTTTAGAGAACTGTGTACTAATCCAGCAGGCCCAGCTTAGGGACCACTCACCCACATCGCTATATTCTGGAAACATCCATCCACAATGTGAGTCCACTACAGCTTCCCCACTGAGTGTGATGAGCTGCAGTTAGTGGTGGTGGCTGGCCAGAGAGGACTCTCGTCATGGTCACTGTGATGCTGTTGCTCACAGGGTTGTGATGGGTCTCAGTCTCTCTCTGGTGAAATCATTCATTCAGCAGGAATTTATTGATCACTTGGGATGGGGTGTGGAGGATGTGGTATGGGGGAAGGGTCAGTCTCTTTCTGCCGCTGGTTTCTCAACCTGTCCTAGTGCTCAGTTGTACCTCACGCAGTCCCAAAGTTCCAGAAGCATCTCCCAAACATGCCGTTGTGAACCGACCTCTACCTTGTAAGTCCGGGAGGGCCATCTCTGACTCTTTCCTTCTTGAACATGGCAGTTATACTGGTCTTGAGAGCATATTATGGGAGTGTCATGTGGTGAGACTTAAGGCTGACCAAGGAATACCATTACACTTTGTTACCAAACCAAGCCCATTGCCCTGGAGTCAGCTCAGATGCACGGCCACCCCGTGTGTTGCTCAGTAGAACTGAACTCCACGGGGTTTTCTTGTCTGTAATCTTCATGGGAGCAGATCAGCACTACTGGGTGGATTCGAACCACCAGCCTTTGGGTGAGCAGCTGAGTGTAAACCATTTATGCCACCCAAGGACAAACTGCCTCCGTAAAGAAGGCTGTTGTTAGGTGCCGTTGAGTCAGTTCTGACTTCAGACTGACCCTGTGTGCAACAGGACAAACATTGCCTCGTCCTGTGTCATCAAACACTGTTAGAATGTTTGAGTCCATTGTTGCAGCCACCGTGTCAGTCCATCTCACTGAGTGCCCTCTCCCTTTTCGCTGACCCCGTTTTACGAAGCGTGTGTCCTTCTCCAGGAACTGGTCCAAAGTGTGTAAGACAAAGTCTGGCCGCCCTTGTTTCCAAGGAGCATCCTGGCTGTGTTTCATCCAAGACAGAAGTTCTCATCCTTCCGGCGGTCCGTGGTGTGGTCACTAGTCTCTGCCAACACCATTCATGATACAAGCGCATCAATTCTCCTTTGGCTTCCTTATTCATGGTCCAGCTTTTGCATTCACATGAGAGGACTGCAAATACCGTGGCTTGGGTAAGGTGCACCTTAGTCCTTACAGTGACATCTTGCTTTTTAACACATTGCAGAGCTCTTTTCAGCAGATTTGCCCAGTGAATCCGTTGTTTGATTTCCTGATTGCTAGCTCCATGGGCATTGATTGTGGCTCCAAGTGAAATGCAATCCTTGACAACTTCGGTGTAACAGCCGAGAAAACCCTATGGCGCAGTTCTACACTGTGACACACGGGGACACCATGAGTCAAAACTGACTCCATGGCGACGGGAAAGGAACAGATGACTCCAGCACAGGGTGCCGTGCCCCCTCTTAAGCAGGAAAGCGTGAGCAGGAGCCGTTGGCACCTCGGAGACTCTGGCCTCTTGAGTGTGTGGTGAGGTTTCTCTGAAAGGTTGTTAACCCGTTAACCCACAGGCCAGAGGGATAGACTCCAGAAGCATTGTCTGTCACGCTTGAGTTTCATACTTGATGCTCAGTGATCTCTGACTTTCTTGATGGCTATTAGAGCAGAAGGCGCATTGATGGAAGCAGGTTCTGTCCCCAGGGGAGGCTCGTGCACCTCATCCTGTGAGCAGAGCTTCCCGAGGCCTGAGGCAGGGGTGCGGCAGGGAGAGAGGGTGAAGAGGTCAGCAGTTACGGCTTGGGCTGTTCTGGGAGAGGCGAAAGGAGAAAATTAACCTGCCAGCTAAGAATAATGAAAAACCTTTGATGAAATTAGCAGTGCAGAACAGATACTAAACGCTTCCTCATTCCCTCCTAGTCAAAAGTTTTTTTTTTTTTTTGCCTTGACTGGATAGGGAAAAAAAAAGTAAGCATGTCAAGAATCTCGTTTTACTAAGTTCAAGAGGGGGATTTTTGAGAAGGTCTCGGAAAAAGAGCCACGTTGGAATTCAGTGAAAGTTAAGCTGAGCCCCGGCTGGGCACAGTGCAGGGCGTCTCAGTTTCCTGGGGTGCTGCAAGGAAGCGCCACAAACTGGGTGACTTATCAGAACAGACGTTTATCCTCTCACAGTCCTGGAGGCTGGGAGTCTCAATTCAGGGTTTCCGGAGGGCTGTGTTCTTTGCGTTGGGCAAATCAGCTGTAAAAGACCTCAACAAAGCGTTAAAAAACAAAGATGTCACTTTGGGGACTGAGGTACGCCTGACCATGGTATTTTCAATCTCCTCATGTGCGTGCGAAAGCTAGGCAGTGAATAAGGAAGACTGAAGAAGAATTGATGCTTTGAATGGTGGCAAAGAATATTGAATCCACCATGGCCTGTGAGAATCCACCATGGCCCGTGAGAATCCACCATGGCCTGCGAGAAGATGGAAGGTCTGTCTTGGAAGGAGTGCAGCCAGGATGCTCCTTGGGAGCGAGGATGACAAGCCTTCGTCTTGCTGACTTTGGACGTGTCATCAGGAGGGACCTGCAAAAGGATGTCATGCTTGGTGAAGTAGAAGGTCAGCAAAAAAGGATTGACACGGTGGCTGCAGCAGGGAGTTCAGAAGTAGCAAGGATTGTGAGGATGGCGCAGAACGGGCCATGTTTCATTCTGGTCCACGGGGCACGACGAGTGTGGCCTTGATGACCTCTAACAACAACAACAACGTGTCCTCTCCTCTAGGGCAGGATCCTTTCTTGTCTCTCCAGCCCCAGGCCTTCCTTGGCTCGCAGCTGCATCTTCACACGGCTGTCCGTCCTCTCTCTGTCTCTCTGGTTCTCTTCTCTCGGATAAGGATGCTACTCAAATGGAATCAGGGCCTACACTGCTCTGGTCTCTCTTCATGTTAACATCTCTGAATACTCATTTCCAAACAAGGTCATGTTCATAGGTAGTGGAGACCAGGAACTGAACATACCCTTTTGGGGACACAATTCAAGCCGTGACACCAGGTTTGGGAGTTAGAGGGTCAACAGTAGGCCAGGCCTTCACCTGTTTGGCACAGTCCCCTTTGAAACACTGACTTTGAACTCCCAGCCTCGTCCTGGGTGTTCTTCTCTCTCCAGGTTTACTTGCTAGGGAATGCCTTCCATTCCCACCACTTTTGATGCTATTCCCAGCTGTCGACTCCCAAATGTCTGGCTTCAGCTCAGACTTCTCCTTTGAACACTGGACTTAGGCATCCCACTTCCTTCTTGGTTTTTCCACTTGTCAACTCCCGGACATCTCAAACATAGCACATCCAGAGCCAAACTCTTGCTTTTCGTCCCCCTCCCTACCTGTGCCCAAGGCCTCTTGTAAATGGCACCTCCACTGACTTGGTTGTTCAAGAGCAGCCCAGCCTCTGCCCCTGGCCCCACCTGCTCTTCACTCCTGTCAGCAAGTCCTGAGGTCCTCAACATTCTCTCACTCCTCCGTTCTCCTCATCTTTACTGTCATTACTTTAGAGTCAGGCACCACCACGTCTTAGCTCCTGACTGGTCTTTCTATTCCTGTTCTCAGCCCTCAGCATCCTGTCTTCCACCTGGCAGCTAGGCTGGTCATAAGGTGTAAATTGGGGTCATCCCTGTTTGGGCTTTCCATTGCATGTAGACCAAAATCTAGACCCTGAGTCACCTGTTAGCTCCTGCCCTTCTCTCCGAGCCCTTCCTATCTCCCTCTCTGCCTTCTCTCCTTCAGTCACCCTTGCTTCCTTTTGGGTCCTTGAAGCCACTAAGGTTTGCCTGCCTCAGGGCCCGTGTCCCTGCTGCTTCCCTGACCTGGAGTGACTTTCCCTAGACAGGTAGATGGCTGCGGTTGAGTCAGCTCTGACTCATGGAGACCTTATATGCAACAGAACAGCAGAGCCCGGTCCTGGGCCGTCCTCCAATCGCCAGTACACTTGAGTCCGTCGTGTGTCAGTTTATCCCACTGTGGGTCCCTCTCATCCATGGGGGGGGCCCTCTGCCTCACCAACATCATGTCCTTCTCTAGCACTTGATCCTCCTGATG
>NW_006921648.1:4129790-4130734 GCF_000298275.1 Orycteropus afer afer
GACTCAGTGTGCACAGCAGGAGAGGGTTTCCCAGCTCTGACATTCCTCAAACCTAGTGACCTGTCCACTGTCTGGGGATGGATGAGGATGCTCAGTGTGTGTTGGGGGGGTGGAAACCACAGGTCCCTTCACCTGGACAGGGTGGGAGTCAGGAGCATCTCTCAAAGGGGCCGCAGGGCCTGGGAGCAGCTCCCCTGGTGGCCTTTGGCTCAGGGGATGGAGTGGGGAAGGAGTGAGAGGAAACCAAGGCATCTGAAGAACCAGCCCTTCTCCTCCAGTCAAGCTCCAAGTTCGACCTGGGGGACCCTGCTGCCATGCCTTCTCACCTAGGCTTGTGGTGGTGTCTGGTCTCTCTTCTCGTGGAAACATTTTTCTTTGCACGTCTGGAAGAACTGGCCCCATAAATTGAACCCGCCTTCAGGCAGCTTAGCTTGCGAGGCCAGCACTTACTCAGCAGATAACCAGCAGCCTCATTAACCTTGGCTCCTTCTCAAGAGGCTGTATTTGGGGAGGTGGTGGAGGGGTGGGGGAGGTGGTGGTAGAGCTTATGAATTATTCTTTGATAATTTCTTGAACATGTTCAGAGCCAACTCATTTATTTCTTCTTGCAAACAGAGTTGGTTTTCCAAGCTCTGTTTGTTGATCTAGTCGGCGTGTGTGTGTACACGTGTTGAAGTCCAGGCACGTGCTTGAAATGGTGATTGGCCCTGTGACCTCTCCCTGAAGGCATTGTGCCCACCTGAGGTCGCAAGGAGGTCTCTATAACCAATGCCTTTGGGTTTACTTAGATGTGTGCTTCTGGAAGATGTGGTTCTTGGCCCACTTGCATCAAACCACCTGGAGACCTGCAGATTCGTGGGCCTAAGTAGTGACCTGCTGCCTTGGGATCTCTGGGGCTGGAGCCCAGGAGTTTGCATTTCTAACCACCCTCCTAGTGACCTTGA
>NW_006921648.1:4131109-4155569 GCF_000298275.1 Orycteropus afer afer
TTTTTTTGAAAACCCTCTTTGGATTTCCTTCAGTTACTGAAAACAAGTACTACCGTATTTTATGCAAATAACACACACGTTTTAATAAGGTTTTTGCAAACCCGAAGCTAGCTTCCTACGTGCATTGTATTTGTGGGCGTGTTATTTATGTGGGCGCGTTATTTGCGAAAAACACGGTAGCGTAGGTCTTTTGTGAAAAAGAAGTGGCTTGAAGTGAACTTTCAGAAAGCAGGGGAGACCTGTACTGTGTCTCTCAGGGACCCCTGGTAATATTCATTGTGGTCTGGTGTGGAGACCTTTGCGGCTTGTCTTCATTCTCTTCGTTTGGAACAGCTCCTGGTTGTCATTTGGGGACCCTTGTTTCTCTCATTCTCCCAGGGCCCTGTGGCCAACAGGTGATGGAGCCACACTTCCACCCCAGGCAGCCTGGCCAGAGCCTGCACGCTTACCCTTCGTGGCATGAGGCTGCCGTAGACACTGTTGGTGCCTAGCCCTGTGCCCTTAACACTCCATTTGTTGTATACACTGAGGCTTCCTCCTGCCTCCGTGCCCACCTGCAGGCTAAGCCAGTGCCTGTGGCAGGGCAGACATGCCAGGAGGTTCACACACCTCGCAGCTGTTCTAACAGGCAGGACTTGGTGGCTATGAACCCAGCTCCCTGGCTCTGGGGAGAGACAGTTTCGAGACGTGCTTCCTGTAGTCTCCCGCTGGCCCCTGGTGGGAGGGAGCCCCTCACAGTCGTGGCCTGAGCATAACATCTCTCTACTGGCTTCTTCCTGTCCCTGTGTTGCTTCTCCACGCCCCCTGACAGTGCTCCTTACACAGCATAAGGAGCTCTGGGGGCCACACCCACGTTTCATCCCAGGGGTTAGGCTTCCAAGCATCAATCTTTATTTTTAATTTTTTAATAATTTATTTATCTTTGTTATTGTTATACTGCAGAGAAGACATCAAATTCAGGAAGTTCTCCATGTCCAATTCAGTGATGCTGGTCTCCGTCCTAAGAAGCGAGTCAGACACAAGTTTCTCTCAGGGATTGGGTTTACTTCTGGGACATCATGTGTTTAATTTTTTTCTATTGTTGCTGAGAATATATACCACAGAACAGACGCCAGTTCAACAGTGTCTCCGTGTGCTATTCAGTGACATTGAGAACATTCTTTGACGGGCACCACCGTTCTCGATCTCCTTTTCTGAATTACTCTTCCCCCATCAACGTGAACTCCCTACCCCCTAAGGTTCCTACCTGTCTTTCAAGTTGCTGTTGTCAATTCCATCCCATACATTGTTCTTAGAAGAGCACAAACCTTGAGGCAGGTGTTCTTCAGGAGTTAAGTAAACTATTGTTTGGTGGGAGACTTCAGGGGATAGTTTGAAGGTTTAAAGCTCTTCTCAGGGCAGTTGTTGTTCTTGTTGTTGGGTGCCGTGGAGTCAGCTCTGACTCACAGCGACCCTTTGTACAGCAGAACGAAACTCCGCCCAGTCCTGTGCCAGCCTCACAGTTCTTGCTATACCTGAGCCCATTTTTGCAGCCACTGTGTTAATCCATTTCATTGAGGGCCTTCCCCTCCACTTTACCAAGCATGACATCCTTCTCCATGGAATGGTCCCTTCTGACAACTTGACCAAAACACGTGAGAGGAAGTCTGGCCATTCTTGCTTCCAAGGAGCATTCCAGCTGCATTTCTTCTAGGACAGATTTGTTCATTCTCAGGACAGTAGTTTCAGGGAATCACCCAACTTCCATGGCTCCATGAAGTCTGGAGTCTGGGAATTTGATGGAACATTCTGTGTTTCAATTGCTTTAAGCCTATCATCTAATTTAATTGGCTCATCAGCCTTGCCTAGTAGCAGTGTAGGATTACCCAGTAAGCAAAGTAAGCACAGGCTTCCAAAATCCAGATCTGTCTCTGCTGCCATCAAGTCGATCCTGACTTACAGTGACTGTGGGACAGAGTAGAACTGCCCCATAGAGTTTCCAAAGCTGTAACTCTTCATGGAAGCAGACTGACTCTCTTTCTTCCGCAGAGCCCCTGGTGGGTTAGAACTGCCGACCTTTTGGCTACCAGCTAAATACTTTAACCACCGCATCACCAGAGCTCCTGTGAGGCGTGGGCTGGCTTGTGCTCACTTACTGATCTGTAGAGAACAATTTCACATTTTTGTCACGACATCAAAGAAAGATTCTACTTCTACCTAAGGCTGGCATCTCTCTCTCTCCCAACCCCACAGCACCTTCGTATAGAATCAAAGCCTCTTTTCAAATCTACAGTCCCTGACAGGGATGGAGGACCCAGTAAGTAAGGTAAGCACGGGCTCACTTGTGCTTACTTACTCATCTGTAGTGAACAGTTCCACTTGGATTTTCCACACTGTCCGCTGCAGATGAGTAAGCATACCTTTCTTACTGAGTACACTGTCCCAGCCCAGCAGAAATCACATGAGCATCACCTTACACTTGAGGAACCGAAGCTTGGAGAGCGGCTACCACTTGGCCAGGCTCAGTAGCAGAATTAGAACTGGAACCCAGGCCCCTCGGTACCAGCGCCCAAGCTCTCAGACATACTGTGGAGTTCTTGGGTAAGTAGTTAGTGATGGACTGTGTGTGCTGGGCGGGGCGAGCTTCTGATCTCTCTTGACGCCCCCTCTCATCTTGGAGGTTCATGGGACACCTTTTGAAAATGTACATCCTGCTCATGTGTGTACAAGCCTTTGGCTGTGACCTGAGCTGAACTCGGCTAAGCAAACTCAGCCAAGACAGATTTGGCCCTGCCCTGCTCCTGCAACCCGCTGTGAGCTGACCTCTGGGCATGTGAAATGCTTCTCTCCAACGAACTTCCTGCTGGGAGGGCCTCGCAGGTTTCTACATTGATTGATTCTAAGTCTGTGATCTTGTTTGTGGCTGCCCCAGTAGTTTCCAGGGTCAGCCTTCACATTATAATTTTGCACTTGTGGCCGCAGGCTACTCTGGCAAGAGTACTCAAACTAAAAAAAACTCACTGCCGTAGAGTGGGATCCGACTCATAGTGACCCCTCCTTGGGTTTCTGAGGCAGTATTTCTACAGAAGTAGATTGTCCAGTCTTCCTTCCGAGGAGTGGCTGGTGGATTTGAACTGCCAGCCTTCTTATTAGCAGTCAAATGCCTTAGGCACTACGCTACCAGACCTATTTTCAAAGAATAGATAATAAACTGTTCTGAAGTGGTGGTAACTTCCAGGGCCACCTTGCGTGCAGTCCCCACCTGTTCGTTTCTCAGGTGCCCCAGGTGGGAGGAATTGAAGTCAAACATCCTCTCGGCAAAGGTTTATTGAGCGATTAATATGCCCAGGTCTGTGGGTATGTGACCACACACGTGAGAAGGGCTATGACAAAGAATGAGAGCAAGCCAAATCTGGTGGCCTAAGGCACTTGACTGCTAACCAGAAGGCTGGCGGTTCAAACCCACCAGCCACTCCTCAGAAGGAAGATGGTGCAATCTAATTCTATAGTGATACTGCCTCGGAAACCCAAGGAGGGGTCACTATGAGTCGGGTCCGATTCGATGGCGCATAACAACAACAACATTTGGTTTGTTGCGTAATTTTCTTGATCAAACTCAATGGTTACATTCATATAAAACACACACATACACACACACACAAATATATGGGATTATACAGTATATATTATTCTTCAACTTGCTGGACTTTTCCTGGTTGGAAGGCCTTCTGGGTCTTTATGTTGATGCATTTCAGGTCTGTGATCTTGTGTGTGGTCGCCCCAGTTGCTTCCAGGGTCGGCCTTCCTGTTATAATTTTGCTATTAATGCTGAGGTGACGTGCTATCTCCTTATGTTTTGATTTGCCTTCCTGATGGCTAATGAGTGTGCACATTTCTTCATGTGCTTGTTGGCTGCCTTATGCCTTCTTTGGTGGAATGTGGTCATGTCCCCTGCCCGTGTTTTAATTGGTACCATAGGCTTTTCATTGTCTGATTCTTGGAAGTAGATCATAAGGCCTTTTCTAGTCTGTGTTAGCCTGGAGGCTTCACTGAAACCTGTCCCCCATGAGGGACACTGCTGGTATTTGAAATACGGGTGGCCTAGCCTCCAGCCTCACAGCAACATGGAAGTCACCAAAGAGCCACACACTGACAGACGGTGGTGGCAACCCACTGTAGCCACAGTCTTCAGGGAGAACAGAGCAGGAGCGCGTATTTCTCCAGCTCCACTCTGAGCCCTTCTCTCCACCCACTGAGCCTTCTCTGTTTTGACAGGGAGGCTCTCTGATGATTGTGGGGCTTCTGTATACATTATTCAGACATCTTTTTATATCACCTACTGTGACACCAGCTGGGGACAGCAAATACTACAAACATGGCACCAATAAAAAAGAATGTGTAATCAGTCTTTAAACATTCCTTCTCGTTTGCCAAGTACAGCTCGCGAGGGTGGAAAGTGAGCAGCTGGCTGATCCTACTAATTTAGTGGTAGCTTCCCCACCAGCTTAAGGAGACCTGGTGGTGCAGTGGCTAAAGCGCTTGGCTGCTAACCGAAAGGGCAGCAGTTTGAACCACCAGCTGCTCTTTGGGAGAAAGACAAGGCAGTGTGCTTCCATAAAGATTTACGGCCTTGGAAACCCGAAGGGGCAGCTCTACTCTTCCTTAAAGGTGGCTTTGAACAGGAATGAACTCAATGGCAGGGGTTTGGTTCTCCCTGACCTCTGAGAGGGCAGGTCCCAGGAGCCTGGCAGATTGTATGGGGAGGAGCAGGTGTCTGTCTGATGACATAAGGGAGGAAAAGGTTCTTCTCTTTTTCTTTTTCTTTGTAACATTACACTTTCTCAATAAGTGGGGGTTATTGTTTCTGGCTCTGTGTCTAAGATAGCAAGCCCTGGTGGTGCAACAGTTAAGTGCTTGGCTGCTAGCCAGAAGGTTGGTGGTTCCAAACCACCCCGCCACTCTGTGGGCGAGAGACCCAGTGACCTGCTTCCGTGAAGACTGTGGCCTGGGAAGCCTTGTGGGGCAGTTCTGCTCAGTCACGTGGGACCACTGTGAGTGGGAATGAACTCAGCAGCAGGGACATCATCACTAGGATGCTGACGGAGGGTGGGAACTATTGGATATTGCTTATTTTCTTTATGTTCCTATTTTGTTTGGCTTGTTATTGAGTTATAAGTTTATATGGCAAAGTACACTCATCTTACATGTGCAATTTGATGATCTTTTTATTATGATTACTTTTGATTGTGATTTGAGTGAAAGTTTACAGAGCACATTGGTTTTCCATTCAGCAATCCACACACTCTCTGTTTTGTGTGGGGATTTACTGCAATCCCCACCATGACAGCATTCTTCTCACTTCCTCCCTGTGACACCCCTACCCTTCATCCTTCCTTGCCATCTCTTCCTGCCTTCCCAGCTCTATCCTTGGGCAAATGCTCCTCTCTTGATCTTGTATGCTTGATTGTTCTAATACCTATGGGTATTAACGTTCACCTTACAGGCCTGTCATTTGGCCAGTGGTTGAACATGCTTTTTCAATGTATATATACATTGGGTCACCATGAGTCAGAGTCAACTTGATGGTGACTTTTTATTTTTTAATTGTTATAAAAAAGCTATGAAGTGTAACATTTGCCAGTTTGGCACTTTTTCCACATGTACCTTTGAGACGTTGGTTGCATCAGTCATACTGGGTAACCATCATCAGTATCAAATTTTCCATCACCATCAACAGAAACTCATCACTTTCTTAAAGAATGACTCTTCCCCCACTCCTTGTAACCACCATTAAACTTTGGTCTCTAAACATTTGCCTATTCTAGCTCTTTCATATCAGCGATATCATATGATATTTGTCCTTTTGTGATTGACTTACTTCAGTCAGTGTAGTGTTTTTAAGGTTTCTCCATGTTGTATCATGTGTCAGGAGTTCATTTAAGGTTTCTCCATGTCGTACCATGTATCAGGAGTTCGTTTCTCTTTATGGCTGGATAATATTCTACTAACTGGTTTTTGAGTAAGGAAGACTGAAGAAGAATTGATGCCTTTGAATTATGATGTTGACAAAGAATGTTGAATATACCATGGCCTGCCAGAAGAATGAACATTTTTGTCATGGAAGAAGTACAGTGAGAAAGCTCCTTCGAAGCAAGGATGGTAAGACTCACCTACTTTGGTCATGTTGTCAAGAGGTACCATTCCCTGGAGAAGGAGATCATTGTAAAATAGCTTGGTAAAGTAGAGGGTCATTGAAAAAAAGGAAGACCCTCAATAAGATGCATTGATGCAATGCCTGCAGGAATGAGTGCAAACATGGTAATGACTATGAGGATGGTGCAGTATTTCCTTCTTTTGTACATGGGGCCACTATGAGTCAGAACCAGTGGTGTCTAATAACAGCTAGTTTCTACACACGTGTGCAACCACCACTGAGAAGCAGATGGAGAAGTTCTCTGGTACCTAGAAGGCATCTTTGTGGTCCTTTCCAGATTATAACTGCCTTCCTGTCCCGAGATAACCATCCGTTCTGATTTTATTATCACTGATAGCTTTAGCCTGTTTTTGAACTTGATACCATGGGAACCATCCAGTAGGAACTCTTTGGTGTCTGGCGTTTTCCATGCCACATCACATCTGTGAGATTGTTTCATGGTATTGAAGCTACGTCAGATGGTTACTGTTGTTCGCTGCTGTGAAGTTGGCCTCCGATTCACGGTGTCCCCATGCACAATGAGATGAAATGCTGCCTGCTCCTGTACCACCCCCTGATAAGCTGTGTATCAGACTGTTGTGACCCATGGTGTTTTCATTGGCTGATGTTCAGAAGGAGATCACAAGGCCTCTCCTCCTACTCTGCCTTAGTCTGGAAGCGCCACTGACATGTAGTCAGGATCCTACCAACACACAAGCCACCATTGACAGACAGGTAGTGGCTGTACATGAGGTGCACTGGGCAGAAATCAACCTCGGAGACCCGGGTCATTCTAGGCGGCCTAGGATGGCTCTGATAAAAAAAGACAGGTGATGACAAGTGTTGGAGAGGGTGTGGAAGAGCTGGAATCTCACACAGTGCTGGTGGGAATGGAAAATGGAGCAGACACCATGGAGAACGTTCTGGCAGTTTCTTAAACAGTTAAACACAGAGTTATCACAAGACCCAGCACTTCCATTCCCAGGTATAAGTACTCAAAAGAATTGAAAATGTATGTCCACAAAACACTGTACACAAAGGTTCATAACAGCATTATTCATAATAGCCCCAAAGTGGAAAAAACCCAGTTGTCCACCAGCTGATGAATGGATAAATAAAATGGAGTATATCCATACAATAAAATATTATTCAGCAATGAAAAGGAATAAAGTATTGGTACATGTCACAACATGGACGAATGTTGAGGATATTATGCTAAGTGAAAGATGCCAGCTACAAAAGAACCATATATTGTTTGACTCTGTTTATATGAAAAATCCAGGACAGGCAAATCCATACGGACAGAAAGTAAATTAATGGTTACCAGGGACTAGGAGGAGGGAGGAATGGGGCTTGACTGCTAATGGGTACAGGGTTTGTTTTGGGGATGAAGAAAATGTTCTGAAATTAGAGAGAGGTGATGGTTTGTGAGTATACCAGAAGCTGTTGACTTTGAGAGGATAAATCTTAGGGTCTGTGAACCATACATCAGTAAGAAAGGGTGTTATGATTCGAATTGCTAAGCACTTGACCACTAACCAAGAGGCCGGCAGTTTGAATTCACCCGGTGGTGTCTCAGGAGGCAGGCTGGTGATCTACTTCCAAAAGGGCCCAGCCACTGAGAAACCCCTACGTTTTATTCTGAAACACATGGGGCCACTGTGAGTTGGAGTCAACTCAACTGCAGCTGGTTGGTTTGGTTGGTTGGTTGTGGTGGCACAAGGAGCACTGTCAGGGTCATGATTTGAACCCAGGGCATCTACTTCAGTGTTCCAGGCTCTGGATCACATCCTGGACAGAACCCTTGTCCATCCAAGCAAGACGGGCCCATGACACATCTAAGAAAGCCAGAATGGCCAAGTTTATTATCTATTTATTTATTGTGATTTGGGTGAACGTTTACAGGGCAAATTGGTTTTCCATTCAACAACACGTACACATTTTGTTTTGTGACATTTACTGGAATCCCCACATTGTAATGTTGTGCCCAGGTTCTGAAGGAGTTCCTTGGCGAGAGAAATATGCCAACACACGACAGTGCAAAAGCAATAGGAGGGTTTATTAGCTAACTTAAGTTAGGGTCTTTGCCCTTACCAGATCAGTGGCTTGAGCAAAAGACCCCGTGCCCCGGTATTCTCACAAATTTATGGAACAATATGGGGAGGGGCAGCACCAGGGCAAGAGGGTACAGATGATTGGTTGTTGCTAAGGGATTTAGGGCAGTGATCTAAGATGTTGGGGGACGTAAAGAAACCCCCCGGCTCCAAAGTTCACTTAGGAAAATATTATCTAGGGAGGATGCGAGGCTCAGGTATGTGGGAGACTTTCAGGAGCCCAACAAATCTCCGATACATGCTGAATCCGGATGGCTTTTGTGATGCGTGCTGAGTTCGGAGGAAGTTCCTTGATACCTGCTGAGAGTGGAGGGCAGATAAAGGCCCTAAGGAGTGTTTAGAATTCCAAAAGTCCTGTTAGTATTGCTGACACTAAAAGGTTTCTGGTTAAAGATTTTCCTGGAGGCTACTAGAACTCTGGCTTCAGATTGACTCACAGTAACAGCACTCGTCCCACTTCCTCACTGTTTATCATTTCTCTTTGTCCTTTCCTATCCCTTCCTGCCTTCTGAGCTTTATCCCTGGGAAAATGCAGCCCTTTGGATCTTGTGTGGTTGGTTGTTCTAATAAACAGGGGCTCCCTGGTAGTATTCACCTGTCAAGTCTATCTTTTGGCTGAAAGTTCAGCCACGGGGTTGCGTCCAGTTCTAGGCTTGAAGGGTGTCTAAGGGCCATAGTCTCAGGGGTTCCACCAATCTCTATCAGACCAGTAAGCCAAATGGCCAGTTTTATACATTTTATAGGTGAAACACATTGATGTGGGAGGCAACATGGTGGAGTGGTTGAATCACCAGACTGAATCCCACTCACTGGCTGTGTGTCAGTTTCTCCACTTGACAGATGTGGTTGGAATAATAGAACTATCTAGTAGGGTCACTACCGGGATGAAAGGATTTAATACAGTCATGCGTTACTTACTGTCCATGAGACATTCTGTGAGATAGGATGTTTTGTGATTTGGACTTTGTGTGAACACCACATGATATACAGGCAGTCCCTGGGTTACAAATGAGTTCCATTGCTAAGTCTTTAAATTGAATCTGGGTGTAAGTTGGAACAGTTAAGCACAGTTTGTATCCAACGTCAGTAAATAAAATGTTTCTCTTAGTATACAGTATATGGTCAACTTTTCTATGCATAAAACATTAAAGAAACACTCCCAGATACACTAAAACATCTTTAACATAATAATGCAGTAATAATCATCATAAGATTTTGATGTGTGTCTCATAGTAGCACCTGTTTGTTGTTATGAACCATTGTATGTACCTTGAGTTTTTAATATAATAGGCTTTAAAGGGGTTGGCACCAAAGACACACATGTGGCCGGACGTAGACTGAGTGGACGTTACGCGGCCACATGTGGCCAGATGTTGACTGAGTGGATGTTACGCGGCCACATGTGGCCAGATGTTGACCGAGTGGACGTTACGCGGCCACATGTGGCCAGATGTTGAGCGAGTGGACGTTATGCGGCACAAGACTGTGCTTTGAAATGTATCTGGCTGATGGCAGACACTCAGTAAGTGTGCATCTCCCTCTTGTTGTTTGCGTGTGTGGCCAGTTGATTCCCACTGATGGTAATCGCACGTGACGGAGTCCAGCTGTCCCATAGGGTTTCCGAGGCTGAGATCTTTGCAATACCATATTGCCAGGCCTTTCTCCCACAGAGCGGCTGGTGGCTTTGAACTGCAGGACTTTAGTCAGGGGTCTCAGTCTACACTCAGCATCTTTGTGCTCAAGGTGTGTGCTCAGCAGCCTCATCTTCTTCCCAGAGATAAGTGGGAAGGTGCCAGGTACAAAGGTGAAGGCAGGAGACACCCCTGGTGGGTGGATTACACAGGGCCGGGCTTTGCCCTATGTCAGCACTAGTTTGAATTCTTCACAACACGGTGTTAATCAGTGATGCATAAAGATCTTAAAGGCCGGAGAGTACAGGGACCCCAGGGCAATCAGAGGGAATTTTATGATTCAAATAGAATTTGAGTGAACTGGGATAATCAGAAAGTTGTGAATTCTACTCCCCATTCTCTGCTAGGTTTCCTCAAGGCTGAATAGCTTTGAAATGGCCATAGATTTGCATAATGGCTTCCATAAAGCTAACCACTTTAGGTCTGGAAGTGTTTTTGCCTGGGGCTGCCCCTGCTTCCTTAGATGAGACATGAAATGGAGGTAGTAGAGGGTTTCTGACATGGAGGGAGGGGTGCTGACTAGTCAGATCATGGTCTGTGTGGGGCATCGAAGGACAGACCAAGCTGCAGGACAAGATGGCATTGGGACTGGTCCTTCCTGTGACTTGGGGGTGTTTTCGGAGAGGGAAGTTATACGGGAGGAGACTGGAGTAGATCTGTATGGAATGTGAGATCACATGCTATCTGGGCAGTGTTTCCTTTTTGAGTCAGTCTCCCATGAAGGGCTGATGCCCTTAGAGTTGGTGGACGCCACATAACCAGTGAAATCTGCCCAGTCTCTGCTCAGCTGCTAGGTCTGCCTGGGCAGCGGTCCTGGTGTAGATAACCCTGTGATGGGTCTGGAGTTTACATTTTAAATAATCGGAGCCTGGAAAATCTGCCTGTCAGGGTAATGGAGGGAGGTGTTTTAAAATTCCAATTTTATTTATTGTTCTCAATAGACAATACATCAAATGCTACAAAGTGCAAAAGACAAAAAGTGGTATATATACTTAGAGAAAAAGTCACCCCAACCCCTTCCTCCCAGCCACCAGTTCCCTTCCACAGAAAAAGCACTGCCAGTTTCTTCGATTTTCTTTTCTTTTTTGTCAGTTTTTGTTGTGATTTGGGTGAGGTTACAGAGCAAATTCATTTTCCATACAGCAGTCCATACACATTTCGTTTCATAACATTGGCTGCAGTTCCCCACAGTGGAACAGCTCTCTTCCCACCTCCTCCCCATAGTTTCCTCCTCCCTGTGTCCTTTCTTCCTGCCCCTGAATTATCTCCCTGTGCCAGTGCCGTCCTTCTGTCTTCCCACGCAGCTCAAAGGAGCACAGCCACCTGACGTAAATGTTCACCCCATACACCTGTCTATTGTTTGGCTGGAAGTCCCTGGAGTGGGTTCGGTTCCAGACCTGAAGGGTAACTGGGGGCCATAGTCTTGGGGTCTCACCGGTCTCTATCACACTAGGAAGTCTGTTGTTTTCTTAAATGATTGTGAGTTTTGTTCCACATCGTTCTCCCGCTCCATCCAGGAGCTCCTGCACTGGTCCCTTTCCTTCCGTGGAGCCAGCTTCTCTCTCTTCCTACACACACACACACACACACGTGTGTACAAGTTCACATGCATGCATACACACACGCACACACACACACATGTACAAGCTCACATGCATGCACACATACACACGCACACGCACGCACACACATGAGTAATATTTATAGATACGCCCATCTCCTACAAATGGCAGCTTACTCTGCACTGTTTTGTACCTTGGTGTTTTTCCACTTAATTGATGTATGAGCTTCCTGTTGCCACTGTAACAAATGACCTCAAACTTAGTGGCTTAAAATAGCACACATCTATTATCTTCCACCAGCCACTGTGTTAGAGGAAGATGTGGCAATTTCCTTCCATAAAGATTTGCAGCCTTGGAATCCCAGTGGAAGTCCCTGTGAGCCAGAGTCAACCCGCTGACACTGGGTTTGGTTTGGGTTTTGAATGATCTTACAGCCGGGAGGTCAGAAGTCCAAAATGGGTCTCAGTGGGCTGAGTGAGGGTCAGGGTGTCAACAGGGCTATGCTCCTTGTGCAGTCTGCCTTGTCCTTTCTGCCTTCTGGAGGTCTTCCAGGGGACCTTGGTGCATGATGGTTAGGGTGCAGGAGAAAGATGTGCTATTGAGCTTCTGCAAAGGTTACAACCTTGGAAGTTCCATTGGCAGTTCTGCTGTGTCTCACAGGGTTGCCCTGAGGGGGATCTACTTGAGGGCAGCAGGTTTGGTTCTGGCTTTTGGTTGAGACCTTCCACATTCCTTATCTCAGAAGCCATCTTCCAAGCCCGCAGTGGCTTTGTCACAAGGCACCAGTCTGACATCAAGTTTCCTGGCTCCCTCTCACACTTGCAAGGACCTTGTGATTACATGGGGCCCACCTGGATAATCCAGGGTCATTTCCATTTTAAGATCCTTAAGAACATCTGCAGACCTCCTTTGCCGTGTCACATACGGTGTTTGCAGAGTCTGGAGACCAGGAGGCGAGCATCGCGGAGGGGCATTATTCTGTTTCCCACAGTTAGTCCTGGAGATTGTTCCATGTCAAGGGATAGTGTTCCTATCCTTTCTTCCAGCTGCAGACATCCTGTTCCATTGTTGGGATGGATCAGAGTTGACGTAACCCATCCCCTCTTGACAGACATCTAGGTTGTTTCCAATCTTCTGTTCTTAGGATCGGTGCTGCAATGAATAACGTGATTTTGCACATTTCCTTGTATATCTGTGGCATGAATTTCCAGACATGGGATTGCTCAGTCAAAGGGGACATATGTTTGCAATTTTATTGGATATGGACAAATCGCTCTAAGTTTGAAACATTTTTATTACAGGAAAATTTAAATATGGGCATACTCGTTTTATTGTGCGTCACTTTACTGCGCCTTACAGATACTGCATTTTTTACAAATGGAAGGTTTGTGGTGACCCTGCATTGGGCAAGTCTATTTGACACCATTTTCGCAGAAGCATGTGCTCACTTCACTACTGTGTGTCCCATTTTGGTCATTCTTACAGCACGCTGAATAGATGACCAAAACCAAACCCAACCCACTGCCATCGGGTTGACTCTGACTCGTAGCGACCCGCATTGGGTTTCCAAGGCTGTAAACACAAGGCTGAGGTACATTGCCTCATCTTCCTCCTGCAGAGCAGCTGGTGGGTTTGAACCACCGACCTGGTTAGCAGCCACATGCCTTACCCACTATGCCACCAGAGCTCCTGGAATAGGTAGCAGTGTACTGTAAATATAACTTTTATAGGCACTGGGAAACCAAAACGGTGGTCTGGAAGCAAACCTACAATGTCTCCGAGGTGTGCCTGTATCTAAAAGTAAAGAATATAATGAATGCCATGTCCCTGTCGCTCACTTCAGCGATAGACAATTACCAACTCCTGGCTGATCCTGTTTAGTCTACACCCCTACGGATTCCCCCCAGCCCCTGCCTGGCTTATTCAGTGGCGAAACTCAGACATCCCATAGTCCAAGGGAGAGACGGAGCAATTGCAGACATGGACACATCTGTTCATGATGTTTGTGGCAGCACTGAGCTGAGAGGGGACCCCAAGGATGTCACGTTGCCCACACCTGTGGTCCGGGGCCAGTGACCCTCCACCCCGACCCTCCACCCCGGAAGCCTGGGGCGCCTGCCTGGCTGTGGTTGTTAGTGCCATTGTTGTGGAGAGAGTGGCCCGCCCTACCCAGCTAACCCGAGCTGTTCCTCTCCACCCAGGGGATAATCTCAGAAATTAGCATTGCACTGCAGATTCGTGGAGATGTGGTTCTGCAAGGTTGAGTGGCTGGGAATGGGCTGACTCAGCCCGCTGCTGTGGAAGTCTGGCACCAAGCACCAGCCCGGAGCTGTAAAAAAGGACTTTTTGACCTGCCTATCTGCACATTATCAGCCAGGAGGACCCTCTCCATGACAACACCAGAACTTTGATATTTTATCAGATTTTCACACCACCTTTCCAAGAGTAATAAAAAAGGATCACACTGGGGAGGGGCTTTCTCAGGAGCCTGGCTCTCTGGGGGAGGGCTGGCTTCCTTCAGCCCCCTCCCCACGACTTGACAGAGGATGGGGGCTTTATTAGTGGATTGGAGGGCGCAGCGTTTATGGAAGTGTGACCTTCGTGGGCAGTGACTCCAGAGCCAGCGCCTCGGGCCTGAGTCTCGCCGGCTTGTGAAGCAATGGTAGCTAAGGACACACGCCAGGAGCAGCTGGGCAGAGGGACACCCAGCTTCAAGATGGGGAAAAAGAAGGCACAGAAATGTGAAGGGACACGGGAAGGACTCTCCCCTGAGAGGTCTCTGCACAGCCCAGTGACCCACAGGGACGCCCATGGCTCCGCCATTGTGACGGGCCCAGAGTCCAGCACTTCCCCCACTCCCCTAAGACCCCCTGCCGAGACCCACATCAGCTCCCTGGATAGCGTGGCACCAGGGGCAGATTGCCAGTAAACAAGGTAGGCACAGGCTTACTTGTGCTTAAAGACGTGGAACTGTTCACTAGAGATCAGTCAATAAACACAAATTAGCCCGTTCTTACCTAGTTTACTAAGCATTCAGTTCCTGTAAAAAAAAAAAAAAACCCATAAACCAAACCCACTGTTATCCTGTTGATATAGTGGCTGCAGCGATGGCTCAAGTACAGTACAGCAAGGATCGTGGAGCTGGTGTGGGACAGGGCAGTGTTTCGTTCTTCTGTCCATAGTAGGGTCACTATGAGTCGGAAACGACTCGACAGCACCTAACAATAACAACAACGCTGCTATCCACTTGATTCTGACTCATACCAACCCCCATTGGTTCCAAAAGTGGTAAATCTTTACGGAAGTAGATTGCCTCATCTTCCTTCCACAGAGCAGCTTGTGGGTTTGAACCGCCAACCTTCTGGTTAGCAGTCAAGCACCCTAGGCTCTGAGCTACCAGTCCCTGCCAGGGATTATAAACTTGAAAAGAAGCTTGATTCTGTAGGAAGGTGCTGTGGGGTTGGGAGAGAGTCAGACGACAGCCATTCCTAGAGGCAGAATCTTGGATGTGGTGAAAAAAATGAAGAATTGTTCCCTACAGATGAGTAAGCAAGCACCACTAAGCTCGTGCCTACCTTGCTCACTGAGTAATCCAACAGTGTGTGGCCCCTTCTGGTATCTGACAGGCCTCCCCCTTCTTCCTGGAGGCAGCCGGTCCCAACACTCAGCAGCCTTCACGGCTCCCTCCGCACTCGGGGTGCAGGCGGGCTCCCCACCTGCCCGTCACCCCGTCTCCACCACTCTACCTGCCTCAGCTGCTCCTGGCTCTGACTCCAACAGACCCAGCTCACTGTCCTGCCTCAGGCCGTTGATACTTGCTGTCCACTCCACATGGAATGCTCTTCCCCCAGAGACCTGCAGGGCTCCCTGGGACCTTCTTGAGTGTCCTCTGTGAGGGGAGCCTTCCCTGGGCACCCAGCTGAGTCGGCCAATCACCTGCCTCCCTATTCCCCCTGCGCTTGTCTAACTTTGCTCCTTAGCACTTACAACTCACGAAGCACATATATGTAGAAGTCCTGTGTATGTCATGTATGTGGTATATAAGTATATGGTAGGTACATGTTGCATGCATTATGTATGTACATGTATGTATCGTATATTGACTAGTATATATATGGTATATATCATGTAATGCCTTAATTATTATATACAATATTAATTATAAAATATTAACATACCAGACAATATATGTAGTATATCTAAAGCAATGTATCAATACCAACTGTTATTAGGTGTGTTGTTGTTGTTGTTGTTGTTGTTATTTGCCGTTATTAGGTGTAGTCAAGCCAATTTTCTGTTCCTAGTGACCTCATGTGGCAGGTAGAATTGCCGCAGGGTTTTCTAGGCTGTAATCTTACAGGAGGAGCCCTGGTGGCGGCAGTGGTTAAACGCTCGGCTGCTTACTCCAGCTGCTCCGCAGGAGGAAGATGGGGCAGTCCACTTCCACAGCACCAGGCTTGGAGACCCTGTGGTGCAGTTCCACTCTGTCCTCTAGGGGCGCTGTGGGTTGAAATCGACTCTGTGGCAGTGGGTTTGGTTTGCGTTTTGCTTCTATGAAGACTATCATTGTTAGGTGCTGTTGAGTTGGCTCCAACTCACAGCGACCCTAAGTACAACAGAATGAAACACTGCCCGGTCCTATGCCAGCTTCACAATCCTTGCTATACCTGAGCCCATCGTTGCAGCGACTGTGTCAGTCCATCTCATTGAGGGCCTTCCCCCTTTTCACCGACCCTCCACTTTACCAAGCATGATATCCTTCTCCAGGGAATGGTCCCTTCTGACAACATGACCAAAGGAGGTAAGACAAATTCTGGCCATTCTCACTTCCAAGGAGCATTTTGGTTGTACTTCTTCCAACTTTTTGAGAAGAGGATGGCCCCTTCCTTCTTCCCAGTCTGTTTTGTCTGGAAGCTCTGCTGAAACCAGTCCACCATGGGTGACCCTCCTGGTGTCTGAAATACTGGTGGCATAGCCTCCAGCCTCACAGCAACACACAAGCCACCACAGGATGACAAACTGACAGAGGAGTGGTGGCTGTAAAGATTACAGCCTTGGAAACCCCATGGGGCAGTTCTACTCGGAACTACAGGGGTGCTATGATCTGGAATTGACTTGATGGCAGTGGGTTTGGTTTTTTTGGTTTCAGTCATCCCAGGAGCAGATCACCTGGTTTTTCTCCCATGGAACAGCTGGGCGGGTTTGAACTGCCATCCTTTCATTTAGCACCTGAGTGCTTAACCATCGTGCCACCAGGGTTCCAATAATACCAGTAATGCATTCTATATTATGTAGTTACATATTATTATTTATTTCACTGTGCATAAATTAAAAAACGAAACAAAGCAAAACATGACCATTGAGTAGAGTCCAATTCATGGTGAGCCCACATGTTAGAGGAGACGGCTCCATAGGGCTTCTTGGCTGTAATCGTTACGGAAGCAGATTACCAGGTCTTTCTTCTTCAGCGCTACCATGTGAGTTTGAATTGCCAACTTTTAGGTTGTTGTTGTTAGGTGCTGTTCAGTCATCTCTGACTCATAGCGACCCTATACACAGCACAACGAAACACCGCCCGGTCCTGTGCCAGCTCCATGATTCCCGCTATGCTTGAGCCCATCGCTGGCGCCACGTGTCAGTCCATCTCATTGAGGGCCTTCCTCTCTTCTGTTGACCCTCCACCTTACCAAGCATGACACCCTTCTCCGGGGTATGGTTCCTTCTGACAACATGACCAAAGGATGTGAGATGAAGTCTGCTCATTCTCTCCTCCAAGGAGCATTCTGGCTGCACTTTCTCCAGGACAGACCTGTTAGTTCTTTTAGCAGTCCACGGTACTTTCAGCATTCTTCACCAACAGCATAGCTCAAAAGCATCAACTCTTCTTTGGTCTTCCTTATTCATTGTCCAGCTCTCACACACATATGAGGTGATTGAAAATACCATGCCTTTTGTCAGGCGCACCTTAGTCCTCAAGGAGAGACATCTTTGCTCTTCAGCACTTGAAAGAGGTCCTCTGCACCTGATTTGTCCAGTGCTATACGTCGTCTGATGTCCTGACTGCTGCTTCCATTGGCATCAGTTGTAGAACCAAGTAACGTGAAGTCTTTGACAATTTCAATCTTTCCTCCATTTATCATAATGTTGCTTATAGGACCAGTTGTGAGGATTTTTGTTTTCTTTATATTGAGATGTAATCTGTACTGCAGACTGTGTTCTTCAGTCTTCATCAGTAAGTGCCTCAAGTCATCCTCACTTTCAGCAAGCAAAGGTGTGTCGTCAGCCTGTCACAGGTTATTAATGATTCTTCCTCCAATCCTAATGCCATGTTCTTCTTTATATAGTCCATCTTCTCAGATTATTTGCTCAGCATGCAGATTGAATAAGTATGGAAAGATACAACCCTGATGCACTCCATTCTTAATTTTAAACCATGTAGTGTTCCCTTTTTCTGTTCAAAGGATAGCCACCTGGTCTATGTACAGGTTCCTCATGAGTACAGTTAAGTGTTCTGGAATTCCCATTCTTCTCAGTGTTCTCTGCCATTTGTTATGATCCACACAATCAAATGCTTTTGCATAGTCAATAAAACACAAGTAAACATCTTTCTGGTATTCTTTGCTTTGAGCCAAGATCATCTGACATCACCAATGATATCCCTCTTTCCACGTCTTCTTTTGTATCTAGCTTGCATTTCTGGAAGTTCTATGTCAATATACTGCTGCAACCATTTTTGTGTTATCTCAGTAAGATTTTACTCGCTTGAAACATTAATGATATTGTTCAATAATTTCAACATTCTGTGGGATCACCTTTCTTTGGAATGGGTACAAATAAGGATCTCTTCCAGTCAGTTGACCAGGTAGCTGTCTTCCAAATCTCTTGGCATAACTGAGTGGGTGCCTTCAGCAGGGCATCTGTTTGTTGAAACATCTCAGTGGGTATTCTGTCAATTCCTGGAGCCTTGTTCTTTGGTAATTCCTTCAGTGCAGCTTTGACTTCTTCCTTTAATACCATTGGTTCTTGAACATATGCCACCTCCTGAAATGGATGAAGATAGACCAGTTCTTTTTGGTACAGTGACTCTGTGTATTCCTTCCATCTTCTTATGATGCTTCCTGCATCATTCAATATTTTGCCCATAGAATCTTTCAATATTGCAACTCGAGGCTTAAGCTTTTCCCTCAGTTCTTTCAGCTTGAGAAATGGTGAGCATGTTCTTCTCTTTTGGTTTTCTAATTCCAGGTCTTATAGTAATTGGCCTTGTCTGCTCGAACTGCTCTTTGAAATCTTCTGTTCAGCACTTTTATTTGTCATTTTTCCATTTGCTTTAGCTACTCTTCACTCAAGGGTAGGTTTCAGAGTCTCTTCTGACATCCATTTTGGTCTTTTCTTTCTCATAATTTGAATGACCTCTTGCTTTCTTCATGGATGATGCTCTTGATGTCATCCCATAATTCTTTTTTTTTTTTTTTTAATTTTATTGTGATTTGGGTGAAAGTTTACAGAGTAAATTCACTTTCCATTCAGCAGCTCACATACACTTTATCTCATGGTATTGACTGCAATTTCCCACATTGCAACAGCTCCCCTCCCCCTTCCTCCCCATAGTTACCTCTTCCCTATGTCCTTCCCTCCCATGCACTCCTGCCCCCTGAGCTGTCTCCCTGTGCATAAACAGCCCTTCTATTATGCCACAATTAATCTCTCCAAAGAGTGTATCTACCTAGTGCAAATGTTCACCTCATATGCCTGTCTTTTGTTTGGCTAGAAGCCAGTAGTGTAGGTTTAATTCCAGACCTGAAGAGCAGCTGGGGGTCATAGTCTCAGTGGTTCCATCAGGCTCTATCAGACCAGCAAAACTCGTCTCTCTCTCTCTCTCTCTCTCTCTTTTTAAAATGATTTTGAGTTTTGTTCCACATTATTCTCCCACTCTATCCAGAATCTCCTACATAGATCCCCTTCTGAGTGAATGACAGTGGTAGCCGGTCACCATCTACTTCTTTTGGTCTCATAGTAATTCATATAGGCTGAGGATCACATGGTGTGCCAGTAGCTTGGACTAATTGTTTCCATATGTCTTTGGTTTTCTTCATTCTTCTTTGCTCTGGATGAGGAGAGACCCATGATTGCATCTAGATGGCCGCTTGGAAGCTTTTAAGATTCCAGTAACTACTCACTAAAGTAGGATGTGGAACAATGTTTTGTATAGTATGTTATGCCAATTGAGCTTGATGTTCCCTGCAACTGTTGTCCCAAACCCACAGGTCCAACTACTCAATCCCTCTGGGTAGGTGGCTGTGGCCAAGAAGTGACTACAACCTTGGCCCTCGTCAGCTCTACCATATACCTGGGAATTCTTACAGAACATAGAAATACACTTGTAGAAACATTGTCTGCCAACCTATACATGGTCTTGGACACACTCCTCCCTGCACAGACATACCTAATATTTCACCTGTCTATGCACCCGTATACCCATGTTTGCCCCCACTGACAGTGCAGTACTATATGTGGAAAAGGGTTCATCTTTGTTGTCTGTACCTCCCATGCACCTCTCTATGTCTTCCTCTTCCTCATTGCCACCGTGTTGATCACTCATATTTGGTACATTGCCCTTCTCTTCACCCAAATCAATACTTGTCTTTACCTTTCTAACAGTGTTCCCTCCTCTCTCCTCCCACAAAGAAAATTTCCTTCCATAGATAAACCTTTCCTTGACTTTTATAATAATGGACTAATACAGTATTTGTCCTTCTGTGACTGACTTATTTCACTCAGCACAATGTCCTCCGAGTTCAGGATGCCTTTTATTTTCCAAAAATGTGCTTGTATGTAGCTATCTTTTTGTGTAGATTTCTAGTTTTGTCACATTACGGTCAGAAAATGTGGTTTGCAAGCTGCCAGTTATATAAAGGCTTTCATTGAAACTTCCCTTACGACCATTTCTTTGCAAATGGGCCATGTGTACTATGTGCACTTAAAAGGAATGTGGCTTACCTGGTTGTTCATTCTTTTTTGAGGGAGTTTTTATATTTAACTACATAATAAAGTTTGTTAACAGTATAGTTGAAATCTAACTTCTTCTTTTTCATCTAATAGATCTCTTGACACCTTTAGTTCGCTAGTCAGGGTCATGTTAGAGCATGCTGCAGTGACAAATAAATCCTGAAATTTGGCGGTTCAAGCCCACCAGCCACTCCTCGGAAGGAAGATGAGGCAATCTACTTCCGTAGTGATACTGCCTCGGAAACCCAAGGAAGGGTGGCTATGAGTCAGGGCCAATTTGACGGCACATAACAACAACAACAACAAACACAACCACAGTTTACTTCTCATTCAGGCTTCAGTCCAAGGCAGTCAAGGATCTCCTTGGTGGCTGTCTTCCAACTGTGTTTCAGAGATCTTGGATGTTTCCATCTTGAAATGCTGCCATTTAGAGTTCTTCACTTCTGACCATGTAGATTGGAAAAAAGAAAGCATGGCCAACTCACACTTGCTTTTACTTACCTCAGACCAGAAGTGACATTTCCATTGGTGGAAATGCAGTCATATGATCCAAAGCTAACCACAAGGGAAGCTGGGAAATGTAGTCTTATTGTGTGTCCAGGAAGAGAATGTTGGAGTCAACGCAGACCATCTGGCACACTGAAAGTGTGCTAAACATTTCTTACTGTTGTTGGAGATTTGTCTGCCTTTCTATGTAACTTTCTCATTTTTGCTTGTATCATTCCAGGCTATGTGGTTTGATATATTTAGTTTGGTGATTGTTATATCTTCTTGCCCAAGTAGTCCAGATCCCTATCAGTATTAATGAAAAAGTGTTTTATAGGTAAATGGGGGTCATAGAATATCAGTACACCCACTCCTCACTTAATGACATAGTTAGGTTCCAAAGACCAGATTATGTGAAATTGGTGTTAAGTGAAAATGGAGGACAGCCACTTCAGATCACAAAATGGAGAAGACTGCATCATTATATGACTGCCAAATTTCATCATACGTAACTGCCAAACTACTGAGAATCATGGACCAGCCAAACTGACATGAAACTTTAACCGTCACAGCCAGCATTACTCTTGCTTCACACCTCTGCCTTCCTCACTATCTTCAGATAGTAGATTGTTTAATATCGTAAATGTGGAACATTGGATAATGAGATAGTTGCTAAGTGAGGAGTAGGTGTACTCTAAAGAGACCTTGAAGACCACCTCCCTTCTCCACTTTACAGACAAGACCAGCTGGGTCCTCCAGAATCAGAGTCACCAGTCTCCCTTAGTGGAGGCAGAATTGAGACCAACGTTGCAATAGCTTTGTCTTTCTCACATGTTCTTCTTGCTCTATCTTCACTCTACTGATATCTTCCTACAAACCACCCAGTGCTAAGTACCTAAAGATAGTGATTAATCTGAGCTTCTCAAGGAAAGCCTTTCTTGGTTGGCATTGGGAACAAGAAGTCTCAGAGGATAAGAAACATCAAGGAGTAGCACTTCTGTGAATGGTTCCCAAATTAGTCCCTTTACGGGGCTGACTCGATGCCACATAACAACAACAACAACAACCACCTTTTTTTTCAGGAAACACACTTAACCTGAGGTGAAGCTTGTATTTAAGAAAGTTCTCTCATAGCATCACTATTACTCTAATGAGCATGAAAAAGGGGAGCGATGATGTGCTGTCTCTAGCTCTTATTACCTCCACTATAGAGTTGACATACACAAGCTCATTATTGCGTTATGTTTTATTCAACAAAATAACTTTAATGTTGTAGCTTAAATTGAATTCGCTCAAACATCTTCATCTCCAGCATGATGTGCCTCAAGTGCCTTCTTGGTTCCCGCATTTTCTCCAGAATTATAGTGGTGAAGCTATGGAAATGGCGAAATTATATGCAATCTGCAAAACAATGTGGCCATAACATGGTAATTGGCCTTCCACATAATTAAAGGAACATTTCCTCATCAGAGCTGTTCCATCAGAGACCCAAAGGCTATCGACGTACAAATCATCCACTTAGTAAAACCTTTCTTCCCCGTAGCTATAAAAATCTGGTTATGCAAACAGATTTGCTTATTCAGTCACACTAATGGCTTCTCACAGTTAAAAAATAATCAAGGTGATTGACCTGTCATCTGCCTCCTGCACGATGGAGTGTCATTTTTACTTGACAGCTGGGAGCCCTTTTGACTCGGTGGAAATTATTCACAGCTGGCCTCAAGACCCAGGGATAAGATCTCAGAAACCAACAACCTGTGTAGTCCCAGCCTGCTAGTCAATAGAAAACCACTCCAACTGGGTTAGGGTCTTGTCCTCGGCAGAAAGACTCTTAAATACAGTGGAATTGTATTCTCACACTTGGCATGACACTCCCTTGAGTCAGATCTGATTCTTGTTTGACAGAAACTTGCTGGGAAATTGCTCCAGGGTATTTGCCATAGCTGAACTATTGTGTGTGTGTGTGTTTATTTTTTTAAATAGCTTTGTTGTTGTTAGAGGTCCTGGAGTCTGTTTCCACTCATAGTGATCCTGCATACAACAGAGCAAACCACTGCACATGGTCCTCACCATCCTTACAGTTGTCGCTGTGTTTGAGCCCACTGTTGCAACCACTGCGTCAGTCCATCGCATTGAGACTCTCACCGAGAGACTGGTCCCTACTGACCACATGTCCAAAGTATGAGATGAAGTCTCATCACCCTTTCTTCTAAGGAGTATTCTGGCTGTACTTCTTCCAAGACAGATTTCTTAGTTATTTTGGAAGTCCATGGTATAGTCAGTATTCTCTGCCAGCGTTGTTGTTCTTAGGTGTCATTGAGTTGGTTCTAGCTCATCGTGACCCTATGTACAACAGAGCAAAATGCTGACCACATCTGTGCCACCTTCACAATCCTTGCTGTGCTCGAGCTTATTGTTTTTAATACATTTTATTGAAATATAATTTATGTACAGGGAAATGCACAGAACTGAAGTGACATGGGTCAATGCATTTTTTTTTTCAGTGTTCTCTTTCCTCCCCTCCTACCCCTGGCAACCAACAAAGAAAATTTCCCTCCATATATAAACCTTTCCTTGACTCTCCACAACAACAAACTTTTACTATATTTGTCCGTCCATGATTGACTTATTTCACTCAGCATAGTGTCCTTCAAGTTCATCCATATTATGTGGTGTTTAGCAGACTCTACATTATTCTTTAGTGCTGCATAGCATTCCAGTATGTGTATGTACCATAGTTTGTTCATCCACTCTTCCACTATAAATCTTAGAAATAAGTCCCTTGCCAGATATGTAATTATCGGCAAATATGAATTTGTTGCTGTCATTTTTGTTATGTGCTTTTTTGTGGTGGTGATTTCTTTGTTCCATATAATGTTCTTCACTGAGCTCATTTAGTTTATGAATCATGTTATCAGTTCCTTCATTGCTGTTGTTATTTGCTGAATATTTATGCTGGTCCACTTTTTTGATGTGAAGGTTTATAATTTTTCTTTGAGATTACCCTGTGATTTATAATTTTCTTCTCAAGTTTAGAACAGTCTCTTCTATCTTGTAGTTGTCTTGACTTCCCTACCATCTAGAAGTTCTGTAATGACACAGTTTTTTCCCTTTTTTTGGTTTGTTGTTGTCCTCATTGGTCAATTGATGTCTCTGGTTCCCTGTTTACAATCTTGTAGGCTTATTTACTTTGGATACTTCCATAGCTGGGTTGGTTTCTGGGTTATATGATCACGTGTGTTAATGATCAGTTGTTGTTGGCTGTTGCTTCTCTGTCCAAAGGACTCCCTTTAGCATCTCTTGTAAGATTGACCTGGTTTTAACAAACTCCCTTAATTTCTGCTTATCTGGAAATGTCCTAATTTCACCATCATATTTGAGGGACAGTTTTACTGGGTACATAATTCTTGGTTGGAAATTTTTCTC
>NW_006921648.1:4159428-4165863 GCF_000298275.1 Orycteropus afer afer
AGCCAAGATCCATTTGACACCAGTGATGATAGCCCTTGTTCTATGTCCCCTTTTGAATCTGGCTTCAATTTCTGGCAGTTCCCTGCCTATGTACTGCTGCAACCATTTTTGAATTATTTTCAGCAAAATTTACTTGTGTGTGATATTAATGATATTATTGAATAATTTATGCCTTCTGTTGGATCACCTTTCTTTGCAATGGGCACAAATATGGATCTGTTCCAGTCAGTGGCCTGATAGCTGTCTTCCAAGTTTCTTGGCATAGCTGAGTTAGTGCTTCCAGAATTACATCCATTTATTCGAACATCTCAGTAGGTATTCTGTCAGTTCCTGAAGTCTTGTTTTTTGCCAGTGCCTTCAGTGCAGCTTAGACTTCCTTCAATACCATTGGTCATTGGTCATATGCTAGCTCCTGAAATAGCTGAACACGGACCAGTTCTTTTTGGGACAGTGACTCTGTGTATTCCTTCCATTTTCTTTTGATGCTTTCTGTGTCATTGAATATTTTGCCCATAAAGTCCTTCAGTCTTACAACTTGAGACTTGAATTTTTTCTTCAGTTCTTTCAGCTTGAGAAATTCCAAGCATGTTCTTCCCTTTTGGTTTTCTAATTCTAGGTCTTTACACATTTCATTATAATACTTTATCTTGAGCCATCTTTTAAAATCTTCTGTTCAGCTCTTTTACTTCATCATTTCTTCCATTCACTTTAGCTACTCTCTGTTCAAGAGCAAGTTTCAATGTCTCTTCTGACATCCATTTTGTTATTTTCTTTCTTTACTGTCTTTTCAGTGACCTTTTGCTTTCATCATATATGGTGTCCTTGATGTGTCTTCCCACAACTTGTCTGGTATTTGGTTATTGGTGTTTGATGCATCAAATCTTTTTTTCAGATGACCTCTAAATTCAGGTGAGATATACTCAAGGTCATTCATATTTTGGCTCTCATGGACTTGTTTGAATTTTCTTCAGTTTTAACTTAAACTTTCACATGAGCAACTGATGGTCTATTCTACAATTGGCCCCTGGCCTTGTTTTGACTGATGTTATGGAGCTTTTCCATCGTCTCTTCCCACAGATGTAGTCATTTGATTTCTGTGTATTCCACCTGGAACAGTCCACATGTATAGTTGCCATTTATGTTGTTGAAAAAAGGTATTTGCAATGAGTAAGTCATTGGTCTTGCAAAATTCTATTATGTGATCTCTGGCGGCATTTCTGTCACTAAGGCCATATTTTCTTATTGCTGTTACTACTTCTTTGTTTCCAGAGAAAACTCAAGACTTTCCAATGTATGTAACAGAAGGTTAGCTTAATCCTAAACTTCACCAAGTCAGCCTTTATTAAGATCACTTGGGAAGCTTGTTAAAAACATGAACTCCTTGAGCCAATGGGTCAGTTCATCACACAGTGCATCCAGAATCTAGCCATTCTTTGGTCTCTCCACTGCCACCAGCCTGTTCTCAGCTGCCATCAACTCTTTTTCTATTGCTTTGTTTTTATTTGTTTATTTTAGTGGTAAAATAGACATAACACAACACTCGCCATCTCATCAATTTCCATGTGTACAATTCAGCAACATTGATTCCATTCTTCAAGGTGTGCAACCATCCTACCCTCCTTTTCCAAACATTAACATAAATTCAGGGCCCTCTAAGCAAAAACTTCTCCTTCCCTTCTTCCTCCCAGACTTCTAACCACTAATCATCTTTGGTTTCTATATATTTGCATATTTCATGGAAGTGAGATCATACAGTACTGGTCCTTTGGTGACTGACCTCTTTTGCTCAGCATGTTTTCAAGGTTCCTCCATGTTGTGGGGGTGCCTCAGGACCTCATTTCTCTTTCTAGCTGAGTAATTATCCATTGTGGGTGTGGACCATGTTGAGCTGTTGGTGGGTACTTTAGTCATTTCCACCTTTTGGCTGTTGTGAATGCCATCGGCTCTTACCTGATGTCATGATTGCATCGTGTTCCCCAGCAATGTGTTTTCAAGTCCTGTTCCCTGTATCTGTCAATATGACTCTGTTTGGAAAGGGAAGGTTTCTTTTGTTGTGTTAATGAGGGCATACCAGGGCACAGTGGGTCCTACACTAATCCCTTCTGAGTGATAAGAAGGGCAGGATAGACAGAGACATGTGCCCATGGGGAAGATGCCAAGGAAAGCTGAGGAACACTGAAGAATCCCCCAGGCTACTGACAGAGGACACTTCTCTAGAGCCGATGGTCTGATTCGTGCTTCTGGCCTCTGAACTGAGAGAACAGCTCCTGTTCGTTGGAGCCTCCTGCCTGTGGTGGTTGTTAGGGCAGCCCCAGGAGGGGAAGGCAGGTGGGTCCCTGCAGCTTCTCTGGGCTGCTCCCTCTGCTCTGCCCTGATCTCCTATACAGGGAGTCCCCAGGCTATGGACAAGACCAGTTCCAAACTATGTCTTTAAGTCAAATGTGTAGGTAAATTGGAACAGGTGTGTGCGGTTCTTATTTAGCCTCACTTTAGTGCAAGAATGGGAGCTCTGGTGGCGTAGTGCCTTACGGCATGTGACTGCTCACCAGCCACTCCCTGGAAGAAAGGTTGGCAATCTACTGCCGTAGAGATACCACCTCAGAAACCCCAGGAGGAGTCGGTATGAGTTGGATCTGACTTGACGGCAGTGAGTTTGGTTTGTTTTGGTTGAGTGCAAGAACAGTGCCTGAGGCATTTGACTGCTAACCAGAAGGTTGGTGGTTCAAACCCACCACCTGCTCTGTGGAAGGAAGACTGGGCAATCTACTTCTGGAAAGATTTACCACCTCGGAAACCCCAAAGGGTGTTGCTATGAGTCAGAATCAACTTGATGGCAGTGGTTTGAGTTTTAGTGCAAGAAAAGGCTCGACGCCTTTTCAATGATTTAAAAGCTGCATGTGCGGCAAGTGAAGGTGATTGTGATGAGGAATTTGTTGTGTTTAGGGGTTGGCTCAGTCATTTCAAAATGAGGCCAAATTTACTTGACATGAAAGGGCAAGCACCAAGTGTCTGTGAGGCAGAGTCTGTAACTGCTGCCGGTAGCCTATTCTTCACGTGGTGGCCAGAGTGATTTATTTAAAACAGAGGTCTCAATCACCTTAGTCCTCAGTTCAGAACCTTCAGGGGCTCCACCTCACTCAGAGTTGAAGCCAAAGTCCTAACGTTAACCGACCAGGTGCTCCCTGACCTGGTCCCCTGTGGCCTCCTCTGTATACTCACCTGCTTGTCCTGTCCTCTCCTCATCTCGCTGCCGCAACCACAGTGGCTCCTCACTGCCCCCTGATTATGCTCCTGCCTCAGGGCCCTTGCACTTGTTCCTTCCATCCAGAATGCTCTTTCCCCAGACATCCACGTGGCTAGCTCCATCCCTCCCTTCAGCTCTCGGCTCAAATGGTCCCGTTGCCGTGGAGTCAATTTCAACTCACAGTGCCCCTAGAGGACAGAGTAGAACTGCCCCAGAGGGTTTCCAAGGCTGTCATCTTTACGGAAGCAGATTCTCATATCTTTATCCCCTGGAAAAAGTTTGGCTGGTGAGTTTGAACTGCTGATCTTTCAGTTAGCAGCCAAGCATTTTAACCACTGCACCACCAGGGGTCCTTGCTCCATGTTAGCCCTTCCCTTAGTTAGCCTGCCTGGGCCACCTTGTCCAGAATTGCAGTACCCACCAGTGCTCCAACACCTCCCTCTCCTCTTTGATTTCTGACACATACACACTGCCTGTGTTTGTGTTATTTAATGTCTGCTCCTTCCACCAGAATGTCCACTCCAGGAAAGCAGATTTTTTTTTTTTTTTTTTCCTTTAGTGCTTATCTCATAGTGAAAAATAAAAAGACCAGACCAAGCCAGTTGCTGTGAAGTTGATTCCGACTCATGGCGACTCCACGTGTCAGAATAGAACTGTGCTTCATGGGGTTTTCCAGGCTGTGAGCTTTTGGAAACCGATCACCAGGCCTTTCTTCCAAGGCATCCCTGGGTGGACTTGAACCACCAACCTTTCAGCTAGTAGTGGTCCAATGCTTAACAACTTGTGCTACCCAGGTCCACAGCTGAAATCCAGGGCTCTGCATTTTTACGAAGTGCACTTCATCAGGGTTCTGATGCAGACAGTCTGAGCACCTGAGAACTCTCATACTTACTCCCACCTGCGGCTGCGTGTGTACATGCGTGTGCATGTGTGTGTGTGTGTCTCCCCCTCCCTCCCTTTCCCCTGCTGCATCCTTGTGACTCTTCCCTTTCACACTGTACCCCTCAGGTTGCACCTTGATCTGAATTCTCGGGTTGAGGCCCCAGGATTTCTCTTTGTTGGGAGAGCCATGCTCCTTGGATGTGGCTGCCTCTCATGGCAGCCCCTGTCCCTGGCCATGGCTACTTTTCCTTCCTCACCTCCTTCATTTCCTGGACTCTCAGGCCATCCGCCCGCGTTTCCTCTTGTCGCTACAAATCACTGCCTTTGGGGGAGGACAGACAGACGTGACTTTGCATCCCAGCCCCGATGCTCACCAGCTGCGTGACCTTGGGTTCTTCACTTAACCTCTCTGGGATCTGTTTCCACTTGCTCAAAGTGGGAGCCTCTTAGGGCTCCCCCAAAGAAAAAACACACCCTCTGCCATCGAGTTCATTCTGACTCATAGGAGAACTGCCCCATAGGGTTTCCAAGACTGCAAATCTTTACAGACGCAGTCTGTCTCATCTTTTCTTCGTGGAGTGGCTGGTGGATTTGAACCACTGACCTTTTGGTTAGCATCCGAACGCTTTAATCACTGCGCCACCAGGAGGCCTAAATAGGGTTGCCCTCAGCACAGGTTTGATGCTTGGTAATGTTGGCTGGCGACTGTGTTACTGGACCCCAGAGTCCACAGCATTGCTCCTGATTCCTTGCAGAGCCAGCTTCTGAAAGTCTCCAACCACCAGATGACAAACGAGAGTCTTGCCCACAACTTGGGGAGATGATGTCACCCACACGCGGAGGACTCCAAGACACTGGGCTGAACTGGTCCCTTTAAACCTTCCTGAGGGACGTCCCCGAGGGGTGCAAAAGATTAAGTACCCAAGGACTAGCTGAAACGCTCGCTGGCGGGGAGAGCCCACCTCTTGGGTACCTCGGATTGCCTGGCAATCTCCTGAAACCTCACAGCCACGGAAACCCCACTGAGCACAGTTCTACTCTGACACACGTGGGTCTCCATCAGTCGGAATCAATGACCGGACAGTAACTAACTAATACCAGCAAACCTGCCTGTAGACTTGTCTGAGGTCCCAGGTACCTGGGGGCTTGAGGGGCAGGGCTGGTGATCCTGTTAGAGCAACGGTACTTTGACACGTCAACAGAGAACGTCGTTGTTGGCAGGTGGCCCCCCCAGAGCCCAGATGAACTTGGGGAGCACCCCGCCCCCCGCCCCCCGCCTGGGGAACATGTGGCCCGGCTGGCAGGCACACCTGAACAGAGGGCCGCTCCCACAAGTTCTTCTAAGGGTGCACGTGGACTGTTCCCCGCTGCGCGGTGCCCTGCCGCAGTCAGCGTGGTTTCCCGTTGCGGTGATTCAAAGTGCTTACAGAAGGGGTTCGAGGGGAGCAGTGACAGTGTGAATAATGGGCCTGCCGGGCTGCTGGTGACACCAGGGGTGGGGTGGCCGCTTTGGAGTGGGCGGACATGCAACGGCTACACCGTCTCACGGTGTGGTTCGGCCATGTTTGCAGGGCTGAGGACAGGGACACATGCCCAGGCTTCCAGAAACACTCCCCTCCCTCCCTTCTCGGTGGGACCTGCTGCTCCTCTCACAAGAACGCAGCCCCCAGGCCCCCAGCCTCCCTCCCCCTGGCTGGCAGCAAGGTGGGAAGAAATCCTTGATGGAGGCCACTTAGAGGCCTCTCTCTGAAGGACTCTGGCTGGCCCCTGAGGTATTTACATTTTTAAATTGGTTACTAGTTATCTCAAATGAGTTCCTAATTAGTAGAGCTTCAGGCACAGTAAGGAACTGCAGTGAAATATGTAAATATGGACACTAGCGGCCCTCCCTCCTCACTCGCTGGGTGGGCTCTGTTATCCCCAGCTGCTTTTCTTTGAGCCCACGGTTTCCTGACGTCTCACTGTGGTCCCTGGGTCCCTGGGGGTGGCCTATGGGTGTGGTTGTTACATTTTGTTGTTTGAGAATATACACAGCAAAACATACACCAGCAGTTCATCCATCTCCCCAGGTGCACTCAGTGACCTTGGTCCCACTCTCTGAATTGTGGTACCATCCTCCCCCTCTCCTGGGGGTCTTTCCCTCTCCCATTAGCATCAGCCAACTGCCCCCAGCTTCCTCTCACCTTTCCAGTTGCTGTTAACAATCCCATCCCTTATAGTAAGTTCTTTGAAGAGCCCAGTGCCCATGGCAGACTTTCTGTACTAGTTGAACTAGGCTGCTGTTTGGTTTAAAGAAGGCTTCAGGGGTT
>NW_006921648.1:4186549-4187769 GCF_000298275.1 Orycteropus afer afer
TTGAGGAAGATGTGCTGCTGAAAGAGACACATGCTCCAGAGAGACACACGCTCCTGAGAGACACACGCCGCTGGGAAAGAGGCACAAGAGACACGCATTGCTGAGTGAGACACCGAGGGACACGCACTGCTGGGAGAGAGACTGTTGGCTGAGAGACAGACGGTGGGCTGCGAGAGAGACTGAGTGTTTTTCTTGAAGTTGAATTGTAGCCTGGTGCTTCCCTAATAAATCCTGTAATCTGTGAATTCTGTGTGGCCACTGCAGTGAATTATTATCGAACCCAGGAGAGAGGTGGTGGGAGCTTTGGGAGGAACGGTTGGTGAAAGGGCTGGAGGGAGGCAGCATGTCTGGCCTCGCAGGAATAGGCCTTGGGCTATTGATGGTGATTCTGTCTTCTTCTTGTGCGGTTAAAGGAGGTCAGAAGATGTGGCCTCCTTGCCTTTTTAACAGGGATGGGGTTTGCTTCCAGTATTTAAGAAGCAGCTTTGAGGAAGGTCTCTAGCTTATGGCACACTTGTACCCTGCATGTAGCCGAGTCTTCATTCAGTAGCCTGCCATGCTCTGCTGATCTTGGGACTTTCAATGGACTTGAATTAATGGCCTGCCGTGTGGTTTGGTAACATCAGGACCGTGGTAGGGAGAGAAATTTCTCTCAAGCGAATGGCTCATGCAGTTATAGAGGCTGGTAAGTTTTAAGTCTGTGGATCACACATCACATCACGCTAGAGGCTTCTCCCAACTCATGTAGCTGCAGGGGCTGATGAACCCAAGATTGGCAGGCAATACAACAAGCTTTGGAGGCTACATATCCAAGATCATCAGGTAAGATGGCAGGCTGTTGGCTCACAGGCTGTGAAGGCAGCAGTCCCACGATCGGCGGGCAATAAGGCAGCCACTGGTTTCAGTCTAGGTGGTGATGAGCCAGATGCAGGATCCAGAATGAGCAAAAAGCCAAAACCCTATGCCAGGACGTCCGTATGGAATTGGAAGGAGACCACGCCCCTGACAAAACTCCCTGTCAATGGACGGCTCAGAGCAGATCTCATCATGGAGGTGATGGCATTATATCAGAGCTCATCATGGGGGGGGCGACTACATCATAACTGCCAAACCACTGGGAATCATGGCCCAGCCATGCTGACACATGACCTTAACCATCACAGGAAGTAACTTGGCAGTCTCTGTCCTCAGTCTCTTGATCTGAAAAATGGGCTGATGAT
>NW_006921648.1:4188734-4189840 GCF_000298275.1 Orycteropus afer afer
TCCATGTGATAAATGACATAGAATGTTCTAGGAAAAAAACGTGACCCACAAAAAACCAAACCCTTAGACACCAGCTCTGGTGGTGGTAAGTCATGAAAGTCTGAGGTCCCAGGGGATTTGAGGAGTCTGAGGGTCTGTCCAGAAGCCTTCTGGGCTGTCTTCATCTTCCCATCATGGCTCCGTGGGCCTGTCTGGAGCTTACTGCTGACGACAGGCAAGGGGGTGGTCTGGGGTGGGGGGATCCCTTCCCACCCTCCCATGTTGTCTCTCTCGTGTGCACACATGTGGCGTGGGTGCTGTCTTTCTCTCTGTAAAGTCTGCCATTTATGGTGCAGGTGCACCAGGAAGAAGGTGGCGACTTGTCTTTGTTGTAAGACAAAGCACACATATTAAAAGGCTCTTGTGACAATCAGCACCCACGGCAGAAAACAATAAGACACAGTGCGTCCCTGTTTGGTCTGAACAAGAGGAGAGGAGATTTGGATACCAAGACAAATATTCGGTGCCCGAGATGCCTCCAGGAAGGGCTGGCAGGAATGGCTTAGAAGATAAACGCTGACGTCTGATGTTTGCACTCTTGTCCCTGGAAGATGCCTGCTCACAAACTTGGCTTAGAGCTGAAGAGGGAAGAAACTGGGTTCTGGGAGGCAGGGTACAGACAGGCCCTTGGAAGTCAAATGCACAGATTGTTTAAGTGGCCGAGAAACTGGGTGATAATGATCCTTGGGGGATGAAGAAGAAAAACATGAGGTTCCAGTCACATCCCAGGGTTCAAGGTGAGAGGGGCAGGATTGACATCCTCACACTGGAGCCTGGTAATTTTGTTGAAATGTCATTGGCATCTTGATCATAGGACAAGAAAATGTGACATTAAGGGCAAATCTGCAGCAAGATTTTTTATTTTTAATTTTTTATTGTGTTTTGGGTGAAAATTTACAGAGCAAATTCACTTTCCATACAGCAGTTCACATATACTTCGTCTCATGACATTGACCACAATTCACCACACTGCAACAGCTCCCCTCCCACTTCCTCCCAACAGTCACCTCTTCCCTGTGTCCATCCCTCCATGCACTCCTGCCCCCTGAGCTGTCTCCCTGTGCATA
>NW_006921648.1:4190270-4192237 GCF_000298275.1 Orycteropus afer afer
TTGCATCTAGATGACTGCTTGTAAGCTTTTAAGATCCCAGTTGCTACTTGCCAAAGTAGGAGGTGGAACAGTGTTTTGTGTAGTATGTTATGCCAATTGAGCTTAATGTCCCCTGCGACTATGGTCCCAAGACCACAGGTTCAACTACTTGGTCCCTCTGGGTAGCTGGCTGTGACCAAGAAGTGAGTACAACCTTGTCCCTTGTCAGCTCTACTATACACCTGCAGCAGGATTTTGCCTTTGTGGTTGGGCTGCTGGGTAGCCTGTTGATGGCTCTGGTGGGAGTGATGGGTCCTTGTATAATTTCCAAGTGTCAAGTACACAGATAGACACACACACTACAAAGGAACTGAAGCCAGGAGGCTATCAACAACGTTCCATGGGCATCTGGGTCTGGTTTGGATGGAGAACACTTCCCTGTCCTCAGTGACTACTCTGAGCAGAGATGGTAAGTCCGATGGGACCAAGTGAGTCTCAGCCATGGTGCTTGTTATTGGGTACAGTCAAGTCAGCTCCCAAGTCGTGGTAGCCCTACATGTTAAGGAGTAGAACCGTTCCGTGGGGTTGGCTTGGCTGTCATCCTTATGGATGCGGTTCACAAGGCTTTCTTCAGCAGAGCTGCTGAGTGGATTTGAATCCTAGGCCTTTGGGTGAGGAGCGGATTGCCAACTGCTTGCGCCACCCAGCCTCCTCAGTGCCATACTGCAGAGCAGTACAGACACTAACACTCAGTATGGTACGACAGGGGGCGTGGTGGAGGCCAATATCATGGCATAGGTGGTATGCGGTGGCATCAGAATTTTCTTGGCTTGTGGGACAGTTGCTTGAGGAAACGATATGGGTGTTGGGGAGGGAGTCCCTGTGTCATTTTCTCGTTGGAGAGGAAGTAGCAACGACGAGAGCCCAGGATCTGCGCTCACGGGAGGCACCTGGAGAGCAGGGTGGGTGGGAGTTGGGGGAGATGGTCTCATTTTGATGGGGCCCTGGAGACTCAGCTGGCACCTTGAGGTGGATGCTCGTGGAACTTGTCATTGACTATCACTGAGTCACGATGACCCTGTGCACCGTGGAGCAAAGCGCTGCCCGGTCCTGCACAATCCCCACGATGGGCAGATTCGACTTTTGTGACCCGTAGAGTTTTCACTGGCTGATTCTCACAGGATCGCCAGGCCTTTCTTCCTAGTCTGTCTTAGCCTGGATGCTCTGCTGGAAACCTGTCCAGTATCCTAGCAACACACAAGCCTCCACTGACGGACAAGTCAAAGAGCGTGATCCTAATTGCTGGTCCTCCCCACATCCCCTGAGTGGCTAGGAGTTTGCAAGAGGGTTTCAGCAGGAGCCGTGTGGGGCTTACTTTGCTCAGGCCCTGATTCATTTGCAAGGAGCTCTGTTGGTGCTGTGCTTAAAGCAATGGGCTCCTAAAGAGAATGGCCCCCTCACCACTCCGCGGGAGGAAGATGAGGCAGTCTGCTTCTGTAAAGATTGACGGCCTTGGAAACCCTAGGGGGCAGTTCCACTCTGTCCTCTGGAGTCGCTGTGAGTCAGGACTGACTTGATGGCAGTCGGTGGGTTAATTTATCAGCAGCTGAAGATGGCAGCCGTGGCGCGTCTGTGGCCAGCTGGCCGTGGAGCAGGTCTTTACGGGGGGCCTCCCTCCCTCCTTCCCACACACCTGTTCTACTACCAGTGTTTCCCAAAGCAGCTCCAAAATAAAAGGCTTGTCTCGGGTTTGCTGTTTTTGGGACCGAGGCTCCCTTTGGGGTCAGGTTGGGCACGTCAGCTCCATGGGCGTACAGGTGAAGATGACAGCCCCAAGACCCCAGCAATGCAGAGTTGTGTCTACCTTCCCATGGTCCCCATGTGGTATGCACCATCTTAGCTTCTAGATTCCTTAGTTCCACAGCTGAGTGGTGAGAGTTCTGTTCTTAGACTCGTGGAAACAGAGCCCCTGCCTTCTTCCTTTCTTT
>NW_006921648.1:4192337-4196669 GCF_000298275.1 Orycteropus afer afer
TCAAGGCAACTTAGGAGCGGCAACCGTGGCTTTGTGCTAGAGATCTCACCTTCCGTGTGGGAGACATGGGTTTGATTCCCAGCCGCCATGCATCTCATGCTCAGTCACCTCCCGCCTATCACTGGAGGCCTTGTGATGCTCAGATGCTGAACGGGCTTCGCTGGGGGTGCCGGACTAAGGAAAACTAGGCAGAAAGGCCAGCGAAAACCCTGCGGACCCTAACGGTCCTGTTCTGAGATGTATCCGTGGACAGTTTGCCTATGGAACTTGCTGAATGGTCTCTCACAGCTGGTGATGGAAACTCTGATGGCCCGTAGAAGGTGCTCACTGACGCCCCACCTCGGGTGCTCAGGGTATGTGCCATATCTGTCCTCGCCTAGACCCCCCCACGTACCTGTCTGCGAGCGATCACAGCCATGGTGCAGGACTGGCAGTGTGGCCAGGAGTCGGGCGCTGATTCGACAGCCACTGACACTCACAACAAAGGAGCACTGACGTTGTCCTAGGGGAGGGGTCCTCGACCTTGTCCATCAGACAGAGCCACGCTGCCCAGAAGGTGGAGAATGGCCTCTGGGGGATCCCGGCCCATGCTTGGGCAGCTCCTGGCTCTTTCTTTTGATGCCAGGTCATTTGTAACCTCACGGCCACGTTCCTTTACTTCCTAGGGACGGAAACATCTGGTAACCTTTGGCCACGTCCATTCATTCACCAGCCACAGTGCCCTGGCTGCCGGCTCGGCACTGTGGAGGGCAGTGGAACTTCAAAATGAACCAGCCTGCAGCCAGCCTTTGACTCTGCGAGAGGACACAGGTGTATCAGCTGCATCTTTCAGTGGCGTGATGCATGCTGGGACAAGCCTGGCCAAATTAAACCTGAGGAAACGCGACATTTACAGTACACACCAGTGACCCCATGACCTTGGAGGTCCCATGAACCCTTTGCCCTTAGTTTTCCCTCCTAGTTTCCAGTGCTATGAGAAGTGAGCTTGACACCGTGACCTTGGAGTTGAGTTGGGCTGTGTGTGTGTGTGTGTGTGACCAGAACCCTGATTTATGATTTTTTTTTCCTGAGATGGCAGAATGTCTTACAGATATGGACATCACCTTTAAGCCAGCTGGCTAGGATTTGAATCTCAGCCCTGCCATTTATGAGTGTGTGCCTTGGGCATGTCATCACCCTGTTTGTGCCTTTGTCTCCCCATCTGCAGAGGTAGGATGCTAACAGTACCCACCCCACAGAGTCCTTGTGTAGTTTAGATGAGTTGACAGGTGGAAGGTAACAGAAGATTGCCTCAGGGGCTGCATGTGGTTCCTGGAATGACTTGTGTTGCGGAGAGGGAAGAGGAGGAGGAGGAGCGAGGAAGATGTTGCAGTAGGGAGGGGACAGTGTGGGCTTCGGAGGGAGCACCCTGGACAGGGGCAGAGCATTCCCTCCTAAACACATGGTTCTCGAGCACCTACTGTGTGCCACCAAGGGAGCTCTGATAGCGTAGTGCCTAAGGCGTTTGACTGCTAACCAGAAGGCTGATGGTTCAAACCCACCAGCCACTCCTCAGAAGAAAGCAATGTACTTCCGTAGAGATACCACCTCAGAAACTCGAGGAGTCACTATGAGTCGGATTTGACTCGATGGCACTGAGTTATGTGCCACTAAAAGTCTCTCATACTTTGATCATATTATCAGGAGGGTCTGGTTCCTGGAGAAAGACATCATTCTTAGTAGAGGGTCAGCAAAAAGAAGGAAAGACCCTCCATGAAATGGACTGGCACGGTGGCTGCAGCGATGGGCTCAAGCGTAGCAGTGATTGTGAAGGAGGTGCAGGCCTGGGCAGTGTTGTGTTCTGTTGTGCATGGGGTCACTAGGAGTCAGGTCACGGTGTTGACAGGACCTGACAACAACAACATGCTTTCGGGATCGTCTAGGGCTCCAGGCAGGGGCTTAGTGAGGGAAAGTGTGGTCTTAGCATGTGGGAGGGATGTCCAAGGAGCTTGGGAGGCTAGGGCAGGTGTCAGAAGGACATAGCCTCCCCCAGCCTCCCTGTGCCCCAAGGGGTGCCAAGAGCTTGCTGGGCTCACTGAGGCTGCATGGGGCTCTGGGCACTGCACTGCAGAGCTCAGGAAATACTTCCCTGCTCAGCTCGTGTTACTGCCCAGGAGGGGCCCCATCCTGACACCAAGGGGGACACAAAGTGTACTGACAGGTAAGCACGACTTCAGAGGCGGATGGCTTTGCGTTCAAAAGACTGTCCCCCAGGCCGGATTCTTTATGTTTGGAACACCCTCATTTTCCAAAACGAAGAAATCTGTGTTGGCAGGAGTACAGCCAGAACGCTCCTTAGAAGCGAAGATGGCTTGCTGACTTCGTGCATTATCGGGACGGACCTGTCTCTGGAAAAGGACATCACGCCAGGTAAAAAAGAGGGCCAGCGAAACAGAGGCAGACTTTCGATAAGACGGACTGACACAGTGGCTACGAGAATGGGCTCAAACGTAGCAGTGATTGTGAGGATGGGGCATGACCAGGCAACTTTCCATTCTGTTAAGCCCGCGCCGGCTCAGTGACATCAAACCACAATTTTCCAAATAATTCAAGATGCAAAATATCACCAAAGACCCGGTAGAATGCGGCTGATGGGGGTTGGACAGATGGACGCCTGTCTGTCCCTTGTCACCTGGCCCCTCTCCCCCCCACCCCCCTTCTGGGCAGGGACACCAGAGAGGTGCGACCCGGGGCGGGCGGCTTTGTCAGATGGGCCTGGCCCGCGCAGGGGAGGAAGGCTGGGGCCGCGGAGGCACGCGCAGGCCTCCTGCAGGCGTGTCCGCGGTGCGCGCCTGCGGCCAGCAGAGGGCGGCAGAGAACAGGAGTGGCCGGAGCGGCGCGCGGGCGCCCGAGCCCAGCCGAGCCGGACCCCGAGCCCGCGCGCAGACGCCCGGAGACGCGGCTGGGCGCGAGAGGCCGGCGGTCCTTCCTGCGCCCCAAGTGCACCCAGAGCCCGGGAGCCATGGCTAGCGCCTCCGCTGGCCCCGAGGACGCGGGCCAGCCCCGAGGCCGGGCCGGCCGGGCGCGGGCTGAGGAGGAAGACGCCCCTCCTGAGGAGAAGCGGCCGAGGCTGGGGCCCGAGAAGGCGGAAGGCGGGGACGCGCCACGTCTGGGCACCGAGGACACCGGCACCCAGACGGGCGGCGACGGCGCAGGTGTAAGTGGGGGCGCGGGCAGGGCTGGGCTGCGGGCGGGGCGCAGGCACGCCGCCGCGTGGGTCAGGTGGAAGTTGGCAATGGGCTTCCAACTCCTGCCGGCGCGAGGTGACAGGCGAGCGGACCTCCGGAGCAGCGCGCGTCGCGTGTCTGTGGCGGAGCCCACTTCCTGCTTCTCCGCGACGTGGCTGCCCGGGGTCCCCCGCCCGCGTGGCTCGGGGGTGGCCGGGTGGGGAGGGTACGGAGCAGCTCGCACTGTGCGCCCCCTCCCGGCCAGGGCGGCCTTCGTAGTCCCTCGGGACTGGGCTGCGGTGTGGAGTGTGTGCCCCTCACCGCCCGGTCAGGTGAGGCGCTGGGGTGGGAGGCACCCGGGCGCCCGGCTCAGCCGTGTGGGCCGGCGCCAGCTCCGCGAGCCTGTTCTGGCTGCCTTTTCTTGTTGGGCCACGAGAGTTGAGAGAAAGCAGGTGGCACCGCTGCCCCTCTCCCTTCACGGAGGGCCAGGAGGCAAAGCTCTGGGCATCCCCTCCAGGGCTGGCCGGCTCTGGGCCCCGCCAGCGAGGGTGCGTGTGAGTGTATGCCGCACGCACGCTCGCGGGTGTGAGTCACTGCGCGTGTGGCGGTGGGAGGGCGGGCTGCGCAATACGTGCGTGTGTGTCACTAAGTGCTTGCGTGGCGGTGTGAGGGTGTGCTGCGTGCATGCACACGTGTGTCATTACGTGTGTGTGGCGGTGTGAGGGTGTGCTATGTACATGCACATGTGTCATTACATGTGTGTGGCAGTGTGAGGGTGTACTGCATACATGCACACGTGTCATTTCTGTGTATAGTGGTATGAGGGTGCGCTGTGTGCATGTACATGTGTGTCACTACAGGTGTGTGGTGGTGTGAGGGTGTGCTGTGTGTGGGTACACATGTCATTACATGCGTATGCCAGTGTGAAGGTATGCTGTGTACATGCACACGTGTCATTACATGTATGTGGCAGTGTGAAGGTGTACTGTGTACATGCACACCTGCATGTTGTATGTGTGTGTGTGTGTGGTGGTGTAAGGGTGTGCTGCATACATTCACACGTGTGTCATTACTGTGTGTGGCAATGTGAGTGTGCTGTGCGCATGCACACATGTGTCATTACTTG
>NW_006921648.1:4197709-4200355 GCF_000298275.1 Orycteropus afer afer
GGTGACCTAGGGCAAGTGGCTTAACCTCTCTGAGCTGCCTTAATCTCTCCCTTTGTGAATTGAGTATGTGGAGAGACCCCATTTCACGGGGTTGTTATTCCTGAGATTAAGTAAGCTGGAGCCATAGAAAGGGAGTCCTGGGTGGTATAAATGGTTAAGGCTTTCAGCTGCTCACCAAAAGGTTAGAGGTTCGAGTCCATCCAGAAGTGGACTGGCAGCCAACTAATGAAAGCTGAGCCAGTGCAAACCCTGTGGAGCACAGTTCTGCTCTTACGGTCCTGGGGTCACCATGAGTTGGGGTTGACTCACCAGTAGCTATTCTCTTGGTCCATAGAAAGCACTTAATATCACGCCTGGCACATAGTAGGTGCCGACCAAATATACCAACGCTAATTCCATGGAGCTTGCCTGGTGCTACATCTGCTTCTGGAACTTGTTACAGAGACAAGTGTCTGAGGCCAGCGTCTCCATGTAGATACTTTCTGGAGGTTAAAAAGAATTCTGTGCAGTGAAATCCTTTCAAAGGCAGAAACCCCATCAAACGTTTTGATCCACAAAAGGAAACGGAATCCCCACTTATTTGACAATGTCTAGACTGGGCACCTGTGTAGAAGACAGAGTTTATTAGTGGTGACTGGGGCGGGAGGGAGAGGGGGACAGAAAGGGCTCATTGCTTGGGGGCCCCTGAGCATCTGTGAAGGGTGATGGAAAGATCTGGAAACGGGGAGAGGTGATGGTTGCCCAACACAATAAACATCCCTGAACTGTACATGTGACTTTGTTATAAGCCTATTTACTGCAGTTATAACAACACCAAGAGGGAAATGGGGCTCTCATCATTTGAAGGCTTATGTAGTAATTGGACAGAAGTTGTCCTTGTTTCCTGGACCTGGATAAGACCTTCTCCTTAGGGAGCCCCTGGGTGGTGGCCCCTTGCATAGCTGGTGGCTTGGTGTTAGAGCTGCAAGGCCCAGTGCTGCCCAGAAAGCCCGGAGGACACATTTCTCCCTTGCAGTGCCTGGCAGAACGTTCTCTTTAAAGAGCCCGAGAAGCAATTGTAGGCCAGTGCCCGGAGCAGCTGTGTTTCTCGGAGGAGGCGAGTCCGTTTTGTCACTCTTGACTACATCCGGGGATGGAAAAAGCCAAGTGCTTTCTCAGGGGTCCGTCTGCGTAGACCGTGAGCTTGGCGGCACCACCAGGACAGCCTCGTTCTTCAGCCTCAGAGGACTTAGGGCTCAGATCAGTCTGGACGTTTCTCTGCGGAGGCTGCAGGGTGCACCTGACCATCCGGGTGGTCCGTGCGTCCGTGATGAAGGAGGCCCTTTGTCATCCCTGGCTCAGGGCCCTGAAGGCTGAGCGTCAGTGTGATGACTGTCCCCCGAGGGGCTGCCCTAGTTGGTGAAGAGGGGCTTGCTGCACTTTGTGGCTGCCAGGCGATGCTTTGGGGGGGGGGGTGAACTGGAACCCCAGAATGCTCAGGGCCTGAGTCCTGACCGCAGGTGTGTTGGGAGGAGGGAGGTGAGCAGTGGGGGCTGGCCACTGTCTGGCTTTCACTGACTTCTTTTGCTTACTCCTGGGCTATTGCTGTTGAGAAGGTAGCAAAAAGCAGCCCTCGGAGAGCCTTTGTGGTCGACAAGCTCAGCTGATAACCAAAGGTAACCAGTTCGAGTCCAGGGGTGCGTCAGAAGGAAGGCGTGGTGATCTACCAGAAAACCAGCCGCTGCAAACGCGCGGAGCCCCATTTCCTGATGCATACGGGGTGCCATGAGTTGGCATCGACTTGACAGCAACTTTTGTTGGAACAGTGATCCTGGCGCGAGTCTGAACCCCACTAGCTTTTCCTGGAGGGAGAAGCAGTCTCTTCCCAGTAACTGGTCAACCCCCACCGCTTGCCCAGCTGTCCCCAGGATGAGACAGCTGGTGTAGATTTTTGGGTTATTGACGCACAGACTCTCCTGTTCAAGGGTCAAACGCATCAGGACCCTTGCAGTCCTCCTCTGGGCTCCTCGGCTGTGATTACCTGGGCTCGGGACTGTAGTGGGAAGATTCTCATGCCCAGGGGTCCCCCTTAGAGATGGATGCAGGGTTGTATCCTTTCTCACTGGTGATGGTCTACACCAGGGTTTCTATCCTCACCACTGGTGATGCTTTGGGCAGAGTCGTTCTTGGTGGGGGAGGCTGGACTGTGCACTGTAGGACCTTCAGCAGCACCCCTGGCCTCTACCCACCAGAAGCCAGTAGCACCCCCTCCAGTTGTGAAAACCAGAGATGTCCTCACAGAGCACAGCCATGGGATTTTCAAGGCCGTTTTGGAAGCAGAACATCAGGCCTTTCTTCCGAAGTGGCTCTGGAGGAGTTTGAGCTGCCAACCTTTTGCTTGCTGGTGGGACACGTAATGTTTTGTGCCACCCAAGGGTTCCTTGGGAAAATCATACAACCTTCGTGGGCCTCAGTGTCTTCATCTCTAAGCAGAGATAGGAGGGTTGTATGGGGATTCAATGAGATGAGATGTTTGCAGATGAAGATGTTTGCGTGACATTTAGACACAGAGAAAGTGCAAAGTCTGTAGTCGACACCATTGCCAATTATTTGGGTGAGTCAGACTCTGGTCTCCATCCTCTTATCTGCTGATGAGATGCCAGGGGA
>NW_006921648.1:4201570-4202935 GCF_000298275.1 Orycteropus afer afer
TCTTGACTCTCCTGTGAAAATACAGTTTATGTGGGTGCTTGCAGAGCCCCAGTCCTCCCCACGCTCTGCTGCCCCCTTTCCTTGGAGGAGAAGCAGCCTTGGTGGAGAGCCCTCTTCTGGCTGTGTTCCCTGGCACAAGATGGAGAAAGATGGTACCAGAGGGAGACCCCCACCTTTGTACACTGGAACCCACTTGCTTTTGCCATTCTTCTCCAGATGTTTGAGTACCTCCTATGGGCCAGGTGCAGGGCTGGGTGCTGGTTTACAGAAGTGAACACCACAGGCAGTCCCTGAGATGGTATTGAATTGAGGAGACGGACTATAGCCTGTGGGCCAAAACTGGCCCACCGCCTGTTTTTGTAAATAAAGTTTTATTGGGACACAGTCATACCTATTCATTGTCTATGGCTACTTTCCCAAAACAAGGGAAGTGTTGAGTGGTTGTGATAGATACTGTATGGGCTGCAAAGTTGAGCACAATTACCGTCTGGCCCTTTGCAGAAAAATATTTGTGGACCCTGGCCCTGGAGAGTCTCAGTGGGGAGGATGCCCCCCCCTTCCAGTCTCAACTTTGTTCTCTGGGCAGGACCAAGTGCTCTGAGAGGCTTTCCTCCCTGTGGTGGTTGGGGCAGACTGGCGTCACCTGGTGTTTGTTTGGGGGAGAGAAAGAAGGGAGGGATGGCTACTTGTTGCCCCTCTCCCAGGCATCATCCTAAGGTGGGTCCCCAGAAAGTGTTCTAGGTCCTCGCATTGCCCCCAGCTGTGGTGAGGTCGCTTGTCTCTGCTATGACTCTGGGACACAGAGCCTCCAAATCACAAAGGAGAGAAGCAAGCAAGATGGCTTTTGCAAACCCAGGAACTCGTGGAATGAATGTTTCCGGAAGTTTCCCCTGCCTGGGCATGCATATTTAAGTGTCTGCCTCAAAAGCACTTGCTAATAACCAGATGGTGGTTTAATTTCCCTTTCTCGTTCTCTGAGCAGCATTCAGCTTCCTGCACAGTGCTCCTTGTATGCAGCCACACACAGAGGTGACAGGTCCCTCTGACCATCAGCTCAGATCCCTGAGCCCCGTGGCGAGCCCTCTGTTTGAGGGCTGTCTCCCAAGGAGGCACCTTTTCCTTCTGTGCGGTCCCGGTGAGAAGTTGTCAGGCCACTCATGGCCACGACAAGCTCCTGCCTCTGCTTCTCCTGAGTCCTGTTCCATCTCAGACCTCGGGCCTCCGCAACTGGGGAGTGGCGTCCGGGGCCTGAGTGTGCAGCCCCGGAGACAGGGACAGCTCCAAAGGATGACAGAGTCAGACAGAAAAGAGGAGGAGGGGGAAGAACAGGGCCAGATGGGCAGAGGTGGAAGCAAGGACGGAAGA
>NW_006921648.1:4205195-4206171 GCF_000298275.1 Orycteropus afer afer
CCCTAGCTTGGACCTGGGTGCCCAGTGACCCTTGGAGGCAGAGGACAGAGAAGTGCAGACAGGCAGGGACCTCATCATGGTCCTTGCTTCCTCCTTGACCTGAAATCTGAAAGTCTGGAGTTTGTACACACATATGTGTGTGTTTGACTTTGTCAGTTTGCGAACCTGAGGTGGTGTTCGTCTGGGGGCAGGGTTGCCAGGCAAAATACAAGTAGTCAGTGACATGTAAGTTTCAGATGAACAAACGGGGCCAAACCAGTGCCACCGAGTCGATCCTGACTGCTGGCGACCCCGTGTGTGCTGAGGCGAACCGCTCATAGGGTCTTCAGTGGCCGTGATCTTTCGACACAGATTGCCAGGCCTTCATTCTGAGGTGCCTGTGGGGGATTCCAACCACTAACCTTCTGGCCAGTAGTTGAGTGCTTAACTCTTTGCACCACCAAGGGCCTCCTCAGATAAACAACGAATCGTCTTTTAGTGTAAGTATATCCCTCGAAATATCGGGTGCACACTTACACTGAACGTGTTCCCTGTTCATATGTGATTCAGACAGCACCTGGCACCTCGTAATTTTATTTGCTAAATGTGGCAGCCGGATATGGGAGATGATCTGTGGGTGTTTGTGGGACGGGCTCTCTCCACCTGTCTGTAGGTGCTTGCATGAGGGTGGACGGGAAGACCCTCCCAGGGCTGGCCTAATGGTCCCGGCGCCGGATGCTGGGTGTTGGTCTGGGTGCTCCCTGCCTCTGCTGCCTCCTCCTTGGAGCTGGTCTCCCTCCATCTGTCTGCAGACACCGGGGCAAGAGCAGCCCGGTCTCTGAGCTCATCCTCTCCGAGTGCGTCGAGAGGAGACAGCAGACAGCGCGCAGATGGCTGCAAAGCTCTCTCTGCAAGGGGCTTGGGGGTGGCAAGGAAGCCTCTGTCCTCCCCCCGCCCCGGGAAACATGGCCCAGCACGTGCGGTGCTTGCTGCGTTC
>NW_006921648.1:4207041-4210112 GCF_000298275.1 Orycteropus afer afer
CCAAATGCATCGATTCTTCTCTGGTCTTCCTTATTCATTGGCCAGCTCTCACATGCATATGAGGTGATTGAAAACACCATGGCTTGGGTCAGGTGCACCTTAGTCCTTGAAGTGACATCTTTGCTCTTGAACATTTTAAAGAGGTCTTTTGCAGCAGATTTGCCAAAGCAGTACTGTGGACATTGATTGTGGGTCCAAGTGAAATGAAATCTGTGACAAATTTAGCCTTTTCTCCATTTATCGTGATGCTGCTTATTGATCCAGTTGTGAGGATTTTTGTTTCCTTTATGTTGAGGTTTAATCCACAATGAAGCCTGTAGTCTTTGGTCTTCCTCAGTAAGTGCTTCAAGTCATCTTGACTTTCAACAGGAAGGGTTGCATCATCTGCATATCACAGGTTGTTAGTCAGTCTTCCTGCAATCTTGATGCCATGTTCTTTTTCATGTAGTCCAGGTACTCAGATTACTTGCTCAGTGTGTGGATTGAATTCAGTGTGGTCAAAGGACGCACCTTGCTGAATGCTTTCCCTGATTTTAAACAGGGCTGTATCCCCTTGTTCTGTTTCAACGACTGCCTCTTGGTCTATGTACAGGATCCATGTGAACACAATTAGCCTGTGGTCTTCTATGGCCCCATGAGCTTTTCCAGCTGCCTGGAATTCCCATTCTTTAAAACGTTGTCCATAATTTGTTAGGATCCACACAGTCAAATGCCTTTGTATGGTCAATAAAACACAAGTTAACATCTTTCTGGTATTTTCTGCTTTCAGCCAAGATCTCTCTGGCATCAGCAATGATATCCCTTGTTCCATGTCCTCTTCTAAATCTGCCCTTAATTTGTGGCAGTTCCCTGTCGATGTACTGCTGCAACTGTTTTTGAAATTACCTTCAGCAACATTTTACTTGAGTGTGATGTTCATGAAATTGGAGAATTTCTGCAAAGGTCACAGCCTGGGAAACCCCATGGGGCTGTTCTACTCTGTTGCATAGGGTTGCTGTGAGTCGAAAATTGGCTAGACGGGCCCCAGCAGCAACAACCACACTCACTGCTCTTCAGCCATTCACTAGCCATTCTTCTCAGACGTGGATGAGGTACGTGCTGTGACTCTGCACGTCTGCTTGCTCTTGCCGGCTCTCGCCCTGCCCTCTCCCCGGCATCTGTCTGTGCTCTGCTCTTTGCTACAGGGCCTTTGCACATGCACTCTCTGTCCAGAAGGCTCCTAGCTATGTCAGCCGGAAGACACCTCCTCCGCCAGCCGAGTCACCGTGTCCTCAGGGAAGCCTGGCCTTGCTGCTCAGGGAGAGCAGGCCTGGCTGTCTCTTACTGGGAGCATGATTCTTGGATGAATGGCTGCTCCTTCTAGACTGTGACCACCCTGAGGGAGGGCCCACGTTTGTTTTTCAGCCCTACTGTCGCTTTCGTGTTTTAGCATATACTCAGCAAGAATGGATGAAGGAGGAAAGCAGACATACCCATTCTGCTGATTTGAAAACTGAGGTTTAGAAAAATTATATAACTTATGTATACAGTGTTACATAGTTAAGTGGTTAGGAGGTGGGGCTGGGTGTGAACTGAGGTCTGGCTGGTCCCTGAGTTCAGGCCTTTTTTTTTCTTTTTCAATTTTATTGTGATTTGGGTGAAAGTTTATAGAGGAAATTCATCTTCCATACAGCAGTTCACATATACTTTGTCTCATGACATTGACTGCCATCTCCCACAATGTAACAGCTCTCCTCCCACTTCCTCCCCACAGCCACCTCTTCCCTGTGTCCTTCCCTCCCGTGAATGCAGGCTCTTCACCACTTAGCTCTGGTAGTTCTCCAACAAGAGCCAAAGAGAACACATAGAGCATTTATAACCAGCATCCCAGGGGTCTTCCCAGAAAATGGGGTCAGGAACATGTCTACTATGGGCCTCCTTTCTGACTTTCCTTGAGCAAAGGCCTTAACAATACATGAAGCACAGTTGTCAGTATGGAAACTTGGATGTTTATGATAATAATAAACACTGTATGATATTTAGCTTGTGGTCTTCTATGGCCCCATGATCTTTTCCAGCTTCAGGTATGCAAAATCCATATACTACCTCTATTGATAGCCACTAGTTTCTTTTCCCTCTACAGGTTTGATAAGGACTTTATCTCATAACTGAATCCCACTTCACATCTCTGTTCCTTCACCCAGGTTGACTTAGGTTTTGTTGCCACTGTTGCAGCCTTCGTTGAGGACTTGATTGAAGACAAAGCTTAGAAGAGAGGATGCATGAAGAAAGATGAAGATATCAGCTGGGCAGGCATGCTCAGGATCAGTGCAGAGGTCAGAAGAAGGGGCTGGCCTGGAGGGCCCGAGAAGTCTCAGAGCTGGGGGTTGGGTCCTGGAGAAGATAGGGGCTGAGGGCTACCTAGGCTGAGCTGCAGGTATTTATTTGATAAGCCCCTCCTTCTCTTCATGGTTGGGGAAGCCTCAATGAGGATGCTTACTTCAATGGAGACATTAAAGAACCTGCTGGTGGAACAACGCCTGGCAGGGCACCGATACAGTGTAACCGAGTTATTGATTATTGACTGCCCAACTATCTTTAGCTCAACAATCTGAGGTTTAGCTGCAATTGGAGTTTATCAATGCAAGTTATGATGTTCCTAGTCAATAAAGGGGGTGTTGAGAGAGCAGTGGCTGAGGCTGGACATTACCCAGAATGATGGGTTTTATCTGGACAGGACTTCTTTCTCTACCCCCTACATGGAGAGATACCCTGCAGAACAAAGTTGGTTCTTTAGAGGACCCCAAATAAATGCTCCATCCCATCCCATTCCATCCTGTCCATCATCCATCCATCCATCCATCCATCATCCCATCCCATCCTGTCCGTCATCCATCCATCCATCCATCCATCATCCCATCCTATCCTGCCCATCATCCGTCCATCCATCATCCCATCCCATCCCATCCTGTCCATCATCCATCCATCCATCCATCATCCCATCCTGTCCATCATCCATCCATCCATCCATCATCCCATCCTGTCCATCATCCATCCATCCATCATCCATCATCCCATCCTGTCCGTCATCC
>NW_006921648.1:4210212-4219601 GCF_000298275.1 Orycteropus afer afer
CCATCCCATCCTGTCCATCATCCATCCATCCATCCATCCATCATCCCATCCCATCCCATCCTGTCCATCATCCATCCATCCATCCATCATCCCATCCATCATCCCATCCTGTCCATCATCCATCCATCCATCATCCCATCCCATCCTGTCCGTCATCCATCCATCATCCCATCCCATCCCATCCTGTCCGTCATCCATCCATCCATCATCCCATCCTGTCTGTCATCCATCCATCCATCATCCCATCCATCATCCCATCCCATCCTGTCCGTCATCCATCCATCATCCATCCCATCCCATCCCATCCCATCCTGTCCGTCATCCATCCATCCATCATCCCATCCCATCCTGTCCATCATCCATCCATCCATCCATCCATCATCCCATCCCATCCTGTCCGTCATCCATCCATCCATCATCCCATCCCATCCCATCCTGTCCGTCATCCATCCATCCATCATCCCATCCCATCCTGTCCGTCATCCATCCATCCATCATCCCATCCCATCCTGTCCGTCATCCATCCATCATCCCATCATCCCATCCATCATCATCATCATCATCATCATCATCCATCTGCTTGTGCTGCTGTTCATTTACTCAACAAAGACTCCGTAGCCACCCACTAGAATATTCTGAGAAGTACCTACAGTAGTGGTTGAGAACACAGGCTCTTGAATGTGACTCTCTGGGCTCAAAACTAAGCTTCACAACCGCCTACCTAGCCCTTTGAGAAAGTTATTTAACCTCTCTGTGCCTCAGTTTTCTCATCTCAAAATTGCCTGTCAATAGTCCTACTATTGCGGGTAGACTGAGGTTTAAATAAGACGTCACATAAAAGTGCATAGTAAACACTCAATAAACTGTTTCATCATTAATTATTATTCTTAGTAGGTGCTACAAATAACATGGTAAACATAAGGAAGGTGTGTATTTGAACCAACAATAACATAGAGCACTAGTTTCTACAGTAGGGGAAGACCAGAGTATTATGGAAGGCTGGCCCAGTCTTGGAGGCTCAGAGAAAGGTTCCCCAAGGAACTGGTGCTTCAGTTGCAATGTGTGGGTTGGCAGGAGTTGGCATCACATCTGGAGGTCGCAGGCAGAGGGTGGCCATGTTGGTTTTGCAAGGTTGGGGCCTGGTGTCCCCTGGCAGAGTTGACTGACTGAGCCCTTGGTTTCCCTCTGGCTGGATGTCCTCACACCTGGGCATGGCTGTTGGGGGAGGGGGCGCCAGCAATGACACACCTTCACCTGTCATCACTCTCCGTGTGAGGCACAGGTTGGCCTGTGCGTCAGTCTTCTTGCCTGTGGAGCGGGATTACAAACACCAAACCTGCTGCCCTCACAGGAGTGCTATGAGGGTAGGGTTGGACAGCAGGCTGGGGCTCTCAGAAAATGAAAACATTTTATTTGAATGCACAGTGTTGCTCTGTGACTGTGATGCATCCCATCCTGTGAGATCATTCTTGACCCTGGAACTGTGTACTCAAAAAAAGCTCTTGTCAACCTTCACCCAAATCACAGTAAAACATTAAAAAAAAAAGAAAAGAAAAAGATAATGAAGTTAACCTGTCTTCCACATCTCCCTCGGGGAGGGAATTGTCACATTGTTGTTGCTGTTTTATTTTGGACATGGGGAAAATAAAGGGCAGTGTGGAAGTGGGACTAGGACTCAGGACTCGTGACTGGCTATGTGGGTGTGTGTGGCACCTAGTGTGTGGGCACCTAAATGCGGGCACCCTTTGGGTTCTTTCCATAGTTGTTCTGTCAGAAATAGCCCTGATCTAAATATTTATAGAGGGACCCTCAACCATTTTTGCAAATGAACAACTTTGGGGCGGATTCGGCCATCTCGTCTACTGAGAAGGCTCCAGGCTTGTAGCAAGCAGAACTGTCTTTGGAGCCAGACAGACTTGAGTTTGAGCCCCAGATTTTTACCAGTTACAAGTGGGGTCAACCTGAGCAGCTTACTCTGCAAGGGTCTCAGTGACTTGGTCTGTAAAGTGGTTCTGAAGACACTCACAGGGGGACTCCCAGCAGCATCTCTCTGCACACAAGACCTTCTTCTTCTCATCCTCTTCCTCACCCTCCCACCCCAAGAGATAAACACATATGGATCCAAACAGGTTGAGTTCTTGGGCATTTTAAGATGCCTGTTTTCTAGTAAAAGAGCAAAGATATAATTTTCAGGACTAAGGTGTCCCTGACCCAAACCAGGGTATCCTCAGCTGCCTGATATGCGGGCGAAAACTGGACAATGAATAAGGAAGGCTGAAGAAGAGGTGATGTCTTTCAGTTATGGTGTTGGGCAAGAATACTGAGCATGCTGTGGACTACCAGAAGAACGAACAAGTCTGTCTTGAAGAAGTACAGCCAGAGTGCCCCTTAGAAGGCAAGATGATGAGACTTTGTGTCATGTCCTTTGGACATGTTGTCAGGATGGGCCAGTCCTTGGAGAAGGACATCAGGCTTGGTGAAGCAGAGGGTCAGTGAGAAAGAGGAAGACCCTCAATGAGACGGACTGACACAGTAGCTGCAACAGTGATGGGTTCCAGCACGGCAATGATTGTGAGGTTGGTGAAGGACTGGGCAGTGGTCTCAGGTGCCTGGCTCTGGCACCCATACAGCCCACAGTCATTCCCAAGAGTGCTTCCCTCGCAGGGCTGTTGTGAGGACCGGGGATCACACACGTGAAGTGTCATCAGGGCCTGGCACAGTGGTCATTACACTTAGATTTATTTTCATGTCTCCTTTGTTGTTTTCCATAGCTCCATGTCCCCTGAACATCGGAATCTCATGGGAGGTGGGTACCTATTAACTCCAGCACCGGTTTGGCTCCTCCGGGGAGTTGGATGCTTCAGCAGATGGGGGTTGGGGCTGGGGTCTGTGTTTACAGAAGTTCCCACGAGGTTCTCGTTGCCATTCTGGCTCTCGCTTGGGCACTGGGTTTGATACTCTGTGATCCAACTCACAGCAACCCTAGAGGACAGAGTAGAACTGCTCCATAGAGTTTCCAAGACTGTAAACTTCACAGAAGCAGACTGCCCCATCTTTTTCCTGCAAAGTGGCCAGTGGATTTGAACTGCTGACCTCTCTGTTAGCAGCCAAGCACTTTAACTACTGCATCACCAGGGCACCAGTGATCCCCAAATGGTGTTTCTCCTACCGTGGAAGTTCTCTGTAAAATGTTCATGGATCAAGAATGAAATGGGAAAATTGGGAAAGAGTCATGGAAATGTGTGCCCTGGAAAAAGATGCTGATTTTGTCCTTTTTTGAGATTGGTCTTTATTCAGAAGTCCTCTCCTCTCTGTTCTATCCTATCCTATTTATTTGTGTTTGTATTTCCAGTGCTTTTTTTGTTTGTTTGTTTGTTTGTTTGGTGAAATGCTGTAGGGTGGAGATTTCTAATACTCTCACTCATAACTACTTCCTGTCTCCTGGGCACAGGGGACGATGATCATTCTTGCTCCATCTCAGTGGGACAAGCTATGTGACTGGTGCTGGCCAATGGTCTGGGGTGGAACTTCATGCATGGCTTCTAGGCTGGAACGTTAGACTCCTCGTGCATGGCCCTCCAACACCCTCCTCCCTCTGCTCTCCTGACGGGTGATGTTCCACCAGATGGAGCCCATTAATCCGAGTCTCAGAGCAAGTTCAGTGTGAGAACAGATCCTCCATGTTCCTTGACATGTCCTGGTGAGCAGAACAACTCTTGTTACACTGAGTTCATGGGTTGAACGTGTTCCCCCTCAAATGTTGTTGTTAGGTGCTGGCAAGTGGGTTCCAACTCATAGTGACCCCGTGTGCAACAGAATGAATCATGCCCAGTCCTGCACCACCCTCACAATCCTGGCTATGCTGGGCCTGTTGTCATAGCCACTGTGTCGATCCACCTTGTTGAGAGTCATCCTCTTTCTGATGACCCTGTACTTTACCAAGCATGCTACGTCCTTCTCCAGGGACTAGTTCCTCCTGGCAATGTGTCCAAAGTGTGTGAGACGAAGTCTGGCCATTCTCACTTCTAAGGAGCATTCTGGCTGTACTTCTTCCAGGACAGATTTGTTCATTCTTCTGGCAGTCCATGTGATATTAAATACCCTTTGTCAATGCCATAATTCAAAGGCATCAGTTCTTTGTTCTTCCTTACTCATTTTCCAGCTTTCACATGCATATGAGGTAATTGGAAATACTATGGCTTGGGTCAGGCATACCTTAGACCTCAAAGTGATGTCTTCGCTTTTTAACATGTTGACCCCTCAAAATAAGTATTATAAGTCCTGTGGTTAAGGAGCCCTGGTGGTATAGTGGCTAAGCACTTGGCTGCTAACCAACATGTAGGCAGTTCAAACCCACCAGCTGCCCCATGGGGAAAAGATGTGGCAATCTGCTTCTGTAAAGATTTACAGCCTTGGCAACCCTAAGGGGGCAATTCTCTGCACACGGGTTACCATGCGTTAGAACTGACTTGATGGCAACTAACAATGACGGTTAAGACTTTGCTTACAGCCCTCCCTTGGTGTCCATGGGACATTGGTTCCAGGACCCTCTTCAGATGCCAAAATCGGTGGATACACAAGTCCTTTATGTAAAGTGTTGTTGTTATGTGTTGTCGAGTCGGACCTGACTCATAGTGACCCCTCCTTGGGTTTCCGAGGCTGTATCACTATGGAAGTAGATTGCCCCATCTTCCCTCTGAGGAGTGGCTAGTGGGTTTGAACCACCAGCCTTCTGGTTAGTAGTCAAGTGTCTTAGGCACTATGCTGCCAGACCTCCTATAAAGTGGTGTAGCGTTTGCATATCACCTACGTGCGTCCTCCCGTATACTGTAAATCACCTCTGGATTACTCATAGTATCTGACATGGTGTAAATGCTGTGGAAATAGCCCTTAACGCCCCCTCTTAGCTCTTGAGGGATTTCTTTGACCACTTAATTGCTTTTTTCCCCCTGAATGTTTTCGATCCATGGTTTGTTGAATCCGCGGATGTGGAACCCATGGATATGGAGGGCCAACTATATTCTGTGCTGATCACATTAAAACATGGCTTGTGCTTTTGCTTTGTCGTCGTCCAAATTAAACACCTTAATCACGCCTACACACGGAATTGGACTTGGTGTGACTGATTCCCGACTGTCACTAAGGACGTAATTAGATTATATTTTTCTCCAGTTCAACTAAACAAAAATTGACAATAAAACACTGATCAATACATTCAACTCAGGAGGCAGAGCCTGCTTTGAGATGCAGAAGTGCGTTTGTTTTTTTAAATCTATATTCTTGAGTAAAGAAAAAAATCCATCTCTCTTTCCTAGGGGGAGGACTTGCAGAGCTGGGCTTGGCAACAGCTTGACCGTTGTGTCTGAGATGCACAGAGGTGCCTGCCTGCAACCCATGGTGTGTTTCTGCTTTTCAGGGGACGAGGCTTTGACGGGGAAGTTTGTTCTCTTTCTGTGGCCGTGTATGTGTCTCCGGGTGTGCATATCTGTGGGTGGATGACTGCATTGAAATGATGGTGTGTACCTGTGTGGGTGTGTGCAAATTCCCATGCAATCTCAGCTTTGTGGAGCTCTCAGGGCCTTGAGCCTGCTGAATACCATTTTAGGAAAAGTTGTTTTGAAGAGAAGATAGAAAGAATTGAAACCAAATACTAGCTTTAAGGGCATCGGGCTTTTTGGAAAGTCTGGATTTTCTTGGTTTTGGATTCTTATTGTTTGCCACTGTTGAGTCGACTATAACCCATGGCGACCCCTTGTGTAACAGTGAAACACTGCCCCGTCCCATGTCATCCTCAGAATCGCCAGGATGTTCAAGTCCATCATTGCAGCTGCTGCACCAACCCATCTCACTGAGGGGCTCCTTTGCTCTCACTGGCCCTTTCCTTCACCAAACATGACATCTTCCTCCAGTGATTGGTCCCTCCTGATGATGTGTGCAAAGCAAGCAACTTGGAGAATGTTCTTTTGTGACCCATAGGTTTTCATGGGCTAATTTTTAGAAGTAGATTGTCAGGTCTTTCTTCCTAGTCTGTCTTTGTCTAGAAGCTCCACTGAAACCTGTCCACCATGGGTGACCCTTCTGTTATTCAAAACACCAGAGGGATAGCTTCTAGAATCCCAGTGACACGCAAGCCACTGCCAAATGCTAGACTGGCAGACAGGTGGTGGTTTGGATTCTACCTGCCTCCAAAGACTTGCTCCTTATGAGATGACTGTAACCAAAGAGTGAAGATTGATCCAGACACCGAAGAGTAGATGTTGTGTGATTGTCTTGACATTGGTGTTTCTCAGCCATGACATTGACATTTGGGGGCTGGATAATTCATTGTTGAGGGGCTCCTGCAGTATGTTTGAGCATCCCTGGTCTGTATCCACAAGAATGCTGGTAGCATCTCTATCCCTCATTGTGACAACTAAAAACGTCTTCAGATAGACCATGCGCTATGCCAAATGTTCTGTGTGGGGCAAAATCACCCCAGTTGAGGACACTTCTTAACAAAATGCACAAAATGAGTGAAGTTAGCTGAGGCGGTTGGTGGGCAGGGTGAGTAGTGGCTGGAAGGGGGCTTGAGGGAGCATTGTGGGAAGTGACAGAAATGCCCTGTGTGTTGACCTGGGTGCTGGCTCCTGGAGCATGTTCAGCTTCTGAAAAATTTATCTAGCCAACCTCTTTTTATTCATTTTTTTCATTCTTTATTTTGGCGTATTTTGAATATTGGAATTTCTTTTAAATTGTGGTTTGGGTGAAATTTTACAGAGCAAATTCACTTTCCATACAGCAGTTCACATACACTTTGTCTCATGACATTGACCATAATTCACCACAACGCAACAGCTCCCCTCTCACTTCCTCCTGACAGTCACCTCTTCCCTATGTCCATCCCTCCATGCGACCTTACCCCCTGAGCTGTCTCCCTGTACGTAAACAGTCCTACTTTCCCCCCTGATTTTTCTCTCCAAGGAGTGTATTTACCTCAGGTAAATGTTCAGCTTATATGCCTGTCTTTTGCTTGACTGGAAGCCATAGGTGTGGGTCAATTCCAGACCTGAAGGGAAGCTAGGGGCCATAGTCTCAGGGGTTCCACCAGGTCTAGCTGACCTCTTATGTGTACATATGTCCATACATACATTATAATCAATAAAAGTTTTCAAAAAATTGGTCATAAAGGGAGTGATTTCCAGAATGACCCTCTGTCCTTTGAAATGAAAGGTTAGAGGTCATGGTGACGATGGCCATGTTGGCTAATGTCATGGAGAGCTCACCACGGGCTGGGGTCATGACAAAGATCTCCGTGGTTACCATCTCCTCCTGTTTGCACACAATATCCTGCACAACAGGTAATACAATCCTCTCTGCTTTGCAGATGAGGAAATGGGGTTGGAGAGGAGTTTCAGTAGCTTATTAAAGAGCTCTGGTAGCATAGTGCGTAAGGTACTTGAATGCTAACCAGAAGGCTGGCGGTTCAAACCCACCAGCCACTCCTTGGAAGGAAGGTTGGGTAACCTACTTCTGTAGTGATACTGCCTCGGCAACCTAAGAAGGGGTCGCTATGAGTCGGGTTCAACTCAACGACACATAACAACAACAACAGTGAAAACCCCAGTAGGAGGTGGAGGAGCAGGGGGAGCATCCAAGGAACCTCTGCCCTCAAACCCAGAGATTCCACGCTCCATGGGTATCTGACACCCAAGCTGACCTTTCTGCTACGACTGGGTGGGGGCTTAGTAACCAAGCCACCCCAGCCTCTGGGCACCCCAGTCTATGCCTGCTGTCTCTCTCCCCCACGCACTGACCTGCTGTGAAGCTCAGCTTCTGTTCTGAATTCCAGAAGCATAAACCACTGGCACCAAGCAGTGCTGGGTTCTATTGACTTGACTGGACATTTGGGGTCATGGCAAGGGTCACGTCATTCCCTGCTTGGTCTCAGTCATGTCACATGTCACTGCTCTCACTTTCCTTCATCCTTCCTCTTTTCTGCTCACCCCTGGGTGGCTCAAACAGTTAAGCACTCAACTACTAGCTGAAAGATTGGCGGTTCAAACCCACCCTTGGAAGACAGGCTTGACAGTGTGCTCCTGGGAGGTCACAGCTTCCGTTTGCTCTGCACACGCGCGGTCGCGAGGAGTCAGCGTCGACTTGATGGCCACCAGCTACCATTGCATTGCTCTGGGAACTCCAGTTCTTGCTCCTTGATTGGTAGGGCATCGTCCCTCCTCCTTGCTCCTCATCATGGAAGTCTATAGTCAAGCTCATCACAAGATGCTCAACACGCAGAAGAATCTACCAACAGGATCCAGCACTGAAAGTGGTGGTAGTTGCAGATTTATGAGGATGTTATTTCACTTGTCCCTTGGAAATATACTATGGAGATAAATGAGCCCTGGCACCTGGCCACAGGACCACGGTAGGTGGCGATGGATAGATGCTGCTGCTTTGTAACCTGGGGAGAAATAGTGCACATTTAGAGAAAGACAAACTGGCTTGCTGTCAGGCAGAGGGAGGCTTCTGCAGCCAAAGCCAGTCTGTTAGGAGGCAGAATGGTGGGGGTATAAAAACCGCCCAAACTTGGGCTGGTGCCCTGTGTGGCAAGAGCTCAAAGCCATTATTGCTTGATTTTTTTTCCTTCTTCCTTTTCTGTTTGGTGGCTGGTTTTCCATCTTGTTGTGTGACGGCTTTTGCTAATAGCTTCTATAGAATATATATATATATATATATATATATATATATATATATTATATGTTATATATAGTTATAACAAGAGTTCAGTTCAACAGACACTAATGACACCCACTCTGTACCAGGCACTGCGCATAAAAGAAACCTGTTGGCCTTGAGTTGATGCCAATGCTTGGTGACCCCATGTGTCAGGGTACAACCGGGCTCCTTTTCTTGGCCGATTTTTTTTTTTTTTAAAGTTGATCACTAGGCTTTTCTTCTAAGGTGTCTCTGGTTGGACTTGAACCCCCAGCCTTTTGGTTAGCAGCTCATCGTTTTTCCCTCTTTGGCCTACAGGGGAAGGAAATTCCAGCATCACTGCTGTCCCCTTGGGGATTAGCTGGAATGGGAGTGTCACTGTCTCTCTCCACCCTTTCTGGCTCCTCCCCATCGGTGAGAGAAGCACTGATGTGATTGGCTGATTCCATGGGGCATGTCACCGTATTGGTGGTTAGCTTACTTTGCTTCGGCTGTGAAGCAGAGTCTGCCCTCGGCCCTTTGGACAGGCTCCAGGTTTTTGGAGCTGGCCCGGTCTCTTTGCCTCTGTTTTACCTTCTCTGCCTAGAGCTGAATGCAGATTCCCAAGTGGGAGGAAGCCTTGGAATTGGCTGCTATTAAAAGAACTCAGCAGCCAATGATGGCCTGTCCAGCTTGAGCAGAAAAGGGTTTATCAT
>NW_006921648.1:4222821-4230839 GCF_000298275.1 Orycteropus afer afer
TATGCAAGTTCAAGTTGAAGCAGAAGACAATTAAAACAAGTCAATGAGAGCCAACATACAACCTTGATTACATTCCACCTGAATTTAGAGACCATCTAAAATTAGATTTGACACATTGAACACCCACAACTGAAAACCAGATGAATTGTGGGATGACATCAGGAACATCATATATGAAGAATTCAAAAGGTCTTTAAAAAGACAGGAAAAGAAGAAAAGACTAAAATAGATGTCAGAAGAGATTCCAAAACTTGCTCTTGAATGGAGAGTAGCTAAAAGAAATGGAAGGAATGACAAGATAAAAGAGCTCAACAGAAGATTTCAAAGAGCAGCTCAAGCAGACAAAGTCAATTACTATAATGAAATGTGCACAGACCTGGAGTTAGGAAATTGAAAAGGAAGAACATGCTCAGCATTTCTCAAGCTGAAAGAACTGAAGAAAAAGTCAAGCTTCGAGTTGCAACACTGAAAGATTCAAAAGGGCAAAATATTAAATGATGCAGGAAACATTAAAAGAAGATGGGAGGAATACACAGAGTCACTGTACCAAAAAGAATTGCTCAATGTTCAGTCATTTCAGGCAGTGGCATATTATTGAGAACTGATGGTATTGAAGGAAGAAGTCGAAGCTGCACTGAAGGAATTGGCAAGAAACAAAACTCCAGGAATTGACGGAATACCCATTGAGATGTTTGAACAAATGAATGCTGTGTCGGAGGCACTCACTCGTCTATGCCAACAAATTTGGAAGACAGCTACCTGGCCAACTGATTGGAAGAGATCCATATTTGTACTCATCCCAGAGAAAGGTGATCCAATAGAATGTGGAAATTATCCAACAATATCATTAATATTAAGGAGCTTTGGTAACACAGTGCCTAAGGTATCTGACTGCTAACCAGAGGGTTGGTGGTTCAAACCCACCAGCCCCTCTGTGGAAGCAAGACTGGGCAATCTACTTCCATAAAGATTTACTGCCTTGGAAACCCAGTGGGGGTTGCTATGAGTTGGAATTGACTCAACAGCAGTGGATGTTTTTTTCTTTAAATCATTAATATCACATGCAAGTAAAATCTTGGTAGCTCTGGTGGCATAGTGCCTGAGGCATTTGACTGCTAACCAAAAGGCTGGAAGTTCAAATACATCAGCTACTCTTCAGAAGGAAGGTTGGGCAATCTATTTCCATAGTGATACTGCCTTGGAAACCCAAGGAGGAGTCGCTATGAATCAGATCTGACTCCATGGCAGTGAGTAAGTAAAATCTTACTTAAAATAATTCAAAAACAGCTGCAGCAGTATATTGACAGGGAACTTCCAGAAATGCAAGCTGGATTCAGAAGAGGATGTGGAACGAGGGGTATCATTGATGATGTCAGATGGATCTTGGCAAAGGATACTAGAAAGATGTTTGCTTGTGTTTTATTGACTGTGCAAAAGCATTTGACTGTGTGGATCATAACAAATTATGGACAACATTGAGAAGAATGGGAATTCCAGAATACACAGTTACGATCATGAGGAACCTGTACATAGACCAGGAGGCTGTTGTTTGAACAGAACAAAGAGATATTGTGTTTTTTAAGATCAGGCAGGGTGTGCATCAGGGTTGTATCCTTTCACTATACTTATTCAGTCTATGCTGAACCTATAATCTGAGAAAATGGACTGTATGAAGAGGAATGTGGCATCAGGATTGGAGGAAGACTCATTAACAACTTGTGATATGCAGACGACACAATCTTGCTTGCTAAAAGTGAAGATGACTTGAAGCACTTACTGGTGAAGATTAAAGACTACAGTCTGCAGTATGGATTACACCTCAACATAAAGAAAACAAAAACCCTCACAACCGGACCAATAAGCAGCGTCATGATAAACAGAGAAAAGATTGAAGTTGTCTAAGATTTCATATTACTTGCTTCTACAATCAACACTAATGGAAGCAGCAGTCAAGAAATCAGATGATGTATTGCACTGGGTAAATCTGCTTCCAAAGACCTCTTTCAAGTGCTGAAGAGCAAAGATGCCTCTTTGAAGACTAAGGTGCATCTAACCTAAGCCATGATGTTTTCAGTCACCTCATACCATGTGAAAGCTGGATAATGAATAAGGAAGACCGAAGAAGAGTTGATGCTTTTGAGTTGTGGTGTTGGTGAAGAATACTGAAACTACCATAGACTGACAGAAGAACTAACAAATCTGTCCTGGAAGAAGTGCAGCTGGAATGCTCCTTGGAAGTGAGAATGCCCAGTCTTCATCTCACCTACTTTGGTCATGTTTCAGAAGGGACCATTCCCTGGAGAATGATATCATGCTTGGTAAAGTGGAGGGTCAGCTAAAAAGGGGAATACCCTCAATGAGATGGATTGACACAGTGGCTGCAACAATGAGCTCGAGTGTAGCAGGGATTGTGAGGCTGGCACAGGACCAGGAAGTGTTTCGTTTGTTGTACATAGGGTCTCTGTGAGTCAGTTCTGACTCATTGGCACCTAACAATAACAACATATGTATGTACTGCATTTTATTTATGCATTCATCAGTTGATGGACATTTGAGTTATTTCTGCTTTTTTGCTATTATGAATAATGTTTTCAGGAACATTCATGTACATGTTTTATGTGGAGGTATGTTTTCATTTCTCTTGGGTATATGCCTGGGAGTGGACCTGCTGTTCTAAAATTGATCATGGTGACAGTTGTCCAAATCTGTGAACCCACTAAAAGCCATTGAATTGCATACTTTAAATGGGTAAATTGCACAGTATGTGAATTATTTCTCAGTAAAGCTATTGTATTTTAAAAAGTAAAGAATGAAGTCTTTCTTAGTAATATGACTCTTTAGAGGAGATCTGGAGAGTGGATGTGTGTTAACCAGGTAAAGGATTGTAGGAACAGCATCTCAGAGAGGAATAGCACTGCAAAGACCCTGAGGTGGAAAGGAGGTTAGCATATTTGAGGGACTTCAAAAGGTCCATGTAATTGGAGCCTGGAGGGTGAGTGAGAGTGCTGGGAAATGTCACTGGAGAAGAACGGGGGCTGAGTCATGAAGGGTCTCATTTTAAGACATTGGACTTTGGGCATCCCACTGAACCACCCAGTGCCCAGCTCCCCCACTGGTGCAATAAAGGGCTGTTATAAAGATGAAGTCAGGTAATGTATCCTTAAATGTTGTTGTTACCTGCTGTCAAATCAGCCCCCAACTCCTGGAGACCCCATACACCATGGAACAAAAGGCTGCCTGGTGCTTAATAACAGCATCAGGTTTTTAAGCCACAGCTCCAGTGTGGACTATGATGTTTCTCCTGGGAGTGACACCACCATATTTTCCATTAAAACTCAGTACAGACGTCTGGTAAGATGATGGACTAGGTAGACGTGCTACTTAGACCCCCTACAGCAGACTTGAGAAACCAAATGAAACAGATGTGGGTGATAATCTGAACTTCAAAGGAAAGAATAAAGAAATAGATCAAAGACTGATTAGAAGAAACTAAACATAAAACAGTGAACAAGGAGACAAAAGGAGGAGTGAATTGTCAACTGGCCTGGCATAATGTGGCTATTGTGAAATATAGCAAGCAGGAACCAGGTAGTCAGAAGAGGACTGCACCCATACCTGCACTAGTGGCTGGTGACCAGAAAGTTATGATCTCTCCTTTACTCCCCACACCCTCCTGGTGACCAAAAGTGTGGCCACTCCCTCCCCCTACCCACCTGGTGGCAGTGGTACCTGCCCCTATGCTGCTCCTGCCCCACCTGATGTTGGAGGTGCACTGTGGCTGATTGGGTGCTGTGTGTATTCCAACCCCATATTTGGAAGCATGCACTATCTGCCTCCTTGGCCAGCAGAGTGTGCTGCCATGGACTGACAGCCCCCCAGTCACTGCCCCAGCTTTCTAGCTCTGTACTTTCTTTTCTTCCTTTCCCTTACCTTGTTTTTTTTCTTTTTCTTCTTTTTCCCTTCTCTTATTTTTGTTTGTTTTTTCTTTTTCCTTCCCTTGTTTTTTTGAATTTTATTTTTCTGTCCCTCCTGTCAGGAGACAAGTAACTCTGTCCATACTACTCAGCCCCACCTGCCCCTCATTCCACCTCACTGGACAAATGGCTACCACCTGCTTTACCACCACGTGATTGATGATAGATGGTGGCCTACACTAGCCCAGCCTACCCTCAACTCCTCAGTGAACAGTGAACAGAAAACTGCACACACGCTCCCACCCTCTACCACTCCCACCAAGAGACAGGTGGTGAGAGCCTAAGTACTGCCAAACTGGTGAGCAGAGTCACACAGCTTCACTGCTCACCCAGATATATCAAAACTAGATAAAGCAAAAAACCTGGGCAAAAAACACCAGCATATAATCATCAATTAAATACAAATGTAGCACCATCACAGTGTCTCAGAGATAAGAGACAACCTCAGTTCACACAAAGAAACAACAGAGGGTGGCTTAAACAAGTAACTAAAATACTGAGTCAGAAAACTTTCCTGTGGAAGAAATGGTTTTGGAACTACCTGATAAGGAATTCAAAAGAATTATATTTAGGTTCCTTCAATGGATTGGGAGAGAGATCGAAGAAAAGAGACAAAAATAAAGGAAAACACAGACAAAACTCTAGGAGAATTTAGGAAAACAATACAAGAACAAATTGACAAAATAAATAGAAAATTAAAAACTATACAAAAACAGCAAATAGAGATTCAGAAGATTATTTCTAAGATTTGAGAAATAGAGAACACACTGGAAGGGCAAAGGAGTAGAATTCAATCAGTGGAAGTCAGGATTAGTGAAATTGAAGACAAATCTCTCAATACTTATCTGTTAGGAACAATCAGAAAAAAGACTGAACACTTAAAAACTATGTGGAACACCATCAGGAGAAATAACTTAGGGTGATTCAAAATCCAGAATAATTAAAAACAAACAAACAAACAAAAAAACACAACAGCTTACTACCATCAACTTGATTCTGACTCATAGCAACCCCCTTGGGGTTTCCAAGGTGGTAAATCTTTATAGAAGTGGAGTGCCCAGTCTTCCTTCCACGGAGTGGCTGGTTGGTTTGAACCACCTACCTTCTGGTTAGCAGTGAAATGCCTTATGCACTATGCTACCAGAGCTCCTTATTCCAGAATAAGAAGAGGAAAAAAAATTACAGAGAAAATTGTAAATTAGTTGGAGGAAAACTTCCCTAATATCATAAAAGATGAGAAGATATGCATTCAAGAACCTCAGTGAACCCCAAACGGTATTGACTCCAAAAGAAAATCACCAAGACTTATAATCAAACTTTCCAAAACCAAAGACAAAGAAAGAATCCTGAAAGCAGCTCAGGAAAATGAATATTTACCTACCAAGCAGATGCCGGGTAGGGAAGAAGGCAATGTCATGAAATATATAAGACCCTGGAAGAAAACATTTGTCAACCATTATATATTGAGCAAAATTGTCCCTCATATATAAGGATGAAATTAGGACATTTCCAAATAAACAAAAATTAAAAGAGTTTGCTTGGGAAAGGGAGCTCACTTAGTAGGTTACCAGGCTGGAGAGGGAAGGAGAGGAATTAATTTCAGGCAAGTTGGGGCCTACATGCTGATGTGGGTAGGGGGAGGGATATATGGAAAGGATCAGTGACCACCATGATAACATTAGGAAATGGGATGACACTGAATTGTGCACATAAGAGATGACAGATGCTAATACCAACCAATGTGTCCACAATACTGCATTACCATTAATACCAAGCACCAGGCTACAGATAAACACATAAACACCTGAGATGATCAGATGGGGGTCAATGAACAGAAGTATACTCTAGACCAAGGATAGATTCAGCTGAGGCTAATCTTGCACAGACACCAGCGATACAAAATACCTGCAGTCCTTACAGAAATAGTAGAAGACAGACACAGAATAATCCCTCACAGACAACCAGACACTATGGGAGAGAGATTCAGTAGATCTACTGTCTCAGGACCATAGGAGCTCTGGTAGCATAGTGGCTAAGACACTTGACTGCTAACCAGAAGGCTGGTGGTTCAAACCCACCAGCCACTCCTCAGAAGGAAGATAGGGCAATCTATTTCTGTAGTGACACTGCCTTGGAAACCCAAGGAGGGGTTGCTATGAGTTGGGTCCGACTCGACGGCACATAACAACAACAACAACAACAACAACTGTCTCAGGACCATAGTACTGGGGGACATCAGACTCAATTGGCACAGCAAAATACATAAAAGCCTTCTTCCACATCCTACATTGGTGAGTGGCGACTGGGGACTTAAAAGCTTTCAAGCAGCCATCTAAGATGCAGCTAACGGTCTCCTAGTGTCAGAAGCAAAGAAGAATGCAAACAACAACAACAACAAGAAAACAAGGGCACTTGGAAGCAGTCAGCCCTAGGACACGATGGCCCTTGAGACCAGAAGAACCAGATGGTGCCTGGCTACCAATGCCAACCACTCAGGAAAGGATCAAATCTGGAGATCCTGAATAGAGTGGGAGGGAAAATGTGGAACAAAATCCAAAAACACAGTAATGATCAGAATTACTGGTCAATGGAGTCTGATAAGACCCCCAACACTATGGCCCTGGAATACATTCGGCGCCTGGAATAAAACTCACCCCCAGGGGCTGGCTCTCAGCCCAATAGTTAACAAGATGTACACGCAGACCACTCAACCCAGGATGCCGCACCCATCTACTCTATGGTAATACATCCCTTAGAGCAATAGACCATGGGACACCAGAGAACCAACATTCAAACTGAGGAAATGTAGGACAAACAGGAATGCATAAATATGAGGGGCACAGGGAGAGGGTTACAGGTTAGGGAGGGGAGGAGACTGGATTGGGGTTGGACATGGTAAATGAGGAATGAAACTAAATATACATGTAACAACAACAACAACAACAATGATTAAAGAAAAAAAAAATTAGAAGAGTGTGTTAAACCCAGACCAACCTTACAAGAAATACTAAAGAGAGTTCTTTGGACAGAGAACCAACAATGGCAGGTAACACATGATGCTATTAAAAGTAGCAAATCATAAATATCTAGTAAACATTAAAGGACAGCAATGAACAAAATGATAAGAAAATCCATATGAAAAATGGACTCAGCACAGAAAAATATATACAACCAAGAAATTATCAGCACCAAATACACATTCAAAAACTCACAGCAACATGACAGCAATAAATTCATACCTATCAATAATTACACTGAATGTAAATGAATTAAATGCACCAGTCAAGAGAATGTGAGTAGCAAAATGGATAAGAAAACATCATCCATCAATATGTTCTTTACAAGAGATACAACTTAGACACAAAGACAATAATAAGCTCAAAATCAAAGGCTGGAAAAATAGCAAGCAAGTGGCAACAAAGAGCACAAGTGGCAATATTAATTTCTGATAAAATAGACTTTAAGGCAAGAACTAGCATAAGACACAAGGAAGGGTGTTATATAATGATTAAAAGGTCATTTGAACAAGAGGACACAACCACAGTAAGTTTCTACACACCCAATGGTAGAACTCCCAAATACATAAACTTCAACAGAATTGAACAGAGAAATAGACAACTTCACAATAATAGCAGGAGACTTTAATACAGTACTTTCAATGAAGGATGAAACAACTAGAAAGAAATTCAACAAATTCAACACAGAAGATCTCAACAATGCAATCAACCAATTTGACCTTGTAGATAAATGCATAATACTCCACCCCAAAACAGCATAATATGTATTCTTTTCTAGTGAACATGGAACATTCTTCAGAATAGACTACATGTTAGGCCACACAGCAAGCAATGAGAAATTTAAAACATTGAAATACTACAAAGCATCTTCTCAGATCACAATGCTAGAAAATTAGAAATCAGCAACAGGAAGATCAAGGAAAATAAATCTAACATGGAAACTGAATAGCACACTCTGCTTGAAAATAGTAGTAGATGAAATAAAAAACATTGTTCCACCTACTACTTTGGCGAGTAGCGACTGGGA
>NW_006921648.1:4231409-4239824 GCF_000298275.1 Orycteropus afer afer
ATTGTAAATTTTGGTCAATGACATGAGACAAAGTATATGTGAACTGCTGTATGAAAAGTGAATTTACTCTGTAAATCTTCACCCAAATCCTAAAAAAAAGAAAAGAAAAGAAAATAGTAGTAGATGAAAAAAAAATGAAAAAAAATTCTTGAATAAAACAAGAATAAAAATATGACATACCAAAATCTTTGGGACATAGCCAAAGCTGTGCTCAGAAGGCAATTTATAGCAATAAATGCACACATCCAAGAAGCAGAAAGAACCCAAGTCAACACCTTAACCAGAATCTCCAACAGCTGGAAAAAGAAAGCCTACAGTCACCAGAAGAAAGGAAATAACAAAGATTAGAGCAGAGATGAATAAAACAGGAAACTGAAAAACAACAGAAAGAATTAACAAGACTAGAAGTTAGTTTTTGAAAGGCTTAATAAAATCAACAAACCACTGGCAAATTTAAGAAAGGAAAAGAAGGACAAGATGCAAATAATATGAGTTAGAGATGAGATAGGTGATATCACAACAGAACCAACTGAAATAAAAAGGATACTAGCATTGGGAGCTCTGGTAGCCTAGTGACTAAGACACTTGACTGCTAACCAGAAGCCTGGCGGTTCACACCCACCAGCCACTTCTCAGAAGGAAGATGGGGCAATCTACTTCTGTAGTGATACTGCGTCGGAAACCCAAGGAGGGGTTGCTATGAGTTGGGGCTGACTCAACAGCACATAACAACAACAACAACAAACATAATATGCAGAATCATACTGTAGCAGATTTGAAAATCAATGAGAAATGGACAAATTTCTAGAAATATACAACCTACCCAAACTAGCACAATATGAGGTAGAAAATTTGAACAGTCTCATAACAAAAGAAGGAATTAAATTGGTCATAAACAACTACGCCTTGCCCCCCAAAAAGAGTCCTGGCTTAGATGGCTTCACTGGCAAGTTGTGCCAGACATTCAGAGAAGGGCTGACACAGAATAGAATGAATTACTCCTGAATTCATTCTATGAAGCAAGCATAATGCTGATCCAAAGCCAGGAAAAGCCACCACTGAACAGGAAATTAGAGACCAATGTCCATCATGAACACAGACGAAAAAATTCTCAACAAAATTCTAGCCAATAGAAACCAACAATGCATCAGAAGAATAACACATCAATGCCAAGCAGGATTCATACAAGGTATGCAAGGATGGTTCAAGATTAGAAAAACAACCAATGTAATCCATCACATAAATTAAACAAAGGAAAAAATCATATGATCATATCAGTTGATGCAGAAAAGACATTTGACAAAATCCAACACACATTCCTGATAAAAACACTGAACAGAATCAGAACAAAAGGGAATTCCTCAACCTAATTAAGGATAAATAAGGATAAATAAAACCAACAGCCAACATTAGTCTTAATGAAGAGAGACTGAAAGCATTCCTCTTGCAAAAGGGGACTGGACAAATGTGATAGTTAAAGCTGTGCTTCAACTTGGCTGGACCATAATTCTGAGTGGTGTGGCTGCTGGATATAGTTATTCCCCATGATGAGACTGGATGTGGTGTAACCAACTCCATGGGGGATCTGCTGGGAGACTTTAATTGGTGGAAGGGGAGCTGCCTTTGGGGTATGGCCTACTTCCATTATACATTGAGAAACTTTAGGAAAGGTTTATAACTTTTTGGCGCATTTTGGATTCTGCATTTCACCGACTGTTCATCTTCAGTTCTTGGATTTGAACCAGTGGCCTGCTGTGTTGCCTGGCAATGTTGGGATTGTGCCATTTTACCTGTTGATCTTGAGTTCATCAACCTCAGCAGCCAGTAGCTGCATGAGTTGGAAGAAGTCTCTAGCTTGCTCCAGTGGTCCTGGAACAAGAGGCGAAGAAAGCTGAAGCCCAAGGTCAAGGGGCCCGTGGAGTCCATAGAGCCAGCACTTTGAATTTGGACTTCTAGCTTCCTTAACTGTAAGAGGATGAATTCCTGCTTGCTAAAGTCATCTACTTGTGGTATTCCTGTCATAGCAGCGCTAGAGACCTAAGCCAGGGCTGATGGCTGGAACAGGTAAGGGAGAGAGCCCCTAGGCAGGAAGTGGTGGGAGCCAGGGCCAATGGGCACAAGAGGAAAGAGGGAGAGCCCTCAGGCAGCAGGTGGGAGCCAGTTTGGAACAGCTAAGGGAGACGAACTTGTCTGTCAGTTTGTTGTACTGTGGTGGCTTGTATGTTGCTGTGAGGCTGGAGGCTGTGCCACCGGTATTTCAAACACAAGCAGGGTTGTCAATGATGGACGGGTTTCAGCAGCACTTCTAGACTGAGATAGACTCAGACTAAGGAAGAGGCCATCTACTTGTGAAGAGTTGGCCAGTGAAAACCTTATGAATAGTAGTGAAACACTGTCTGATATATTACTGGACAACTTTATGAATAGCCCTGAAACATAATCTGATACAGTGATGGAAGATGAGCCCCTCAGGTCAGAAGGCACTCAAAATATGACTGGGAAAGAGCTGCCTCATCAGAGTAGAGCTGACCTTAATGATGTGGATAAAGCAGAGCTTTGGGGACCTCCATTTGCTGATGTGGCACGACTCAAAATGAGAGGAAACAGCTGCAAACATCTATTAATAATCAAAACATGGAATGTATGAAGGAGAATTAGAAGTTGTAAAAAATGAAATGGAATGCGTGAAGATTGATATCCTAGGCATTACTGAGCTGAAATGGCCCAGTTTGGGGCATTTTAAATCAGACAACCATATGATCTACTATGCTGGGAATGACAAATTGAAGAGGGATGGTGTGGCATTCATCATCACAAAGAATGTTTCAAGATCTATCCTGAAGTACAATGCTGTCAGTGATAGAATAATATCCATACACCTACAAGGAAGGCCAGTTAGTACTATTGCTTTTCAAATGTATACACCAACCACCAAAGCCAAAGGTAAGGAAATTGAAGATTTTTACCAACTTTTGCAGTCTGAAATTGACTGAACATGCAATCAAGATGGGCTGATTATCACTGGTGATTGGAATGCAAAAGTTGGAAGCAAAGAAGAATCACCAGTAGTTGGAAATTTTCACCTTGATTATAGAAATAATGCTGGAGATCACATGATAGAATTTTGTGAGACCAGTGACTTATTCCTTGCAAATACCCTTTTGCAACAACATAAATAGTACCTATACACATGGACTTCACCAGATAGAGTACACAGGAATCAGATTGACTACATCTGTGGTAAGAGGCAATGGAAAATCTCAGTATCTTCAGCCAAAACAAGGCCAGGAGCTGATTGTGGAACAGACCATCAACAACTCATATGCAAGTTGACGTTGAAGTTGAAGGCAATTGAAACAAGTCAATGAGAGCCAAAATATGACCTTGATTATATCCCTCCTGAATTTAGAGACCATCTAAAGAATATATTTGATGCATTGAACACCAGTGACCAAAAACTAGAGGAATTGTGGGATGACATCAAGAACATTGTCCATGAAGAAAGCAAAAGGTCATTAAAAAGACAAGGAAGGGAGAAAGAGCAAAATGGATGTCAGAAGAGACTCTGAAACTTGCTGCTGAATGAAGAGCAGCTAAAGGAAATGGAAGAAATGACCAGATAAAAGAGCTGAACAGAAGATTTCAAAGAGCAGTTCAAGAAGACAAAGTCAATTATTATAATGAAATAGGCAAAGACATGGAGTTGGAAAGCCAAAAGGGAAGAACATGCTCAGCATTTCTCAAGCTGAAAGAACTGAAGAAAAAATTTAAGCCTTGAAGTGCGTCACTAAAAAATTCTGTGGGAAATATATTGAACAATGCAGGAAACATCAGAAGAAGATGGAAGGAATACACAGAGTCACTGTACCAAAAAGAATTGGTTGATGTTCATCCATTTCAGGAGGTGGCATATGATCAAGAACCAATGGTATTGAAGGAAGAAGTCGAAGCTGCAATGAAGGAATTGGCAGAAAACAAAGCTCCAGGAATTGATGGAATACCCATTGAGATGTTTGAACAAATGGATGCCCCACTGGAGGCAGTCACTCGGCTATGCCAAGAGATTTGGAAGACAGCTACCTGGCCAACTGACTGGAAGAGATCCATATTTGTACCCATTCCAAAGAAAGGTGATCCCACAGAATGTGGAAATTATCGAACAGCATCATTAATATCACACGCAAGTAAAATCTTACCAAAGATAATTAAAAAATGGTTGCAGCAGTATATTGACAGAGAACTTCCAGAAATGCAAGCTAGGGATATCATTGCTGATGTTAGATGGATCTTGGCTGAAAGCAAAGAATACCAGAAAGATGTTTACTTGTGTTTTATTGACTATGCAAATGCATTCAATTGTGCGGATCATAACAAATTATGGATAACATTGAGAAGAATGGGAATTCCAAAGCACTTAAATGTACACATGAAGAACCTGTACATAGACCAGGAGGTTGTCATTCGAACAGAACAAAGGGGATACTGCATGGTTTAAAATCAAGAAGGAAGTGCATCAGGGTTGTGTCTTTTCACCATACTTAATTAATCTATATGCTGAGCAAATAATCTGAGAAGCTGGACTATATGAAGAAGAATGTGGCATCAGGATTGGAGGAAGACTCATTAACAACCTGCAATACACTGATGACACAACTTTGCTTGCTGATAGTGAAGATAACTTGAAGCACTTACTGATGAAGATTGAAGACTATAGTCTGCAGTATGGATTACACCTCAACATAAAGAAAACAAAAATTCTCACAACTGGACCAATAAGCAGCAGCATGATAAATGGAGAAAAGATTGAAGTTGTCAAAGATTTCATATTACTTGGTTCTACAATCAACACTAATGGAAGCAGCAGCCAGGACATCAGATGTATTGTACTGGGCAAGTCTGCTGCAAAAGACCTCTTTCAAGTGCTGAAGAGCAAAGATATCTCCTTGAGGACTAAAGTGCGCCTGACACAAGCTATGGTATTTTCACTCACCTCAAAGGCATGTGAGAGCTGGACAATGAATAAGGAAGACCAAAGAAGAGTCGATGCTTTTGAGTTGTGGTGTTGCTGCAGAATGCTGAAAGTACCATGGACTGCTAAAAGAACTAACAAATCTGTCCTGGAGGAAGTGCAGCTGGAATGCTCCTTAGAAGTGAGAATGGCCAAACTTTGTCTCACCTACTTTGGTCATGTTGTAAGAAGGGACCATTCCCTGGAGAAGGATGTCATGTTTGGTAAGGTGGAGGGACAACAAAAAAGGGGAAGGCCCTCAGCAAGATGAATTGACACAGTGGCTGTAACGATGGGCTCAGTCATAGCAAGGATCATGGGGCTGGCACAGGACCAGGCAGTGTTTCATTCTGCTGTACCTAGCATCTCTACGAGTCAGAGATGACTCCATAGTGCCTAACAACAACAGAGAACTGAGACAGGTTCCCATTGCCCAAAGTTGCAGATCCAAAGCCAGACGTTCACTGCCCTTGTAATCTGTTTCCAGCCTTCTAGGCTTGTGTCTTGACAGTCTCCTTTTTCTTTAACTTTTAGCCACGTGAAACTATCAGCCAATAATACTAGGGAGGTTTTCACACCTTAGAACGATCAATATTTGATATCAAATGGGCAATATTTGCCCAAGGACAACATTCAGAAGGCAGGAAGGGGTAGGAAAGAAGGAATGGAAGTGGGTAACTGGGAAAGGATGTGGGATGAGGGATGTTCCATTGTGAGATGAGACAAAATGTAGGAATCATTGAATGGAAAACTGATTTGCTCTGTAAACCTTTACCCAAATCATAGTACAGAGTTAATAACAACAACAACAACAGAGTGAGAGAAAACACAACTCAGTGCAGATCCCCACGCTCTGTTGCATATTGGACTGTGGCGACCCAAAGGGCTTTCCTGGGCTGGTTTTCAGCCATGGGTCCCCAGGCCCTTTTCCTAGTCACAGGAGCATGTAAACCTCCACTGACGCACAGTGGCTGCCCGCGAGGTGCACTGGCTGGGAGTCGAACCCACAGCTCATGCGTGGAGGGTGAGAATTCTACCTCCGAACCCCCAGTGCCCTGTATGCTGAATAAAGGTGAGATTTTTATAATTATTAACCTACAGGTCATTGGGGAGCCATTGAAAGGGAAGGATCTGTCAGGATGTGCATTCTGAAAACATTACTTTGGCTGCTGTGTGGAGAACAGATGATGTGGAGACAAGGGGAGAAGTGGGGAACCCAGTTGGAAGGCTTTCACAGTCATGGTGAGGTGGTTTTTGGTGGCATGAGTTGACTGTCAAGAGCAGAGATTTAGGAGGTAAAACTCAACAGGATTGAATGGGGGTTGAGTGGGGTGTAGGTACGGAGAGGAGGGGTGGGAACAAAAAGCTTGGAATGAGCTGGGTCCCTGTCTACACAGGAGCAGTGGCTTTGAAATGCCATCCACAGTATGTTCTTGTATAGCCAGCAGCTCTCTCTCCAGGTCCTGAACTGATTAATTTTTTGGTCTTAGTTCATTGCAGAGGGCTGTTCATTTGCTTTAGTGAGAAAGGTGAAATGTTACCGAGAAAACACAGCAGCCTGGATTGCTAGAGGGAGTTCAGATTTGCGCCGGTGTTATTACTTCAGTCTAAACCCAGTTCTGGTCAGAGGCTGGACAGTGGCTTTCAGCTTGCTTTTATTTGAAAGATCCCAACACAAGAACGTTTGGCATTGCCAACTAAGCCTCCTTAGGGGAGGCCTTGGAGAAGACAATGTTAAGGAAGGAAGCACCCCTGTTGCTTTTTTCCCCAAGTTGTTTGGCAGAAATGCTGCTGGGAGCTGGAGAGCTAATTTTCTTGGGTTTAATATTATCAAGGAAAGCCGCTACCACCATGCATCAGTATCATGAAGTCACAACTCCAGTGTGGACCGTGATCTATTTCTCTTGTCAGTGACACTACCATATTTTCCGTTACAACCTAGTGCACATTGACACTGTTCCTGATTGGGAAGGGGAGTCAGCCAAGGTAACTCTCTAGTCAGGCACTCACACCAGGCTTGTTTTCAAAACCCTGTTCCTCTCAAATGAACGCTAGAGGATCAGCTTTGACTCAGGGGCACAGCTTTGAGTTTTCTGGAAATGGCCAATCAAATTCCAAATGGAATTTGGATAGGTGAGCTGGGTCCTCAGCACCTGTCTGCCAGTCTGTCACACTTTGGTGGCTTGCGTGTTGCTATGATGCTGGAGGCTATATCACTGGTGTGTCTCAGATATGAGCAGAATCACTCATGGTGGCCAAGTTTCAGCAGAACTTCCAGACTAAGACAGAGTAGGAAGAAAGGTGTGGATCTACTTCTAAAAATTAGCCAAAGGAAAAACAAACCCTGTGTATCCCAACAGAATATTATCTAACAGACTCAAGCATTCCAGCAATTGTGAGGATGGTGAGGGACCAGGCACTGATTTTTTTTTTTGGTACATGGAGTTGCTAAGAATTGGACCCAAATTGGTGGCAACTAACAATGGCAGCAGCAACAACAGGCTGGGTCCATAGATGGCATCGAGGCTGCTCTCTTTGTACTTCAAGGGTAATACTGCTTTTTAAAAATGGCTTCTCACTGAGGTTCCTGGCCAACTGTGTCCTGAGCTGGAAGAACCCATGAAATATGCTGTTTGGCTACAGATCAAGAGGAGCTAAAAAGTGTCACCATGAGCTGCTTTTGTCACACCCCATCCCCACCCCCACAGCTGATGGGCAAGCACAAATGGTCGTCTGTAGGAAATCGTCCTCCCTCCTCTGCTGGCAAAAAGCCCACAAGACTCAGTAAGTGAGTTGAGCAATCTTGCCAACTATGAGGTCAATATATAAAACTTGATTGAATCTCTATATACTAGCAATTTTCCAATGAACAATTGGAAAATAAAATAAAATAAAATAATAGATCCTATAGGGTTTTCTAGAAGCTCTGGTAGCATAGTGCCTAAGGCACTAAACTGCTAACCAGAAGGCTGGCGGTTCAAACCCATCAGCCACTCCTCGGAAGGAAGATGGGGCAATCTACTTCCATAGTGCTACTGCCTTGGCAACCCAAGGAGGGGTCGCTATGAGTCGGGGCCGACTCAATGGCACATAACAACAACAGCAACATAGGGTTTTCTGAAGGAGCTCTGGTAGCATAGTGCCTAAGGCACGTGACTGCTAACCAGAAGGCTGGTGGTTCAAACCCACTAGCCACTCATCAGAAGGAAGATGGGGCAATCTACTTCTGTAGCAATACTGCCTCAGAAACTCAAAGAGGGGTTGCTATGAGTCGGGCTGACTCGACAGCACATAACAACAACACAACAACAACAACATAGGGTTTTCTGAAGGAGCTTGGGTCCTGTAATGGTTAAAGCATTCAACTGCTAACCAAAAGGTTGGCAGTTCAAACCCACTAGCCACTC
>NW_006921648.1:4240689-4262375 GCF_000298275.1 Orycteropus afer afer
GGTCTCATATAATGAGTTTGAAGTATTCCCTCCCCCTCTGTTATTTTCTGAAAGGATTTGGTAGAATTTATGGGTGAAACCATCTGGGCCGTGGCTTTTCTTGCGGGAAAATATTAAATTACAAAATCAATTTATTTGATTGATGTATTTTTTTTTTTCTTATTTCAGGTTTAGTACTTTGTGTGTTTTAAAGATTTTTTTCATCTGTTGTTGTTGTTGTGTGTTGTTGATTCTGACTCATAGTGATTCTATATGGCAGAGTCGGACTGTCCTGTATGGTTTCCAAAGCTATCATCTTTACAGAAACAGACAGCCATATCTTTCTCCCACAGAGTAGCTGGTGGATTTAAAGCACTGACCTTTTGATTAGCAACCAAATGCTTAACCACTTCACCACCAGGGCTCCTTCTCATTTCTTCTAGACTGTTAACCATAAAGGTTGATGGTTAGAACCCACCAGCTGCTCCATGGGAGAAAGATGTGGCACTCGGCTTCGGTAAAGATTTATAGCCTTGAAAACCCTATGGCAGTAGTTCTCCTCTGTCCTCTAGGGGCGCTGTGAGTCAGAATCGACTAGATGGCTGTGGGTTTGGTTTGGGCTTTGCTGCCATAAATATTTACAGCCTTGGAAATCCAGTGGGGCTGTTCTACCCTGTCCAATAGGGTCCATGTGAGTTGAAATCAGCTGAATGACTATGGGTGTTTTTGGTTGATTTTTTTGACTACATGTTGTTCATTTTTACCTTCTTACTATCCTTTTAATATCTGTGGCATATGTGATTGTATTTCCTCTTTAATTCCTGATATTAGTAATTTGTGTTTTCTCTCTTTTCCCCCCAATAATTCTTGCAAGGTGGTTTGCGGTGGTCAGCCTCTAAAATTGTTCCCAATGATACATACTGAAAAATGTCTATTCAGCAGTTTTTGGATCCTTTGTACTGTAGATATCAGTAAGGGCAATTTGGTTGAAGCATTGTTCAGATCTTATATATCCTTACCATTTCTTTTTTTGGTCTGATTGGTCTATCAGTTACTTAGAGTGAGGTATTAAAATCTTCCACCATGATTGGTGAACTTGTCTGTTTTTCCCTTCAGTTCTGTCAATTTTTTAAAAAATGTAATTTGAAGGTCTGTTATTATGTTCAACACTTTTAGGACATTTTAAAATCTTGATTATGAATGATCTTTTTATCTCTGGAAAATGATCACTTTTTCCTATGTCTTGAGGTCAGCTTTGTCTGACAACACGGATGACTTGTCTGCTCTCTCATGCTTAGTATTTGCACGGTGTATCTTTTCCCACGCTTTTTCGTTCAGATTGTTTCTTTCTATTTAAATTGTGTTCCTTATGAACAGCATATAGTTGATCTTGCTTTTTTTTTTTTTTTCATGTAATCTATCAATCTCTGCCTTTTAGTTGAAAGGTTTAGTCTGCTTACATTTAATGTGATTACTGATCTAGTTGGGTTTAGGTCTATACCTTGGCTTTTATTTGTATTTTCTGTTCCTTGTTTTTCCATTTTTTTCAGTGCTCTCTGTGTGTGTGTTCTTGTGGTTGATGTTGGAAACTTTAGGCTAGAAAATGACCTCTGTTAGTTCCGATTCAAGGAAGAAGCTGCCTTCAGCTTAGACTTACAAAGGCCCCTGGTCTAGACTGGGGAGGATGCTCAACTAGTGTCATGAATGTGCTTATCATGGTGTTGATGGATCCCTACAGCATGGGGCACCTTGGGTACCATCCCTGCTCTCCCCAGGATTTACTGCCAGCCTGCCACACACACCTCATTGTCAGAGGATTATATTCAGACAGGCCACACGAGGCCCAGTAGAGCTGAGTCTGTGTCCAGGGGCTTTCAGACTTCTGTGTGCTATCACCCCTCTCTCTATCACCGCTGCTCCTCGCAGCCTGATAGGAGACAGGGAATATTTGGAAACCCTGGAGAAAATCTGTTTGTGGGAATCCCAGACTCCAGTGTTTCAGATAAACTTCAGCATGTCTCTGAGTGAGAGGGGCTCGGCCCCCTCCTCTGTCCCTAACATGGTGCATGTTTCAGGAAAAAGGAGCTGTGCTTTATGGGTGTTGAATTATCATTCACTCCGTTCCTCTCCATTTTTGCTTTGTTTATGACTTAGATTAATTCTGAATCTCTTGTACCTGGACTCCTATGAAAATTCCAATAAAGCAAAAATGATTAAAATTGGATTGCCAATAGAAGCCAAGATGCTGTTTTTCCCCTGGAGCTAAGTTCAACATCTAAATAAGGGGGGGAGGACCAAACCCCTCATATTGGCCTTTTAAACAAGGCACAGTGGGAATGCCTCCATTTGGATTCATAAATACCACACAGGAAATCTTAAATATGACTTTTTTTTTCTATTTTTTAGAAAATCCAGTATGAGATTATAGCTTTGATCATAACTTAATTTTTCATTTCCGTTTGAACTTTAATTTTATTTAAATTTTCTTCTGACAAATATCCGATGGGATATTTAAGTGGCAGGGTCTAATACTGGCAGATTATTCATGTATCAGCCTTTAGGCTACGGATGAAGGCTTCATCATCTCAGAGTGAGTTTTATTGGAATCCGTAGCTCACAAAATATTGCTTTCTGACAGCCCCTGTGCAATAGAATTTAAAGGCTTAAGTTTTGGGAGAATTTACGTATCGGTAGCATCTTCAGGCCTGTGGAAGTAGCAGTCAAGAAATCAAACCACGTATTGCATTGGGCAAATCTGCTGCAAAAGACCTCTTAAAAATGTTAAGCAAAAATGTCACTTTGAGGACTAAAGTACACCTGACCCAAGCTATGGCATTTTCAATCACCTCATATACATGCAAAAGGCTGACAGGGAATAAAGAAGTCTGAAGAAGAATTGATGTCTTTGAATCATGTTGGCAAAAAATATTGAAAATACCATGGACTGCCAGAGGAATGAACAAATCAGTGTTGGAAGAAGTACAGCCAGAGTGTTCCTTAGAAGTGAGGATGACAAGACTTTGTCTCACATATTTTGGACGTGTTATCAGGTGGGACTAGAGAAGGACATCATGCTTGGTAAAGTCAGAGAAAAAGAGGAAGATCTTCAACAAGATAGACTGACACGGTGGCTGCAACAATGGGCTCAAACACAGCAATGATCGTGCAGATGACGCACGACTGGCCAGTGTTTCCTTGTGTTGAGCATGGGCTCCCTGTGAGTCGGAGCTGACTTGACAGCACCTAACAACAACAACAGCAACAACGGAGAAGCAAAACAATGTCCCTTACCTGTTTTTCAATTATTTGTCTTTTGCTTATTGATTTGGAGAGTTTTGCTTTTCACATGTAGGTTTCTATCCACTTGCAGTTGGTGTGGTGTGTGGTGGGGGGCTTTGCGAGTGGGCTGGGACCGAGTGGTGACTGTCCTGTGAGGAAAAGCCTAACCTGGTGCCAGTAGCAGTTGCCAGTGAATCAACTCTGACTTGGGAGACAGTGTGTGTGTGAGTAGAACACTCCAGAAGGTTTTCATTGGCTGGCTTTTTGATGGAAGATCACCAGGCTTTTCTTTCGAGGTGCCTTGGAGTGGACTCAGACCTCTGATCACAGTTATATCATCCAAGCCTTCATAGAATGCAAGTTTGATCACATCAGTCTGGGACCAGGAAGGATCTAATGCATTTTGGAGACCACGTGGGGCCTATTTTACCTGCTATGCTTAATTACAAAAGCAGGGTCTCATAGTGAATAGAAATTAATCATTCTTGTGCTTCTAAATCACATGCCACATGGACTTCCATTGTATGCGGTGGCCGGGATGCTTTCCACGTTCCTCTGAAACACCTGATTCCTGTCTTCCACCAGAGGGGGCGCTGTATTCTGTGGAAGGTGACTGACGAGGAGGTCCGGTTGTGGACGATATGATGTTATTTTTCTTCTCAACTCTGTTATCTCTAGACGTTTGCCCTAACTTGCTTTGCACATTGTTTTACCTTATTGATTAGCAAAACAAAAAGTGGCTTTCAGAAGCCTGGTGTTGGGCTCTGTGAGATTTTATTGATTGCTTCTTTATATTTTTTGCCCTTCAGGGCTTGTGGTTAGACTCTTTTCTTTGTGAAAATAAAGGCTATAGAACAAGAAATAAAAGGAGCCCTGGTGGTGCAATGGTTAAGTGCTCGCCTGTGAACTAAAAGGTCGACAGATTGAACTCACCAGTAGGAGAAAAGACTTGGTGATCTCCTCCCATAAAGATTATAGCCTAAGAAACCTTATGGGACTGTCCGCTCTGTCACCAAGGTCACTGTGAGTCAGAATGGGGCAGTTCTATTCTGTCATTGTAGTCACTGTGAGTGGGAATGGATCGACGGCCCCTAACAACTATAACAACAAATGGGCAAACCCACATATGCAGAAGTAAAGAGACACATGGAAGAACTCTTGCAGGTCTGGCAGGGAAGGCAAATGCTTATGGTGCTGTTCCCTCCCACTGTGCACTGTGCAGACATCCCTAGTCAATACTAGATCTCATTCCACCACATCTTCAGGGCCTTCATCCAGGAAGTTGTTGCCAAAGGGATGGAGCTGGCACAAAAATGGGAATGTCTTTGCCATTCCTGGCCAGAACATTTCCCACCTCCAGCTGGAAATTCTCATGTTTCTTTAGCCTAGAATTTTCCAAGAAACACTAATTTGATACAGTGCTCTGGGAAATTAAGTTCTGAAGTGAAATAAGTTTGGGAAATGCTGTATACTCAGACCATTAAAGGATTTGAGTATTCCTGGAGTGAAGAAATGTGCTTAATTTAGTTAACTTTTTAATTGATTATTTATTTTTTAATAGCGTCTATTAACAATGTAAGGAACTCTGGTGGTGGGTAAGGCATTTGGCTGCTAACCCCAGGGTTGGCGGTGCAAACCCACTAGCTGCTCCAGGGGAGGAAGATGAGGCAATCTACTTCCATAAAGATGTACAGCCTTGGATACCCAGTGGGGGTTGGTATGAGTCTGAATCGACTTGATGGGAGTGGGTTTTGTTTTTATTAAGTGGTTTGCTGTGCACTGCAAACCTAAAGATTGGCAGTTCAAACCCACTCACCACCACTGTGGAAGAAAGGCCTGGCTATCTGCTTCCATAATGATTACAGCCAAGAAAACCTTGTGGGCTAGTTCCTACTGTGTACTCATGGGGCCGCTATGAGTTGGACAACACTGAGTTTACTTGTTGTTGTTAGGTGCCGTCATGTCAGCAGTGCCTCACAGCAACCCTGTGTACAACGGGACAAAACACTGCCCAGTCCTGAGCCATTCTCACAATCCCTGCGTGAGCTCCTCAGTGCAGCCACTGTCAGTCCGCCTCATCGAGGGTCTGCAGCCAAGCTGAGTTGACTTACATTTTACAAAATGTGGAATTTGCTGTAGGAAGTGGTGCTCTGTTGAGTCATTAACTGAAGAAATACATTGAAGAACACCCACTCTGTACCAGGCTGTTCCGGGTGATAGGAGCACTAGAGAAAAATCAAGCATCACAGGGAATGGTGGATGCCAGGGTTGGGGGTTTTTAATTCCTACAGGGCAGTCAGTGATGAAAGGATGATATCTGAGCAAAACCCTGAAGGAGATGAGGGCGTGAGGCAGGTGGATGTGGGGAAAAGAGCGTTCTAGGCAGAGGGAGCAGCAGGTGCAAAGGTTCTGAGGCAGGGGCATGCTGGCCGTGTTCACAGACAGCATGGGGCAAGTGTTGCCTCCGTGACAGAATAAGGGGAGGGCAGATGGTGATGAGGGTTAGCCCCTGCAGAGAAAAGGTGCTTGTAAGCCATTGGAAGAACTTTGGCTTTTATTTGGAGTGAGATGAGAGTATTTGGAGGATCTGAATAGGAGAGTGACCTGATTTGACTTACACTTTGGGGTTAAGAGTAGGGTGGCAGGGTTGTAAATGTGGAAGTCAGTAGGAGGTTATCACAGTAATCCAAGAGAGAGGTGATGGAGGTTTGGACCAGGGTGGTAGCGATGAGATGGTGAACAGTGGTAAAATTCTAAATATATTTTGAAGGTATACATATATTTAACTTTTATTGTGATTTGGGTGAAAGTTTACAGAGCAAATTCATTTTCCATACAGCAGTTCATATACGTTTTGTTTCACTGCAATCCCCACAATGTAACAGCTCTCTTCCCACTTCCTTCCTGTAGTTACACCTCTTCCCTGTGATCTTCTTCCCTACGTATTCCTCCCCTCTGAGCTATCTCCCTGTGCAAACTCTGCCGCTTTGTTCTTCCGTGAATGATCGTTCTAAGCAGTATATCTGCCTGGTGTCAGTGTTCACCCTGTTTGCCTGTCTGTTGTTTGGCTGGAAGCCACGGGAGTGAGTTCAGTTCCAGACCTGAAGGGTAACTAGAGGCCACAGTCTTGGGGGTCTCACCAGCTCTATCAAATCAGTAAACCTGGTCTTTTATATGATTTTGAGTTTTGTTCCACACTGTTCTCTCTCTATCCAGGATCTCCTACACTGATCCCTTTATGAGTGGTAGCTGGGCACCATCTAGTTCTTCTGGTCTCATGGTCATATAGGCTGAGGTTTGCACAGTTCACTAGTCCCTTGGAGTAATTGTTTCCATTAGTCTCTGTTTTTCTTCATTCTTCTTTGCTCTGGACGAGGAGAGACCCATCATTGCATGGCCACTTGTGAACTTTTAAGACCCCAGTCACTATGCAACAAAAGTAGGATGTAGAACAACATTTTTTTGTATAGTATGTTATGCCAATTGAGCTTGATGTCCCTTGAAACCATGGTCTCAAGGCCACAGGTCCAATGACCCACTCCATGCAGGGTGGTTGACTGTGCCTAAGAAGTTATCATAACTTTGCTCCCTGTTAGTTCTATTTATATGGACATCCTTAAAGCACATGTAAATATGTATGTAGAAATATCATCTGCCAACCTTAAATATGGTCATGGTATGTTCACCTTTGCCTACACATATCAGATCATTCAGCCTGTCTGAGTCTGTGTACCTGTAGATTAATGTTTGTTATCACTGACAGCGCAGCACTGTACACATGAAAGGGTTTATCTTTGTGGTCTATGCCTTTTCTGCACCTCTCTGTGTCTTTCTTTTTCTTAGTGTTGTTGTGTTGGTCACTCAATTTGATTTGTGGTCCCCTTTGAAGCTAGATTTTGAACGAGGGATTTTCTGACAAATCGGCTGTGGAGTGGTGTGAGGAAAAACAAGGTGTGAAAGATGCTCCAAGGTTTTAGGCCTCAGTAACTAAGGATGGACTTGTCATGACCTAACGTGGCGTAGTGTCCAAGGCATTTGACTGCTAACCAGAAGGCTGGCGGTTCAAACCCACCAGCCACTCCTCAGAAGGAAGGTTGGGCAGTCTACTTCCATGGTGATACCGCCTCGGAAACCCAAGGAGGGGTCGAGTCGGATGCGACTCGATGGCAGTGCGTAAGGAAAATTTAGAGAGGAGCAAGTTTTTTCTTTTTTGGGGAGAGAGATGAGGTGGGTGGGATGTAGAGACTACCAAGAGTTAATTTTTGGACATGCTAAGTTTGAGATGCTTATTAAACACATAAATGGAATTGTTGCAAAATGGCGTCAAACTGCTTGGAATCAAATCCCACTCTCCCCTTTCTAGCTATGTGATCTTGGGTAACTTACTTAACCTCTCTGTGCCTTGTTTATAAAATGAGGATGATAATAGTCTCTTGGTCATTGTGGGGCAGCACTGAGTTAGTACATATACTGTGCCCTGGGCAGTGCCTGGCGTGCAGCAAAGAGCAGAGTCCTGTTCGCCGCTGCTGTTGTCACTGTTAGCGTGTGGACATGTCTGGTTCATGTTCTGTGTTCCCCCGGAGGGAGCCAGTGCGAGGATGAAACCAGGGGAGTTACATTCATGTCTCAGAAGGTTTAGAACCTTTGCTGGTGGGAGGCTGCTCCTACCAGTATTCCAGACGCTCTCTTGTCAGGGGGAGGGGTCTCAAGGCTTCTGATGATCAGAGATTTTTTGTAGAAGATTCAGTGAGACACACAGCAGCACTCAGCAGAGAAAGGCAGGGTCCTTTCTTAGAGTGTGGCCCTGCCCCTGCCCTGAGTCTCCCAGGCCCTTTATGCCCAGCGTCTGCTACAGCCCCATCTCTCTTGTTCTCGGCAAGGTGGTATCAGATCACCACTGGGTCGGAACAGGCTTTAATCCCCTCCACATTGTCTGCTGTCATCAGGGATTGCAAGAATAATTCGGTGTAAAGCGAGAAGCCTGGTTTCTAGAAGCAGCAGTCCCTGGGGAGATGGGGAGCCGGGGGGAACTTATTTCTCCTCCCCCCATGGCTGGCATCTCAGTGAAACCTTGGCAAATCTCGGTCGGTCGGCTGGTTGGAACAGAAATATGAAATTAGTATTTTCACTTCCACTTAAGCTTCTCCGTGAAGAAAACCGGCTGTTCCTGGGGCTTGGCAATGATGTTGGCTACTCACTTATTAAATTCCAGCTGGAGGGTCCCCAGGCTGGGCCCTGCTGTCCCTCAGCCTACATTTCATGCCTGGTAGGGCTGGGGAAGGGGGAGCATTTGGCAAGTCCTGTTTCTGCACGCAGGCCAGGAGACTTTTCTGGGCGCTTGGATGTGCACACCTTTTCCTCCTCCTCCCGAATCTGCTTCATGCCCACCCGGCCAGAGTCCCTGGACTCCTGATTCTCTCCCTTCCATCCTTCTCCAGCCCCCATCTGAAAACATCACAAACGTAACACGTGCTTGTGTAGAATAACAGAGGCATACGCAGAAGAAAAACGAATCCCCCTTACGGCTTTCTCTTTTCACCCCACTGTTTTCTGAGAGTGCTACCCTGTTAATAATGTGGGGTATTTTATTCCAGACTTTTCTATGCATTTACCAATGCACACATGATCTTACACAAAGGGAGTCATGTACACGTGTGTACTTATATACCAAAGGGTCTTCAAACACACATACTTTGAAATGGTCATGCTTGTGGTTAAAAAAATAAAGTATAAAAACTTATCATGAAAAACAATCACTTTTTGTCTTTGTCTACACACTGTATGGCAACTTTGAATTCCTCTAGCTTCAAGCCATGGCTCAGACAATAGGCAAACATCACTGGTTCTTGATTGATCAGTTTCAGTCATTATCAATTCAGATCTCTGATTGTAATACCCAAACAAAACAAATAAACAAACAAAATACATTGCCTGTCAAGTCGATTCCAACTCATAATGACCCTATAGGACAGAGAAGAAACGTCCCACAGGGTTTTCTAAGCTGTAATCTTTTTGGGAGCGGATCACCAGGTCGTCTTCTCCCATAGGGCAGCCGGGGGGTTTGAACTGCCAACCTTTGGGTGAGCAGCCAAGTGTTTGACGACTGCACCACCAGGGCTTCCTCCTGGCTGCCATAGATGAGATTTAATTTCATTTCCAGTCCATAGTTCCCCTTGCCCTAACCCCAACAGACTGTGGTTTTACCATAGTTAGTAAAATCAACAGGTGAAGTTTGCATTGTTTTAGTTATGTATCCTTTTAGAGCCAACAGTACTGATATTTTCCTTCTTGGTTTATTTGCCTGGAGTTTATAGTTGCCTATTTTTTTCCCCTTTTATTTGCATTGAATGACTTGTCTTTGTTGTGTCTCATATATATATATATATATGAGTCGGGGCCGACTCGACGGCAAACAACAACAACAACAACATATATATATAAATATATATAAATATATATATATAAAGATTTTTCTTATATTAAATATGTGGTTGATGTCTCCCCTTTTTTGATTTTTCTGGAGACATCTGTCCTAGACTCTGGCTGCTCCCGTCTGTAATGCTGGGAGTTCCCTGGTGGGTGCAGGGAGCTTTCAGCCTCGTATTTATCTCCCATCCGCCCCCAGGCTTGGCATTGTCAGATCTTAAATCTCACTGGGGCTCTTGAAGGGGGTTTGGCTTCCTCCTTGGCTGACCCTTCTTTTTTCTCATGTTCTCTAGGACTTCCTCCACATGCTTCCACTCCCTCAACCACACACCAGGAGTTCATTGAAGTCTGTCTTTGACAGGTGATTCATTTCTCATTCTCTTAGTTCTTGCAGACCCATGGCTTCCCATTTACCTCAGGGTGCTCAGTCAGCATTGAGGGACTACGTGGGTGTAGCCCACATGTCATGGGTTGAAATGTGCTCCCCAAATAGTTATATGGAAACCCTAACCCTTTTCCTATGCTAATGAGGGCAGCTGGAGTAGGGTGAGTCCCGTACCCACTTTCTTCTGAGTGGTGTCTTACAGAAGGAGCAGAAGAGTGGACACTTTATGGCCTGCTATTGGGCTGAAAGTTGATCCCTAGAGTTGGGTTCAGTTCCAGGGAGGATTGATCAGTATAGTCAACCGTACGAGACCAAAAGGCAGTATTTGCCCAAAAACAAAGCTCAGAAGACAAGGAGGGGCAGGAAAGAGAGAAAGGGGGACCCTAGGGAGGAAGCGGGAAGAGTGCTGTCACATTGAGGGGATTACAGCCATTGTCACAAGACAAAATGTATGTACATTATTGAATGGAAAACTAATTTTCTCTGTAAGCTTACACCCAAACTACATCAATAGTAATAATAATAATGATAACTGGGAGGGTCTGACTTACATTATAAAACCAAAAAAACCAAACCCACTGCCATTACTCCTTTCCGATGCATAGCGACCCCTATTGGGTTTTTGAGGTGGTATCTCTGCAGAAGTAGATTGCCTCAGCTTCTTTCCGAGGAGTGGCTGGTGAGTTTGAACCACCAGCCTTCTGGTTAGCAGTCAGATGCCTTAGTCACTACGCCACCAGAGCTCCCTGACTTACATTATAGATGAGGGAAAATCCATTAGCATCACCTGGGGCCTAGGAGCATCCTGGAGCAGATAGGGTGTCCTTCTCAGCGGCTGACCTGAGTGCCAGTGAGGGGCCCATGCAGATATGCAAATAAGTGTTGAAGTTTAACAGGATCCCTGGGACAGAGGAAACAGAAGAGTGTCTCAGGTGTGCGACAGGCACAGAGAGGCTAGGGCCCGCACAGCAGATAGCATGGCTGCTCTGCGGTCTCGCCCCTTCCCACCAGGGGCCTCAGTTTACCAGCACCAGCCTGAGTCACAGCAGGAACTTACCGATTTAATGATGTTTAGTGACTTTTTCGGGGCACCCTGGTGCCACAGCAGTTAAAGTACTCGCCTTCTAACTGAAAAGGTGGTAGTTCGAACCCATCAGCTGCTCCGTGGGAGAAAGATGAGGCAGTCTGCTTCCATAAAGTTTTACAGCCTTGAAAACCATATAAGGCAGTTCTACTCTGTCCTCTAGGGGCGCCGTGAGTTGGAATTGACCCCATGGCGGGACAGTGAGTTTGGTTTGGGCTTTGCTTCTGAAAAGATTCAGAGCCCAGGAAACCCTATGGGGCAGCTCTACTTCGTCATAGAGGGTTGCTGTGAGTTGGAATAGATTTGGGAGCCATAGGTTTTGGTTGGTTTGTTTCAGTGACTTTCCAAGCATGCCAGAGAGGATGCCTGGCCCGGCGGTGAGATGTGCTTCCCTTTTGGGCCAGGCACTATGCCCATCTCTCTCCTTAGCAGTCTGATCCAGCTCGATTGATACCATTAACCCCATTTTAGAGATGAGGAACCCCATCTGGTGCAGGGAGGCTAATCCCATGAAGCCACATGCTACTGAGGCGTGATCTGACCCTCGGCCTAATGTTCCTTTCAGTGCAGTGCACAGGCCCCGCTGACCTTTTCAGCTCATGTCCCCTTCCCTGAAGGGGACCTGTAGGAGCCTCCCATGAGAACAGTTTCCAGGAGCCATCCGTTGGTGTCAGCAGCTGGCTTGTCTGTCTGGGAAACATGCTTTGGTTGTTGGGCTCCATAAATCACAATGAAACCATTTGGAAGATGTACGCAGTGACGCTCACAGGGAGAGCTGTCTGTCGAGCTGTCTGTGATGGGGCAGTGGCTCTGATACAACGTGGAGGGACTACTTTGGAACGTCCAGCAGGACTGTCTGTCACAGGAAGGGGGAAGGCCATCTGTTGGTCTAGGTGACACGTCTGAAGTCAGAATCAGCATTCCGTGTTTAATTCCATCACTACTGCTCCACAGGCCACTGTAATCCCTGGTGATGAAATAGGAGGACGGCTTCACATTCCCATCTTCTTGGATCTAAACAAGCAGGTGGAAGGGGACCACTGGGAGCCTCTCAGCCTCCGTGCATCTGAGTGACTGGAATTTCCTGGAGCGGTTCCTGGGGACTGGAGTCTCTGCGTGGCTGCACCCTGGGCTGCCTCTGCAGGTGTTTTGTGCTGGGACCACTCTCCTCTGCTTCAGGGGCCAGGCGGTAGCAGGGGACAAGTGTCCCAGTTATACCTGACTTTTGTGTAGCAGGAATCCCATTTGTTAAGCATGGTAAGTGTGTTTGCAGGCAATTAATTTAAGGCCCTTTTTAATTTGCCTGGCTGGCAAGCGCTCTCTTTGAGAATGCCAGGGAGGTAATTGTGTGCTCCTCGGTTCCGCCTTGTTTCTCTCAGCAGTCTAGGCAAAGGGCAGGCCACCTAGGGTGGTCATGCTTGGATGGCCGACACTCTAGACTCATGCCATCTGGAACCCTCAGAACTACACTGAAGCTTAGTATAAAGATCCCTTGCACCTCACTGCAGACCTGAGTTTGGACAGGACCGGTGGTGGACAAGGCAGGATTTTGTGACACATGTCACCTGGCCCCTGTGGTCTTTAGATTCCCCCTCCTCTGGCCACCAGAGATCTCATCTGTCCCTCCCATCCCTTCGCTGTCTCTGCTGCAGCCATACTGCCTGCCCTCCAGGGTCTAGACTGAACCACATTCCCCCTTCCCCAGGGCCTTTGCACATGTGTCCCTGGGCCCGGAGTGCTCTTACTTCTTATTTACTCAGTCGATGCCTGTTCGTACTTTACCTCTCAAATCAAGTGTAACTTCCTTCTGGAAGTTTCTTTCTGACTCGCCGGCTCAGGTGAGAGCTACACCTTCTCAGAGATCCTCATGCCATTTCCTTAAGACATGCCTCAGTGTGGCATTGTGTGTTCTGTAGTGTGATGACCTGTTTGTAAGCCAGCCTGCGTGACAGACCACTCATTCATGACCACAAGGGCCAAGGCTGTGAGTCCTCAAATTCTCCACACCCTTGCATTTTGCTTGGGATTTGTCTTTGGTTCACAGCCTGTCCTCAAATCAAAACCAAACTCAAGTCAATTCCAACTCATAGCAACTCCCATTGGGTTTCTAAGGTTGTAAATCTTTACAGAAGCAGACTCCCTCATCTTTCTTCCGTGGAGTGGCTGGTGGGTTTGAACCATCGACCTTTTGGTTAGCAGCCAAATGCCTTCACCACTACACTACCAGAGCTCCTTTCAGCATGTGCTAGTCTTTTATTATTGTTAATTTGTTGTGATGTGGGTGAACATTTCCAGCATGTTAGTGTCCCATTCATTTCTTTTGTGACACTGGTTACAATCCCCTCAGTGTAACAGCACCCTTCCCACTTCCTGCCTGGCTTCCCCATTCCCATCTGTCCTTCTTTGCTGCCCCTTCCTACCTTCTGAGCTTGGTTTTTGGGCAAATGCAGTTTTTCTGGTCCTATGGTGACTGTTCTGAGGAGCACGTTCATCATGGATGTTATTATGTACTTTATAGGCCTGTCTGTTGTTTGGCTGAAGGTTGATCCTTGGGGGTGGGTTCAGTTCCAGGCTTGAAGGGAGTCTAAGAGCCATAGTCTTTGGGGTTTCACTGGTCTCTATCAGACCAGTCAGCCTCCTCTTTTTACCCCTGCCTGTTTGAAGGCTCAGGAGTTCCCATCTCATCATACTGGCAGTGGCCTGCCGTCCTTTCTATAAAGTGCACCTTGAGGGAGAGGCCCCCCGCCTCAGTTCTGAATCTGTCTGAAGAGTCGTTGGGTCTGCCCCGACTCACGGTGGCCCTGTGCTGAGTCTTGGACCACCCCCCTGATCGGTTGTGGATTAGACCCTTGTGTTCAGTAGGGTTTCCTTTGACCTTTGGGAGCAGACGGCCAGGCCTTGCTCCCTGGTGTGTCTCGGTCTGGAAACCCCACTGAAGCCTGTTCAGCATCCTGGCAACATGCAGGTCTTTATTGATGATGAGTGGTGCCAGCACATAAGGTGCTTCGGCTGGGAATTCAACCAGGTCTCCCACATGGAAGGGGAGAATTTTACTGAACCACCAAAGACCTTGAAAGGTGTTCCCAGATGGGGCGTCCGGGTGTGGCTAATTACCAGGAAGTGGTCTGGAGTCTGGGGGAGGGTCTCCCAGCCGCTCCCCATGTTCAGATCACAGCCTGAGCCCCCAGGCTTTGGAGGGAGGAGGCTGGGGCCTCCATGAAGCCACCAGGAAGGCCCAGCTGCCAGGGGCCTTAGGGATGTGTGTACATCTGAACCCCTGTTGTATCACCTCTCCTGGGTGTTGTCCCAGGGACCACCCCACCTCTGGCTTGTCCCAGCTGCTGTGGCTGCTCCTGCCAGTAGGGCGTCAGAGGGCACTGGGGGCCGTTCCGTCTGGGCAGGTGTTTTTTCCTTTGAAGATTTCTTATAGCTCTTCTTTCATTTCTCAAATGTCAGTCCTGGAAAAAGTCCTGCTCGCTTATATTTCTAAAATTATTCAGAGAGAATTACACCTACTCTTTTAAATTAATGAATTTTTTATTGTGATTTGGGTGAAAGTTTACGTAACAAATTCATTTTCCACACAGCAGTTCGTACACATTTTGTTTCATGACATTGACTGCAATCCCCACAGTGTAACAGCTCTCTTCCCACTTCCTCCTTGTAATTACCTTTTCCCTGTGTCCTTCTTTCCTATGGGAGCTCTGGTGGTGTAGTGCCTAAGGCACTTGACTGCTAACCAGAAGGCTGGCTGTTCAAACCCACCAGCCAGTCCTTGGAAGGAAGGTTAGGTAATCTTACTTCCATAGTGATACCACCTTGGAAACCCAAGGAGGGGTCACTATGAGTCAGATCTGACTTGATGGCAATGTTTTTTTTTTCCCTTTCTCATACATCCCTACCCCCTGAGCTATCTCCCTGTGCAAATACTGTCCTTCTGGTCTCCCACGGTTGATCGGTCTAAGGAGTATACATACCTGGTGTAAATATTCACCTTGTATTCCTGTCTATTGTTTGGCTGGAAGCCAGGGAAGTGAGTTCAGTTCCAGACCTGAAGGGTGACTAGGGGCCATAGTCTCGGTGCTTACAAGCTTTTAACACCCCAGTTGCTACTCACCAAAGTAGGATATAGAACAACGATGTTGTGTAGTTACGTGAGTTGAGCTTGATATCCCCCATGGGCAGGTGTTTTGATGTTCGTTTTGCTGCTGCCGCTGGCCCTGTGACTTTCTTGGGTCTCAGGGAAACTGAACTAAACTTGTTTGTGTCCAGACATCATGGGCTGACTGCATTATGGCTGGACAGTTTCCCAGCCCTGGCACTGTTGACATTTAACCCAAACAGTATGTTCATCTTTATACCAAACCAGTTGCTGTCAGGTCGGGTCAGCTCTGACTCGTGGCAACCCCCTGTGTGTCAGAGTGGAACTGTGCTCCACAGGGTTTGCAATGGCTGAGTTTTTCCCTGGAAGTAGATTGCCAGACCTTTCTTCCAAGGTGCCTCTGGGTTGGTTAGGACTTGACCCTCCAACCTTTTGGTCAGCAGCCAGATGGTTAATCGTTTGCACCATCAGGGACTCCTGTTGACATTTGGAGCCAGATCTTTCATCCTCTGTTTCAGGAAGCTGTCCAAGGGATGGCAGGGCGTTTAGCAACATTCCTGATCCCCAGCCGGTCAATGCAGTAGCAACCTTCCAGTCGTAACAACCAAAATGTCTCCAGACATTGCCACGTGTCACCTGGTTGTCATTGCCCCTGGTTGAGAATCAGCAGCTAGAGTCATGAGAAATCTTAGACTGTAGTTTCTAAACCAGTAACAGGCAGTGCCCATTGCAGCCCGTCCTCCGCTTTCCCTTCCCCGGGCTGCTCCTGGCATTTGGGATGAAGGGGAACATGGAGCCCTGGGAGCAGCCTGCTTGCTGCCTGGAGTCAGGGGAGCCCCTGGACCTGTCAAGATGAGAGGTGACCTCAGTGGAAAGCAGCATGCTAGGGTCCTGGCACTGACGTGTCTCCTACCTGACACATCTCCCCAGTCCACCCACTTAGTGCACCCTGTATTCAGCCTCCCTATAGCCCCGACAGGCTTTCTAATCCCCCTTCATGTCTCCTAGGATATCCCCGTTTTACAGATGAAGAAGCCGGGGTCCAGAGAGCTTGAGCAGTTAGTTGCCCAGAGCTGCAGAGGCAGGAAATCATGGAGCATAAACAAGACGTGAACAGTGGCATGTCTGATCCCAAAGCCCCAGCTCTAGCCGTATTTTCTGGGTCTGGTTTTGCTCTTTGGCCAAGAGTGTTTTGGGTTCTTTCCAGCTCTGTGGGCTTCTGAGAAAAAGCACAATGAAAACCAAAACCAGGAGTAGCGGGAAAAGCACAGAAGGGAAGATGGCAGCTGGTGATGGCTTTTCAGATGCCCATGGGTCCATTTCTAACCTGAACGAGTGCACACGGGGGGCAGGGACCGCGGAGGGGTGCTAGCCTGTGTGTGTACGCGTCGGGTGGTGATGGCAGAGGTGTGCCAGCTCGTGGGCAGGCGTGGGGTGGGGATGGCAGAAGTGCGTTAGCTTGAGTGTGCACGTGTGGGGTGCGATGGCAGAAGCGTGCTAGGTCTTGTGTGTGCACATGTGGGGCGGGGGCAGCAGAGGGGTGCTTGCTCACGTATGTGTGTGGTGCCATGATGGCAGAGGTGTGCTAGATCCTGTGTGCACAGATGTGGGGTGGGGCGGCAGGGGGGTGCTTGCGCATGTGTGTGCGTGTGGGGCCGGGATGGCAGAGGCGTGCTTGCTCATGTGTGTGTGCATGGTATGGGGATGGCACAGGTGTGCTAGCTGGTGTGTGCACATGTGGGTAGGGGCAGCAGAGGGGTGCTTGCTTGCATGTTTGTGCTTGGAGCTCGGGGCAGGACAGGTCATTCTGTCTGGGTGCTGGGAGTGGGGTGAGGCCCTTGTTAGCGGGCCAAAGATCTCACACTGAGAGGACAAAAGACCTTCAGAAGAGAGAGCTGTGACTTTCCCCTGGCAGTGTTCTGTCCTGGAAGGGATCTCTGAAGCCCGGGGCGAGGCTGGTCTCTATGGCAGCATCAATCCGTATCTCCTGAACAAAGAGGCTGAGTCCGTCAGAAACGTCGGAAACATTCGCACCCCAGGCTGGTCACCCGCCTTCCTTTTGTCTCTGGAGCTGCAGTCCTCCCAGGCCTCCCCATCCTGCAGGGCCCACGACATCTCTGTTTCCCTTATTGGCTGTGTGGCCTTTGACAAGTCATTTCCTTTCCTCTGATCCTCAGATTCCCTATCTGCAAAGTGGGAATAATAATAGTGTCTTGTTGTTGTTGTGAGTGGCCACTGAGTCACCACCAGTCATGGCAACCCCACGCCCAGAGGAGTGAGATGCCGCCAGGCTCATGCCAGCCCCGTAATCGGTTTTGGACGGACTGTGAGCTCCATAGACTATTCACTGGCTGGCTTTCTGAAGTAGATTGCCAGGCCTTTCCTCCTGGTGCGTCTTGGTTCAGCTTTGCTGAGACCTGTTCATGATGCAACACCCGTGCCTCCATCGACAGAGGGGTGGTGGCTGCCTGTGACGTACATTGGCTAGGAATCGAACCTGGCTTTCCTGCATGGAAGGCAAGAACTGTACCACCGAACCACCGTTGTCTCCCCAGGAATAGCGCCGACCTCGTTTCATTTATCCTGTGGGTGAACCGTGGCAGTGCATGTAAAGCACTCAGCAGAGTGTGCTCACACGCCGTGACATGATTGTGAGTGGCTGTCATTGTTCCAGCAGGCCTGGGTGGCTCTCTCTCCCGAAGGTCTTTTGTCCTCTCAGTGTGAGGTCCTTGGCACCTGTACTTATAATTGAGAGTGTGGGTGTGAAGTCAGCTGTGTGTCCTTGAGCAAGTCATCAACCTCTCTGTGCCTCAGGTGCCTCAACCATAAAATACAGTGAGGCCGTCTACCTTATATGGTTGCCATGACGATCAAATGGGTTAATTTTCTTAAAGTGCTTGGAGAACTCCCGGCATACGATAAAGTGCTCCCCGTGTATGTGTTGTAGGTAGCTAGGTAGGTAGAGAGTGGACACCGACTCTTGGCGGCCTCGTGGACGGCAGACAGCAGCATCCCCATGATCACCAACCAGTGTGTTTGAAGCCGTCATTGCAGCTGTTGTGCCAGCCCCTCTCACTGAGGGTCTCCTTCACCCTGCCTGGCCCTCTCCTTCCCCAAACACGGTGTCCTCCTGCAGTGGCTGGTCCCTCCTGATGCCGTTTCCAGCCAACAGGGTCAGTGCCCCACTGTGATAGGTAAGGTTCTCGCCAGCTAATTTCTGGAAGGGGATCACCACAACTTTCTTCCTCGTCTCTCTGGAAGCTCCGCTGAAACTTGTCCGCCACGAGTGACTCTGCTGGGATTTGAAATAGCCGCGGCATTGCTTCCAGCATCGAGAGCAACACATTGTGCTTGCTGGCCCAGTACGCGTGCGAAAGCGGACGTGTGCTGACACGTCCAGCCAGTGCTTACCTTTGCTGTGTGCACTGCACACTCTGCCCTTCCCTCCCCTATTTTTCCACTCGAAGAGAGAAAGCTGCAGGCCATGTCCCCTGAATTGATTTCCTGGGTCACCACCCACGGTTTGTAAAACTCGCCTGGAGCGACTGTTCCTCGCTGCCCTGCTCCGGGTCTCCTGGCTCTCGAAACATCCGGCCCTCGCATCAGCAGCCCGCTCTCATTCTCTCCGCGCTGCCAGCTTGGCAGACGCATTGTTCTCTGCACCTTTGCGAGCATCAGATTAATTAGATGTTTCAGAGGACATGGACTTGTAAAGCAATAGATGATCAGTATGGATGGGCTGCAAGCACCACGAAGTAAAACTCAGTTATTTGTATGTTAATCAGCCAGGCTGGGCTTCAGAGCCACAGGTGAGCGTCAGCCTTCCTTGATCCCATCTGCGAGGAAACCTGATTTTGCAAAACTATCCACGCACAGCCTTATGAATGGACCTGTGAAAATCTGCCCATCTCAGGGGGCCTTGGTCAAATGGTGTTGTTTTCAGGTGCCCTCACGTGTGCTCATAGTGACCCCGTGTGACAGGGTAGAACTGCCCCATAGGCTGTACTCTTCACAGGGACAGGAGCAGACGGCTGGGTCTTTCCTCTGTGGAGCCACTGGGTGAGTTTGAACTGCCAGCCTTTAGATTAGCAGCTTAGTGCTTAACCACCACACCATCAGGGCTCCTTTGACCAAGTCATACCTGGGGTAAATGGACGGGACGTTGCTGTCAGGGAATACGGGGTCAGTGCCTCCCTGGGTTTTAGTCCCACCCCCTCAGTTAGGTAGAGGGTTTTGAAAGGCTAACAGTGTTAGCTGCTGCCAAGCCGACCCCTGCCTCAAGGTGACCCCCTGTGCAGTGGAGCAAAACGCAATCCATGCTGCGCCATCCCCATGATCGGTTGTAGATCAGACCGTTGTGACCCGTAGGATTTTCGTTGGTTGGCTTTTGGAAGTAGATCACCAGCCCTTTCTTCCTAGTCTGTTTTAATATGGAAGCTCAGATGAAACCTGTTCCTCATACTAGCAACACACACGCCTCTGTTGACAGACAGCTGGTGCCCCCACATGAGGTGAGCTGGCCGCACGTGAGATGAGCTGGGTATATGAACTGACCTGGCCCCACATGAGGAGTCCTCGCCACACATGAGGTGAGCTGGCCGCACATGAGGTGGGCTGGCCCCACATGAGGAGTCCTGGCCCCACATGAGGTGAGCTGGCCCCACATGAGGAGTCCTGGCCCCACATGAGGTGAGCTGGCCAGGAATCAAACTTGGGTCTCCCACATGGAAAGGAAGCAGCTACCACTGAACCATCTTCACTGACGTCGTCATATTCTGTTGTACAGCACTTAACAGCTGTCAGAGTGCTTTCACACACCCTGCCGAGCGGGCGCCCCGGAGGTAGGTCCACGCAGACTCAGGCCCTCTCACCACTGTGCTTCTTTGCTAAGGACACGCCAGCCTCCCTGTCCAGCTCCTTGCTCCTCACTCCTCGCGATGTGGTCCCTGGTGCAACAGCATCAGCACCGCCTGGGAGCTTGTTAGTGATGCAGAGTCCTGGCCGTGCCCCAGACCCCCGATCAGAACTGCATCTTTACCAGATTCCCCAGGTGCCGTATGTGTGCACGAAAGCTGGAGAAACACCGCCCTTCCAGAACACCCTTTTCCCTTCTCCATACCCTCCCCTCCTCACTTCCCCTTTCCTTCCCCCTTCCTACACCTCTCCCTCCCCTCCCCCACTTCCCCAGCTACTTGTAAAAGGTGTAAGTTAACCGTCATGGCTCAGACAGGTGGGAACACGAAACTCATCGTGGCTTTGTACCTGCGCTGACTTTTATTTGACAAGCTCCTGTTCCTGTGCAGTTGTGTGAAAACTAAATTTAGTTCAATCCAGGAAGCTTTCCAGCACATTTGTTTTTAATTTCATCTTTAACATACAGCAAAATTGACTTTCTGTGGGGGTGGGGGTGGGGGTGATGTATGGTTCTATGAGGATGGCACGGGCCTGGGCAGAGTTTAGTTCTGATGTACGTAGGGTTGCTGTGAGTCAGAATTAACTTGAGGGCATCTAACAACAACGACGTATATTGACTGGTGTGTGTCAATGCAGTCAGAATACAGGGCAGTTCCATTACCCCAAAGAACTCCCTCGTGCTACACCATTATAGACACATCATCCCTCCACCTCAGTCCCTGGGTGGCGTTTACCCTAATAAACATGGGAACCATGCAAAATGTGTGCACCTGTTATTTGCTCTGTTATTGCTGACAGGTTTCCATTGTATGGATGTGACACACTTTGTTTTTTCATTCACCTGTTGAAGGGTATTTGGGTTTGTTTCCAGATTTTGGCAATTATGAATAGAGCTCTTAGAAATACTTGTGTTTGGGTTTTTGTATAAACCTAAGCTTTGATTCCTCTAGGGTAAATACCCAGCAGTGTGATTTCTGGGTCATATTGAAAGTTTAACTTTATAACAAATGCCAGACTGTCTTCCAGAGTGGCTGTATCATTGCACTTCACTATCAGCAATGCACGAGAGTTCCAGTTGCTCCTAGTTAACATGGGATGTTGTCAGTACTTTTTATTTTAGCTGTTCTAATAGGTGTGTAACACCATCTTGTAACTCCTTGAACTTTTTCTGTTTCCCAGGACTCACCCTCCTCTTGTAGCAGGGCCCCAGAGTCCTTGGGTCTCATAAATTCAGAGAGAAAAATGTGGCCAGTAGAGAATTGGTCGATGTTCATCCATTTCAGGAGGTGGCATATGATCAAAACCAGTGGTAGTGAAGGAAGAAGTCATCAAGGCTGTGGTGAAGGAATTGGCAAAAAACAACCCCCAAAACCCAAACTCACTGCTGTTGAATCGGATCTGACTCATAGTGACCCCTCCTTGGGTTTCCAAGGCAGTATCACTGCAGAAGTAGATTGCCCAGTCTTCCTTCTGAGGAGTGGCTGGTAAAGGCTCCAGGAATTGACAGGATACCCATT
>NW_006921648.1:4286083-4286989 GCF_000298275.1 Orycteropus afer afer
CCACAGGGTCCTTCTTAAGCAAGGAGGATTGTTAAGCAAAAAAGGTGGCCATAGCGAGATGGACCACACGGGCTCTAACTGGTAACAAATCAGCTCAGACTATTAGATTTGTCATAAACGTATGATGAATGATAATTCCCTGATCTCATATCCAACCTCTGGGAGCGATCGGTTTGAATGATGTCACTGCATAATGTTGGAAGCTGCTAATGTGATTATCTTGAATCATTGGAGAGACACGAGGCTTGAGCAGATTTCATAGTAACTTGCTTTATGCTCGTGATTGCGTTTCCTCTCTCCATCCTGTTCTTGTACTGTGAGAACCTCCGAATCTCTTTTCTGTGGGTATTGCAATATTAATGCTGATACATTTGCTTTGCAATGTTGGGGCTCCTGGAAGATGTGGGTTTGCCTCCCTGCCCCTTCCTTGTTTTTCTCAAGGAAAGAGTAATAAGAAAAATAGCCTACCTCTACGACAAGGGAGAAGAACATCGATTTAGAGGAACTTTGAGATGAAAGTATGTTTCTTCCACGTTGGATAATCTAATTCCACAACTCTTGCTTAGCTTTTATTTCCAATGATTTAACAAGCTGCAGTACATTGTTTCTTAAAACTCTCTCTACCATGGATATTTCTGAACTCTGTTTAAGAACCTGGAGTCCAGAGGCTGTCCTTGAAGGAATTCTGCAGCTGCAGCTTGACCCTTGCTTCCTTGGTGAGCTTTTAGGCAAGGGATGTTACAGAACCCACAGGCTCCATTCATCATTTCCCTCTACCCCGGGGTCTCCTGGGGTCATCTTGGCCATTCCAAGCCCTGCAGACACAGCTATCCCTTATCAAGAAAGCCTGTCCCATGACCACACATGTCAGCTTCTGCAGAATCAGGGCCAGGAAGCTCTCCTTGG
>NW_006921648.1:4290669-4291933 GCF_000298275.1 Orycteropus afer afer
AATTCAGACTAAATTGATCCTGACTCATGGCGACCCCTTGTGTTACAGAGTAGAACTGTGCTCTGTAGAGTTTTCTCAGCTGTAATCCTTATGGAAGGAGATCACCAGGTCTTTCTTCCACAGCGCCCCTGGGTGAGTTAGAACCTCCAGCCTTCAGGTTAGTAGTCTGAGAACAAGCTGTGCCACCCAGGGACCTCAGCCAAATGAATCCTTCCATAATACCACCCCCTCAACCCCTCCAAAATGATCTTGGGGAGTGAGGTCTGTTTGTTGGGTGTGTGGATAAAAGATAGCAATGGCCCAGTCACAAAGACTGATTCCTCCACCTGCAGCCCCCGGGCTGTCGACACGTCTCTCAGGATGGATGTGTTTTTGCAAAGGCAATGCTGAAGGTACCACCAGACTCCATCTCTCCTGTTCTGAAAGGAGGTGGGGGAGCAGGGCTCAAACTCTTTCTACTCAGATCCTACTGCATTGTTTCTTCTAAGGCTGTTTGCCTACCTGTCTGGTCAGTTTCCGCTAAGGCCCAAGTCTACTTTCATCATCTCAGGTAGGGAGGCAAGGTTAGGAAGCTGAGACATTCTTCTGGCTGGGTCCTGTTGGTTGGCACACCACCATCTCATGGTGCATTTTGCACCCAAACGTACTACTTACAAATCGCTTGCTGCTGAGTTGACTCCGATTCCTGGTGACCCCATGGGGTCAGGATAGAACCGTGCTCCCCAGCCTCTCAGTGGCCGCTTCCTTTGGAAGTAGATCACCAGGCTTTTCTTCTGAGGTGCCTCTGGCACGGACCAAACCTCCAACCTTCTGGTTACCAGCTCAGCGTATTAACCATTTAACCCAAGGACTCCAACTCACTTTTTAGACGCTGCCTATTCATATGGCCTTTGCATTTGGTACCACTCAGGGGCGTCTGTTTGTGCAGACTCAAGGTGTCTTGTGCTGCCCAGTTCAGTGGTTAGAGACACATATGGTCACAATTTTGTTTTTCAGAAATTTGTTGGTTGGTGTTGAGAATGTGCTCAGCACAGCATGCACCAGTTCAACTGTTTGTGGCATACGGTTCAGTGGCGTTGGCTGTGTTCCTTGAGTTGTACAGCCATCCTCAGCCTCCTTTCCGAGTCATTCCTTCCTCATTAACATCAACTCAGTGCCTCCTACGTAAGTTTCCTAGCTAATCTTTGGAGTTGCTGTTGATCAGTTTGATCCCATATCGATAGTTTTTAAGTTTTGAGCATAACCCTCAAGTGCTCCAGGCACA
>NW_006921648.1:4292403-4293839 GCF_000298275.1 Orycteropus afer afer
GAGAATTAAAAATTCAGTCCTACATTTCTCCCCTTTTGATCAGGATTCTTCTTTGGACTCTTTGATCAAAAAGTTCAGTAATGGTACCAGGCACCATCCGGTTCTTCTGGACTCATGGCAAGGACACAGTTGTTCATGGAGGCAATTAGCCACCAATTCCATCTCCTCCTTCTATTCCTGACTCTCCCTCTTCCTCCATTACTCGAGATGAGTAGAGACCAGTTGTTGTGCCTTGGATGCTGCCTGCGAGCTTTAACAACCCAAGGCACTGCACCATGAACTAGGAGGTAGAACAAAATATATTCATAATCTTAGCTGGTGACCTGTGCCATTTGTGATGTGGCGATAAAGGAGTCTGGAGGTTCAGAGAGCCTGGAAGGTTTCCTGAAGGAAGTGACCTTTGAGTTAGTGCTTCAAGAACAGGTAGGATTCAGATGTGTGGGGACTGTGGGAAGAAATTCAAGCAGAGGGAGCGCTGTGAGAAAAGGCACCAGGGAGGGGCCGTGAAGGATGGGCTCTGTGTGGGGACAGGAGCGCTTAGCGCTCATCCGAGGGCAGGACAGTCATCTGTCTCCCATTAGTCAGCAACTGCAGCAGAAGGAAAATAAGTATGCAGAAAAGACTTTCAGAAACCCTCAGAGAACATTTTTAAACACAAATTTAAAACATAATAACAGGGTCAACGTGTGTTCTCTTGGGAACCATTTTCCATTTAGAACTTTTTTTACATCCCACTAATAACCTATTCAGGCAATTTTCTTTTCTTTAAGACTCATTTTAAAGCACAATAACCTTTGCGTTTTTTTTTTTCCTTTTTTTCTTTTTCTCAGTGAGAGCAAGACAACAACACACATTATGGTGTTGCCTGCCAATTTCAGGGAAAAAAACCTCCAAAAACTAAAAGAAAAAATGAAAGAAAGTAGATAGAGATGTGGAGCCTGTAGGACTGAAGTCGTGGCACTTTCTGGAATATTCTGGAAATTCCATCATGGTTTCCAATAGGGATGTAGGGTGACCCACTGTCCTGCTTGGCCTGGGACTGACAGGGTTCCTGGGACACGAGACTCTCAATGTTAAAACAGGGCCATGCTGAAGAACACGGGAATACACGTGGTCATGCTAGTTAAAACAAAGACTGACCACAGGGACGTTTGTCTGTCAACCCCCCAGATGGGCCCTCGTTCCCCAGAATCTGCGTCCACACTTACAGTGGTTAGTTTTGTCCCCCCACCCCCAACCCAGAATCAAGAGTCAGCACCACTTCTAACTCCCCAGGGAAACAGCTGTAATGCCATGACTTTGCTGACGACACCCCACAGCAGAGAACTTAAACATTTCTATTAACTGTTACGGAGCTCTGGTAGCATAGTGGCTAAGACACTTGCCTGCTAACCAGAAGGCTGGCGGTTCAAACCCACCAGCCACTCCTCGGAAGG
>NW_006921648.1:4293939-4298920 GCF_000298275.1 Orycteropus afer afer
CAAGGAGGGGTCGCTATGAGTCGGGGCCGACTCGACGGCACATAACAACAACAACAACATTAACTGTTACTGTCCTCTGAAGAGTCCCAGCTGACTTTCCATGAGGTGACCCATTGTCCCAGTTTGCTAGGAAATGTGGGGTTTCCCTGGATGGGCACTTTTAGTGCTAAAACCAGGACCACACCACAAACCATCCCAGTTGCCAGGAGTTGACCTCCCATCATGGCGCCTCCATGCGTCAGAGCGGAACTGGGCTGCACAGACAGGGCTTTCAGTGGCCGATTGTTTGGAAGTCGATCACCAGGCTTTTCTTCAGAGGTACCTCTGAGTGGCCTTGGACTACCTTTCAGTTAGCACCTCCCAGGGACTAAACCCAGGACAGTTTTGGAAAAGCAGGGATGGTTGGTCACCCTGCAGGGAAGGAAAATACCTGGATTCTGTTCCCATCACTGATGAATGGGAGGGATCTGGGTAGCTTACACTTCCCAGGCCTCAATTTTGCCATCTGTCAAGTGGGAATAATATAATAATATAGTGGCTGCTTCGTGGTTGTAAAGTGCTCAGTGTAGTGCCGGGTGCGCAGTGAGCTCTTCATAACTGTTTGTTGTTACAATTGTGATCAGGTAAAGCCAGGTTTACACGTGGAAGAGATTTCAGGGGCCTGCAGTGGCCTTGCACCGCTGAAACTCCCTTCCTTACCCTGCTGCCTGTAAGTTTTCCATTAGAGAGTTATTCCTTTACCTCAGGATTTCTCAGACTTTTCCACTGAAGTACCTCTTCACAGCAGAGCAGAGTCACTTTGTGTCATCAGGCCTGGGGTGCTATGGGGACATAATCTGAGAGCTCTGGTGACAGAGGGAAAGCAGATTTGAAGTGTCAAGTTTTATCCTAAGAGTTGAGGTGAATTTCACATTCTGCTCTATTTTCTATAAATTTTTAATATAAAAACAGTGTTTATAATCTTTTCCCAGTTGTTATTTAACTTTTCCACTCCAGAATCTCTCAGTGAAACTTCTGACCCAGAAAGATCCAATTTGTTTGTCAGTGGGTGGCTGTAGGAGCTCTGGTGGCACAGTGGGTAAGGCATTGGGCTGCTAACCAGAAGGTCAGTGGTTCAAGCCCACCACCTGCTCCACAGGAGAAAGATGAGGCAATATTGGAAGTATTTCTCCCTTGGAAACACTATGGGGGTCGCTATCAGTCAGGGTTGACTTGATGGCGGTGGGCTTGGTTGTGGGTTTGGGTGGGTTATTGTGCCCCCAGGCACACTGCCACTAGGGCAATACCTACCCAGGTTTGAGAAGTTTAGCTCTAATGAAAAGTGTCCCTGGAGAGAGAACTGTCCAAACAAGCAGTAGCCTAGGAGTCAGGAGACCAAGGCCCTCTCCTGGACTCAGCTCCTTACTCTCTGTGGACTTTCTTAAACAAGAAAATTCCCCTCCTTGAGTTCCAGCTATCACATTGGAAAAATAAATACATTGGGCCAGACCAGTGGTTTTTAAACTGTATAGTCATTCACACTTTAGTCTAAAGAAGCGGTGGCCAAATAGTCAGGAGACCAAGGCTTTCCCCGGTCTCTGTACTTACACTCTGTATGTCCTTTAATGAGTAACTTCCCATCCATGAGTTCCAGCTACCAAATCTGAAAATGAACACATCAGACCTGCTCTGTGGTTTTGAAACTGAAGGACCCTGCGGGCCTCAGGGGAGAAGACGACGCAGAGGGGTTAGAGCTCTCAGTTTTCCCCTCTGACCTCCTCGCTCAGTGCAGCCGGGGCCTCCCCTTTGATCTGCTCTGTGAAGTAGAGCTTTGGGTAAGATTTCAAGGTTCGGCTGCTGTGGGAAGTCCTCAAACTGCCATCCCGGGCCTTCTTTCAGTCCCTGCTGGACCAGTCTTGCTCCTTTATACCCTGCTCCTGGAGAAGTGCCCTGGCCATGGGTCACTGGAAGGGGGCAAGACCCTTAACCTTGTTCACTTGAACCTGGGGCCTGGGCGTGGTCCTGCAGGGGGCAGTGGGAGGGGAACGAAGGGGAGGGAAGAACACAGCAGGCAGTGGTGACAGGAAGGCCTCATGACTACCGAGGACTTCCCAATTTTGAGAGGGTGAGAACGATTATTTATTTTGAGTGCCCCAGATTGCTGTCACCCTTCCTGTCCTCGGCAGACACTCTGATGAGGGCGTTGTCTGCTGGCTCCTTTCCTGGCTGCTCAGCTTCTTGACTGATGTGCTTGGAGCCAGGCTGTCTTTGCTCTTACAGTTCACTTCCAGTTGAGGGGGGCAAACCCAAACGTCCACTCATGGGGACTGGTTCAACCCACCCTGGTGCATCCATGTGAAGGATGAGCTATGGAAAAGATGGAGGGACATTGTGTGTGACCAGCGTCAACATATCGGACTCTGTGAAGCTGCAGCAAGTTCTCCAAGGCCCAGTGTGATCACCTTCCTGCTCAGTGTTGTTGTTGTTGTTGTTATGTGCCGTCAAGTCGGCCCCGACTCATAGCGACCCCTCCTTGGGTTTCAGATGCAGTATCACTACGGAAGTACATTGCCCCATCTTCCTTCCGAGGAGTGGGAGTGGCTGGTGGGTTTGAACCGCCAGCCTTCTGGTTAGCAGTCAAGTACCTTAGGCACTATGCTACCAGAGCTCCTTCATGCTAAATGCTCACTTGTATCTGTAGTCCCATATACACAAAGGGAGCCTTGTGGCACAGTGGTGAAGCACTCAGCTGGTAACTGAAAGGTCAGTGGTTCAAACCTACCATCCACTCTGCAGGAGAAGGACGTGACAGTCTTTGGTAAAGAGCCTTGGAAACACTGTGGGGCACTTCTGCTCTGTCCTATAGTGTCTCTGTGTGTCAGAATCAATGCACATGACAACACATAGGAAAGCATCTGGAAGTTGTCATAGCAAGCTGAAATAAGGCCCCTCTGGGTAGTGGGAGGGGATGGGCAAAAAGTGCTAATATCTACTGTGTACCAGGTTCTAAGCTCATCACTTCTCAAGCATCATCACATTTAATCCTTGAACTGATCTTTGAAGGACAGGTGAGGAAATTGAGTTACAGAGAGGTTCAGTAAATTGTCCAAGGATACACAGCTAGGAAGGGCTGGAGGTAGGACTCGAACCTAGGCGGTCTGGGCCCACGGTCTGTGCTCTGAACCCTAGGTGGCCTCTCCGATGAAAGGAACTTTTACTTGGTACCGTATACACTTATGTATCTTCTGAATATTTTATGTTGTGGTGGTACTCATGCATTACTTACATAATTTTAAGAAGTAGGAAAATCTAGAGAAACGGGGGTGCTTCTTAATGTTATCATCCTTGTCCCTGGAGTGACTGATGTGGTTGAGGTTTGACAGTAGAAGTCTGGGTCCTTGTTATCAAACACAGATAGAAAGCATGGCTTGAGGTTTGCAGCTGTCCCCAGGAGAGGCAGCACAGGCCATGAATCATTCACATTATAGTGTGAAATAGGTAAGCTGCTTTGAGAGGAGCAGAATGTCGAGGAGGACCAGTGGCTGGGTAATCAGAAAGCTGAGGGGGGCTCTGGCCCCTTCCCTTTTGACCACCTGCCCTTTATCCATATCAGGAGAGGCTTCCCAAAACTCAGGACAGACCAATTTGTTTGGTGTGGACACCACGTGAGGTCTTTGTTACCCATGTGTGTTACGACTTGGAGGTGCCATTTTATTCTAGTGAATCTCTCTCTCTGCAGGGTACCCACGAGGACAGCAGAGGGAACAGTTAATATTTATGGCATGTTACTAGGAGTCAGGAGGGTCCCCCACACATCACCTCTTAGACTCTCAGACTCCCATGCACACGAATCATGTGGAGATCTGCCTACAATCCAGATGTGGGTTCAGTCATTCTGGGCAGGTTGGAGATGCTGTGTATCTATCAAACTCCCAGGTGATGCTGATGCCGCTGGTCCAGGGACTACACTTTGAGTTGTTGTTGTTGTTGTTATAATGTGCCGTCGAGTCAGACCTGACTCATAGCGACCCCTCCTTGGTTTTCCGAGGCAGAAGGTAGGTAGATTGCCCTATCTTCCTTCCGAGGAGTGGCTGGTGGGTTTGAACCACCAGCCTTCTGGTTAGCAGTCAAATGCCTTAGGCACTGTGCTACCAGAGCTCCTACACTTTGAGTAGTGATGATATAGAGGGGAAGCAGGCTGCTGGGGCTTGAAGCCTGGCCCCCTTCAATAGCTCTGAAAACTTAGTCTCTAATGCTTTTGATTCCCTCATCTCTGGTAGCACAGTGGCTAAAAGCACTTGACTGCTAACCAGAAGGCTGGCGGTTCAAACCCACCAGCCACTCCTCGGAAGGAAGGTTGGGCAGTCCTATTTCCGTAGTGATACTGCCTCGGAAACCCAAGGAGGGGTCGCTATGAGTCGGGGCCGACTTGACTGCACATAACAACAACAACAACAATATATAAACCTTTCCTTGACTTTTACAATGACGAAATAATACAATTTTTGTCCTTCTGTGATTGGCTTATTTCACTTAACATAATGTTCTCCAAGTTCGTCCACATTATGCGGTGTTTTGCCGATTCTATATTATTCATTAAGGTTGCATAGTATTCCATTGTGTGTATGTACCATAGTTTGGTTATCCATTCCTCAGTTGGATGAACATGGAGGTTGTTTCCATCTTTTGACTATTGTAAATAGTGCTGTGATGAACATGGGAATGCATATATCTGTTCTCCTCCTGGCTCTCTTCTTTAGGATATATACCTAGGAATGGAAGGGCTAGGTCAAATGATACTTCTAATTCTGACTTTTTAAGGAATTGCTGTACTGCTTTCTGCAGCAGTTGTATCAATTGCCAGACCCACCAGCAATATATGAGAGTCCCAATCTCTCCACATCCTTGCCAGCATTTGTTATTTTCTGCTTTGTTGCACTTTGTTACTAGTGCCTGGGCAATGTGGTATCTCATTGTTGTTTTTGATTTGTATCTCTGATGG
>NW_006921648.1:4299020-4300168 GCF_000298275.1 Orycteropus afer afer
TGTAGAATCATTCTCAGCTGAGAACCCCTGGTCCAGAGCTCCAATGGGGTTCCCCTGAAGGTGAAGGCCGTTTCTCAGGACATCCACGAGGTGGTGATATTGTCATTCAGGCCAGGTAAGGGTTAACTGAGCCTACAGTGTTATTGGAGAGAATCAACTCCAATGTAGTGACCCAGGGAGTCACAGCTTTTTTTTTCTTTTTTAAGTGCCTGAATAGTTCCAATTCAACTGTTACTCAACTGTTATTCAGCTCTTTGAAAAATTATGGGTCTGATATTATATATTACTGCTAGTTGGAGTTCAGTGCTGTGAACATCTTTTTTCTTTGAAAGAGATGCCGCCAGCGTCATCTTTAAGTATGCTTTTATTTGCCTTCTGGTATCTACATATAACAGACCTGCTGGGAAGTGGAATTTATGATTTGCAATCTGTGGCCATTTTCATTGCATACTGATTTGCAAACTGGATTCATCTCCGCGTCTGTATCTTTCTTGTGTGTTTCCTTCTGTTTGACTAATTAAAGGTCCTGTTAGATGCACTTGTAAAAAGTTGCCTGATTTGTCACCGAAGCCCCCCACACCACTTCAGTGAAATTACTCTGACCTCATTTAATTATTTGTTCAAACCCGTGTTCGAATTCCATTGGCAAAGTTTCGGGTGTCATTTTTGCATTTAAAGAAATTAAGTAGCAAACATCTGGTAATTTATCGAGTGCTTTAATGATGTGCCAGTGTGGTTTATTTCTCTGAAGCCTCCAAAAATTTCTTGGAGGTGTTTTATGTCCATTTTGTGGATGGAAAAACCCAAAGCTTAAGTCTGTACTGAAGATCGCACAGAGTGGAAGGGGGAGAGGTGGGATTCGAGCCCAGGTCTGAGTGCAGTGTCCACGCTCACTGCCCTGCTGGGCTGGGATTAGTGTTGGGGCGCAGGCTGGAGTGGCGCCTTCTTTGCCGCGTGTCGTAAAGCCACGACTGTTGGCTCGCTGCCGTGGTTCCTGGTGCCACGAGGTCCGTTATCCGGATGTCCCATTGGCCTGATTTCACATTCCACCTGCTGAGAAATAGACAGGTTTTTGGACCTTTGGAGACACAGCCAAGTCTTCATTCATCCTTAAGGGAAGGAGTGTGAGGCAACTTGGAGGCCCTGGA
>NW_006921648.1:4301158-4328689 GCF_000298275.1 Orycteropus afer afer
GGTTCTGTCGTGCACAGAATCGAGGAGCCTGAGAACAGAAGGCGATCTAGAGGCTTATCGGTGTCAGCGGGCTCAGGTTTGTCCTCTCTCCCACCCCTTTTTCTGCGTTTTCCTCCATGCTGGCTTCGTGCACAAGCAGGGCCTGTCTCCCAGGGTGGCCCTGGTAGCATCACCTTTCAGCCGCCCAGCTGTGTGTCCTGCAGGAAGCAGGCCCATCAGGAGACTTGGGATCCAGTCTCATGGTCTCAGACTGGGTCATACGCTTGTCCCTAAATAATCCCTGTGAGGATGTGTCGCTCTGAGCTGGGTCACAGGCTCCTTCCTGGGGTTGGGGTGGAGTTGGTGCACCCCCTCCATGGACGGCAGGTTGGGAAGGAAAGCCCAGGTCTTGTGCCAGAAGAAGGAGCTCTTTCTCCTCCGGTGGGTACAGTGGGTAATATGGCAAGTGCTAGTGGGTAGAGATTCACCCAAAGCTGGGTGAAGTATAACGGTTGGGGCTTCACTCTGTCCTGCTTGGAGGTGGTCAGAGAGGGCTTCCTGAAGAGGTGAGTTTTAAGTTGGGTTTTGAAGGATGCACATGAGTGTATCAGGAAGAGACGGTCGGCTCGTAGAGGGATCAGACAAATTTGGACTCAATCCTAGAGGTGCTGAGACATCCTAGGTTCCTGTGCAGAAGAGAGACTCAGTCACAATGAGGTTTTGGGATATATTTGGGAGAAGGGCAAATGAGTCACAGAGAGAGAGTTTCAGGATGTTCTGAGGGGTTGGGTTTTTGGCCGCCACATCAAAGGCATGGAGTGGAAACATCCAGGACAGCCACTCCAGCTGTGTGACCTTGAACAAGATGCTTAGTCTCTTGGTGCCTCCACTTCCTGGTGTATGAAATCTGTCCGTTCCCAGTACCCCTACCTCGGAGTCCCCAGGTGGGTACAGCTGATGAACGTGCTTGGCTGCCGACCAAAATGTTCACAGTTCGAGTTCAGCCAGAGCTGCAGAAGAAAGGCCTGGCAGTCTGCTTCCAGAAACCCAGTCACTGAGAACCTGTGGGGCGCGGTCTACTCAGTGCACCTGGGGGGGGCGCCTGAGTCAGCATCAACTCAGGGGCCACTGGTGGTGGTGGTATCCCTACTTTATGAGCCTGTTGTGAGGATTTTATGGGTTGACCTGGATAAAGAACTTCGAACCACGTGTGGCTCATAATATAGCCTATATAACTTGGTTAAATGAAAATAAATTCAAATCATTTATCGCAGTCTTTCCCAGAGGGTGTTTTGAGGAAAAACAGTTTCACAGGATTTGATGGGTGTTAACATGAAAGAAGTCAAATATGTTTTGATAAATGCTGGGTTCAATGTTAATAATTATTGTTTTAGCAAATATGTGTTAAGTGCTTACCACACGCCTGGCACTCTGTTTGACATTTTTTTCCCCTAGTTTAATGCTCACTACCACCCTCCAGGGTTACACAGTGGGAAGCAGCGAGACCAGAATTCAAAGCCAAGTGTGCCTCACTTCAGAGGCCGGGCATTGCTCCCTATGCTGTGTGGATTGCTTTTCTGCAGGACTTGTCAGAACCTTTACTGTTTTGCATGTGCACTGGAAATGTCCAGTTTCTGGATGAAGAGAAAATAGGACGTTTCCCAAATGCTGGATCTCAACCGTCCCCCACTCCTATTCCATCTTAGGTTGTTAGGTGCTGAGTCGATTTTTGACTCAGAGTGACCCCATGTGACAGGGCAGACTGCCCCATAGGTTTCTTAGGCTGTAATTCTATGGGCAAATTGCCAGGTCTTTCTCCAGCAGGGCCACTGGGTAAGTTCGCGCTGGCAGCCTTTTGGTTACCAGCTGAGCACTTAACCGTTATGCCACCAGGGCTCCTTCGTGCATCTTACTGGGTAGAAAGCCACACTTTACGCAAAGAGTGAGTCGGTGACAACAATTACTAATGAAGTGATTTTCACTGATGCACTGATATGGACATGGAGTAATTCAGAAAACATTGCCGTCAAAGAGCCACTGGGATTTCATCCCCTTAAATTACTTAATGGGCTCTCAGTGTCCCTTGTACATCAAAGGGGCGTGAACATCACAGAGCTTGCCAGGAGGTCCTTCCCCATCCGTCCCATTATCTGCGTAGCTTCAGTTTCTCTCCCTGGGTCTCGGGTCCTCTGCTCAGGCTGATAGATACACGCAGCCCCATGTGATGGGCTCTTAGTTAGCACCATCTTGCCCCTGCACTTCAGTGGTGGCCTGATCCATTTTCCATGACCCCTGCGATCAGCACTGCTATTGAAATGGCCGAGAGGCACACACGACTGATGGCATGGGTGACTGACTGGCCTAGTCGTCTTCCGCTGGCAGACAGTGAGGACAGCAGCATGGACAGATCTGTGCTGGATAGAAAGGCTGAACGCTGCTTTTGCACATCTGAACCACAGATGCAAAGTGTGGAGGAGGTGATGCCACTTTCGAGCATCTGCCAACACTTCACATTGCCTAGGGAAGGGACTGTGTTTGCCAAGAAGGAATGATTTGTAGATTCCATTGCCAAGGGTCTGGGAGCTTAGGAAGTTGAATTAAACCTCTGCAATCTTTTTTTTTTTTTTCCTCCCCCTGTGCCAGGGTGGGGGTGGGGGATAGTTTACTTCATTTAGGTTTATTAGGAGCTCTGGTGGTGTAGCGCCTAAGGTATTTGACTGCTAACCAGAAGGCTGGTGGTGCAAACCCACCAGGCACTCCTCGGAAGGAAGGTTGGGCAATCCTACTTCCGTAGTGATACTGCCTGGGAAACCCAAGGAGGGGTCGCCATGAGTCAGATCCGACTCCACAGTAGAGAGGTTTATTAATGATCACCAGCTAAGAGGTCAAAGGCTAACAATAATTGAATTGTTGTTGTTAGGCCGTCGAGTCGACCCTGTGGACAACAGAGGGAAACACTGCCTGGTCCTGTGACATCCTCACAGTCATTGCCATGTTTGAGCCCATTGTTGCAGCTGCGGTGTCAGTCTGTGTCATTGAGGGTCTTCCTCTTTTTCACTTACCCTCTGCCTTACAGCATGATGGCCTTCTCTGGGGACTAGTCCTTTCTGAGAACATGACCAAAGTACATGAGATGAATCTTACCATCCTTGTCTCCAAGGAGCATTCCGGCTATACTTCCTCCATGACACGTTTGTTTGTTAGGAACTAAAATGAGCAGCTGTGATGCTAAAGGAATAGAGGCAACATTTTATGATTTCCTTAGATACTGCCTGTCAGAGTGGAAGCTCCTTGAGGGCAGGAAGGGTGGTTGTGCCGGTCACAGCTTTTCATAAGTCCTCTGAGCCAGGGTCTACCCAGGTCATGGGGATCCCATCCGTGTGTCTCAGAGTAGAACTGTGCCCCATAACATTATCAGTAGCTGACTTTTCCAAACTGGATTGCCAGGGCTTTCTTCCGAGGTGCCGCTGGGTGGACATGCACCTCTAGTCTTTCGATTATCAGCTGAGGGCATTAAACGTTTGCACCACCCAGGCACATTTCTTCTTATTACCACGTTCCTAGTTCATCTCTTGCTTGGACCAACACAGTAGCATCCTAACTGGCCCCCTTGTGCACGCCAGAGTTTTTCTTCTGAAGCATGATCTGATCCTGTTACCTATTGGCTTACACCTTTCCTTGGTTGCTGTGGTAGTTAAAGTTGTGTGCCAACTTGGCTGGGCCTTGGTTTTGGGTAGCGTGGCAGCTGGATGTGGTTATTCCTCCTGATGAGACTGGATGTGGTGTCATCAACTCCATGGTAGAATGTGCTGTGAACAGCTAATTTATTGCCATTGGGGTGTGGCCTGCTTCCAGTATATATGGAGAAGCTTTGAGAAAGATTTCTAGCTTTTTGGTGCATTTAGACCTGGTGTTTGGCCGAATCTTCATCTCTAGTTGGTGGACTTGAACCAGTGGTCTGCCATGTTGCCTGCTTGTCTTGGGATTGGGCCATTTTACCTGTTGACTTTGGGTTTGTCGGCCTCAGCAGCCAGTAGCTGCCTGACTGAGAAGAAGCCTGCAGCTCCAGTGGGCCTGGAATAAGATGCAGAGTTGAAGCCCAAGGTTGAGGGGCCTTCACCAAGCCCCTGGAGCTGGCACTCTGAATTTGGACTTCCAGCCTCCTAAACTGTAAGAGGATGAATTCTTGTTTGTTAAAATCATCCACCACCACTAGTCTGTCAGTTTGTTATACTGAGGTACCTTTCATGTTCCTATGAGGCTGCAGGCTATGCCACCAGTATATCTAACACCAGCGGGGTCACCCATGGTGGACAGGTTTCAGTGGAGCTTCCAGACTAAGACAGATTCAGAAGAAGGCAGGGGCCATCAACTCTCAAAGAATAGGCCAATGAAAACCTTATGAATAGCAGTGAAACACTGTCTATTATATTTACTGGAAAGCTTTATGAATAGCTTTGAAACACTGTCCCATATAGTGCCAGAAGATGAGCCCCTCAGGTCAGAAAACAAAAACAAAACAAAACAAAACAAAACCCAAACTCACTGCCATCAAGTTGATTCTGACTCATAATGACCCCCTTCGGGTTTCTGGGGCAGTAAATCTTTATAGAAGTTGTTGTGTTGTTGTTGTTGTTATGTGCCGTCGAGTCGGCCCCGACTCATAGCGACCCCTCCTTGGGTTTCCGAGGCAGTATCACTACGGAAGTAGGATTGCCCAACCTTCCTTCCGAGGAGTGACTGGTGGGTTTGAACCGCCAGCCTTCTGGTTAGCAGTCAAGTGCTTTAGCCACTATTGCCCAATCTTCCTTCTGAGGAGTGGCTGGTGGGTCTGAGCCGCCAGCCTTCTGGTTGGCAGTCAAATGCCTTAGGCACTGTGCCACCAGAGCTCCTTCCTCAGGTCAGAAGGCACTCAAAATACAACTAGGGAAGAGCTGCCTCCTCAAGGTAGAGCTGACCTCAATGATGTGGATGGAATAAAGCTTTTAGGACCTCCACTTGCTGATGTGGCACAACTCAACATGAGAAGGAACAGCTGCAAACATCCATGAATAGTCAGAATATGGAATGTACAAAGTATGAATCTAGGAAAATTGGAAGTTGTCAAAAATAAAATGGAACACATAACAATTAATACCCTAGGTATAAGTGAGTTGAAATGGTCTGGTTTTGGCTATTTTCAATGAGACAACCATATTTTCTACTTTTCCGGAGTAACAATTGAAGAGGAATGGCATGGCATTCATTGTCACAAAGAATGTTTCAAGATCTATCCTGAAGTACAGTGGTGTCAGTGATAGGAAAAGATCCATATACCTACAAGGAAGACCAGTTAATACTACTATTACACAAATTTATGCACCAACCACCAAAGCCAAAGATGAGGAAATTGAAGATTTTACCAACTTCTGCATTCTGAAATTGACCAAACATCCAATCAACATGTGTTGATTATCACTTGTGATTGGAATGCAAAAGTTGGAAACAAAGGAGAATCACTGATAGTTGGAAAATATGACCTCGGTGATAGAAATAATGCTGGAGATTGAATGACTTATTCATTGCAAATACCTTTTTTCAACAACATAAACAATGGCTATACATGTGCACTTCACCAGATGGAGTACACAGGAATCAGATCAACTACATCTGTGCAAAGAGGTGATGGAGAAGCTCAGTATCTTCAGCCAAAACAAGGCCAGGAGCTGACTGTGGAACAGACCATCAACTGCTCATATGCAAGTTCAAGTTGAATCTGAAGACAATTAAAAGAAGTCCATGAGAGCCAAAATATGACCTTAATTATATCCCTCCTGAATTTAGAGACCATCCAAAGAATAGATTGGATGCATTGAACACCCATGACCGAAAACCAGATGAATTGTGGGATGACATTAAGAACATCATCCATGAAGAAGGCAAAAGGTCGTTAAAAAGACAGGAGAGGAAGAAAAGACCAAAATAGATGTCAGAAGAGACTCTGAAGTTTGCCCTTGAATAGAGAGTAACTAAAGCAAATGGAAGAAATGACAAGATGAAAGAGCTGAACAGAAGATTTCAAAGAGCAGCTTGAGGAGACAATGCCAATCATTATAATGAAATATGCAAAGATCTGGAGTTAGAAAACCAAAAGGGAAGAACATGCTCAGCATATCTCAAGCTGAAAGAACTGAAGGAAAAATTCAAGCCTCAAAGTGCAATATTGAAAAATTCTATGGGGAAAATACTGAATGATGCAAGAAACATCAAAAGAAGATGGAAGGAATACCCAGACACAGTGTACCAAAAAGAATTGGTCGATGTTCATCCATTTCAGGAGGTGGCATATGATCAAGAACCAATAGTATTGAAGGACAAAGTCGAAGCTGCACTGAAGGAGTTGGCAAAGAACAAGGCTCCAGGAACTGATGGAATACCCATTGAGATGTTTTAACAAATGGATGCCACACTGGAGGCACTCACTTGTCTGTGTCAAGAAATTTGGAAGACAGTTGCCTGGCCAACTGATTGGAAGAGATCCATATTTGCACCCATTCTAAAGAGAGATGATCTCACAGAATGTGGGAATTATTGAACAATATCATTAATATAACATGCAAGTAAAATCTTGCTGAAGATAATTAAAAAAAGGTTGCAGCAGTGTATTGATAGAGAGCTTACTGAAATGCAAGCTGGATTCAGATGAGGACGTGGAATGAGGGATATCATTGCTGATGTCAGATGGATCTTGGCTGAAAGCAAAGGATAGCAGAAAGATGTTTACTTGTGTTTTATTATTAACTATGCAAAAGCATTCAACTCTGTGGATCATAACAAATTATGGATAACACTGAGAAGAATGGAAATTCCAGAACACTTAATTATGCTCATGAGCAACCTGAACATAGACAAGGAGGCTTCGTTTGAACAGAACAAGGGGATACTGTGTGGTTTCAAATCAAGAAGGGAGTGTGTTAGGGATGTATCCTTTCACCATACTTATTCAATCTGTATGATGAACAAATAATCTGAAAAGCTGGAATAATCTGAGAAGAATGCAGCATCAGGATTTGAGGAAGACTCATTAACAACCTGTGATGTGCAGATGACACAACTTTCCTTGCTGAAAGTGAGGATGATTTGAAACACTTACTGATGAAGATTAAAGATTACAGTCTGCAGTATGGATTACCTCTCAAAATAAAGAAGACAAAAATCTTTACAGCTGGACCAATAAAACAGCATCACAATAAATGGAGATCAAGATTGAAGTTGTCAAAGATTTCATGTTACTTGTTTCCACAATCAACACCAATGGAAGCAGCAGTCATGACAACAGATGACGTATTGCACTGGGCAAATCTGCTGCAAAAGACCTTTTTAAAGCGCCGAAGAGGAAAGATGTCTCTTTGAGGACTAAGGTGTGCCTAACCCAAGCCATGGTATTTTTAGTCGCCTCATGATCATGTGAGAGCTGGACCGAAGGAAGACCAAAGAAGAGTTGATGCTTTTGAGTTGTGGTGCTGGTGAAGAATCCTGAAGGTGCCCTGGATTGCCAAAAGAACTAACAAATCTTTCCTGGAAGAAGTGTAGCCACAATGCTCTTTGGAAGCAAGAATGGCCAGACTTTGTCTTGCCTATTATAGTCATGTTGTCAGAAGGGACCATGCCTTGAAGAAGGATATCATGCTTCGTAAAGTGAAGGGTTGACAAAAAAAGGGGAAGGCCCTCAATGAAATGGATTGACACAATGGCTGCCATGATGGGCTCAGGTACTGCGAGGATTGTGAGGCTGGCGCAGGATTGGGCGGTATTTCATTCTGTTGTACATGGGGTTGCTATGAGTTGGAGCCAACTTGATGGCACCTGACAACAACAACAGAGTCATCTCCTTGTGGAATTCCTATTATAGCAGTACTGGAGAACTAAGACAGCTTCCCATTGCTCAAAGGCCCAGATCCAGACAGGTATTCAGCTCCCTTCGTGATTTCTTTCCAGCCTTCCAGGCTTGTGTCTTGATGGTCTCCTTCTTTTTCTTGAACTTTCAGTCATATGAAACTATCTGCCAATTTTGGAACACGCCAGAATCTTCTACCACTTTGTTTTTGCATTTGCCATTGCCCCACTGGCATACTCTCATGCCTTCTCCGTGTAGTGAGGTCATTGCTTGAAGCTGGATGCTGAGGCTCACCAGGCTGAGGGAACTGCTCTGTAGTTCAGCCTCTCTGTCTATTCCTTTATTAGATTTTTGTCAGATCCCATCATTATGATTTGTTTTTGTCTTCGCTGCAGATGAGGGAGACTATGGGCTTCTTTGAATAATGCTTTGTGGGTGAGATCATGGGCATTGGAGTTGGTTGGAGTTGGCTCCCAGTTCTGGATCTTGCCTTTGGCTGTGTGGCTGTGGGAAGTTTCTTCTGCTCTCTGAGTCTTAGTTTTTTTTTTTTTTTTGTATAATGAGTGTGGTGGACAAACTTTAAGGAGGTCCTAGTGGTTCCAAAGATTTGTGTCCTGGTGTTCCTGCCTTTATGTGAGCCATTCCTCTTGAGTGTGGATGGGCCTCATGATTCGAATGTAACCAGTAGAATTTGACAAAGGTGGTGGGATGTCATTCCTGTGATTAGATAGATAGGTAAATAGATACATAGGTGGATGGATTGGATGGATGGCTGAATGGATAGGTGCATAAATGGATGGATGATTTTGTGGTTGGTGGCTGGGTGGCTAGGTAGATGGATGGGTGTACAGATGGATGATTGGGTGGCTGGGTGGCTGGTTGGATAAATGGATGGATGGATGGTTAGATGGATAGATAGGAAGGTAAGCAGACAGGTAGATAGATAGCTGCTGCCAAATTGACTTCCCGTCATGTCAACCTTATATACAATAGATGACACATCGACTGGTCCTCCATCAACCTCACAATCACCATTATGGTTAAGTCCACCATTGTGGGTACTGTGCCAATCCATCTTCCTCACCCTCATTTGCCCTCTGCTCCACCAACCATGATGTCCTCCTCCAGCAATTGATCCTTCCTGATGATGTGTCCAAAGCCAGTGAGTTGGACAGTGTTCTGTTGTGAACCATACGATTTTGGGTGACTCATTTTTGGAAGCACTGCTAAGACCTTCCCGCCATGGGGGAGACTCTGCTAGTGTTTGAAGTATGGGTGACCCAGCTTCCAGCAGCAACATACAAGCTACCCCACAGTGCAACACGCAGATGGAAAAGTGGTGGTTTGTTGTATAAAATTCTCTCTTGCTGGCAGACTGTCTGTCTCTACTGCTGGCCTTCAAGAAACAAGTGTCCATGAAGTGGTCATGGTGAAGGAGCCCACATGGCAAGGAGCTGTGGGTGGCCTCTTCATCCTAAGAGGAGTCTCCAGACTGAAGCTGGAGCCCTCAGTCTTGCAGCCACAGGAAATGAATTCTGCCAACACCCTGAGGAAGCATGGGACAGACCTTCCCCAGTTGAGCCTCTGATGAACCCATAGCCCCAGCAAATCCCTGTATTGTAATCTGGTGGGATCTTTTTTTGTTTGTTTGTTTTAATCACTTTATTCAGTCATTCAACAAATATCTACTGGGCATTTACTGATGCCAGACCCTATTTCTTGGCACTAGGAACACAGGGACGAACAAGAAAAGACCCTCCTCCTGGAGCCCACATTCTAGTGTGAGAGACAAACAGTAACACACAAATAACAATATACTATACTCATGCTGTTATTTATAACATAAACAGTCTGTATTATAAACAATTATATAGCATAACAACAGGTGACAGTAAGTAGCATACAAAATAAAATAGGAAAAGGTGGCACAGAGTTGAAGAGAGGTGTCATCTCTGCTGAGACATGGAGGAGGTGAGGGAGTGAGCCAGGAAGAGGTTTTTTTTTTTTTTTTTTTAGGATTTGGGTGAAGATTTACAGAGTAAATTCACTTTTCATACAGCAGTTCACATATACTTTGTCTCATGTCATTGACCAAAATTTATAATGCAGCAGCTCCCCTCCCACTTCCTCCCCATAGTTACCTCCTCCCAGTGTCCATCCCTTCATACTCTTCTGCACCCTGAGCTATCTCCCTGTGCATAAGCAGCCCTTCCTTCTCCCATGATTGTTCTCTCCAGGGCGTGTGTCTACTTGAGGTAAATGTTTAACTCACATGCCTGTACTTTGTTTGGCTGGAAACCACAGTTGTGGGTTCAATTCCAGACCTGAAGGGCAGCTAGGGGCCATAGTCTCAGTGGTTACACCAGGCTCCATTGGACCAGCAAACCTGGTCCCCATCTGGTGGGATCTTGAAGTAGAGAACCCAGCTAAGTACCCAGACATCTGGCCTACAGAAACTGAGATAAAAAATACGTTGGGTTTTAAGTCTCTAGGTTTGGGATAACTTGTAACATAGCAATAGATAACTAATGCAATAAGCATGTCCGCACCTACCACCTCAGAGCGAGCCATCCTCATTGTGATGCTAAAATGCAACGAAGCACCTAGGAGGTGAGCAGGTGGTGAAAACTATGAAACTCGGATGTTAATGCTGTTACCATTGTCCGTACATCTCCCTAGACCTTCACCCATAATAGAAAGGCAGAGTTGGTTGGTGGGTGGCCAAATGGGTGAATGAATGAACAAATGAATACAGTCCTCCACCCAGAGTTAAATTCAAGACCTCCTTGCAGTAAGAAGCCCTGGTGGCACAGTGGTTAAGTGCATGGCTGCTAGCCAAAAGGTTGGCAGTTTGAAACCACCCAGCAGCTCCACGGGGAGAAAGACCTGGTGATCGGCATGGACTCGATGGCCGTGGGTTTCACTTTGGCTTTGGTCCCTGTAGTCAGGAATGAATCTGAGTCTTGGCTTACCCTAGACAAATCAAAGATAAATGTGATTTCTATTTAGTTGGACATTTCAGTCCAACTAAATAGAGACTCCCGCAGAGACTGGGTTGATTTCTTGAATTTCCATGTCTCAGAGAGGTGATGTTTGCTGTGATGTATTGAGACTTGGATGCAGGGGAGCTTGCATATTCATCTTATCCAGAGTCTTTTCAACACTTCCAAGGAGCTCTCTGGTGGTGCAGTGGTTAAGGGCATTGGGCTGCTAACCATAAGTTTGACAAGTTGAACCCACCAGCCACTCTGCTGGAGAAAGATGAGGCAGTCTGCTTCCGTGAAGATTTACAGCCTCAAAAACACTATGGGACAGTTCTACTTTGTCCTAGAGGGTTGCTATAAGTCAGAATTGACTTGATGGCAGTGGCTTTTTTTTTTTTTAATCAACATCTCTGGATGCTTTCCTAACTTCCAGGCATTTTTGTAGCCAGTACCAGTGTCTTGCCTTTGAAGATTCTAAGTTGTCTCAGTTTCATGAGCCAGAGGTTTCAGAAATAGACTGCCAGGCCTTTTAGTCTGTCTTAGTCTGGAAGCTCCACTGAAACCTGCCCACCCTGGTGACCCTGCTGGTATTTGAAATGGCACTGACGTAACTTCCAACATCGTAGCAGCTTGCAGACCACCACCGTACAACACACTGTGGTTGGACTCACATTGGACTCACACAAGCCAACACTTAAGACACATTTTTGGGGTCTGAATTCATTGAAGATAGATTGGGTATTTGATTTCATTAAAGAATCATTGCTAATTATATTGAAGTGATAATGGTATTATGATTGTGTTGAAATAAGTCTGTTAGGACAACACATTGAGATACTTACGTGTAAATGTAATACAGTGTCTGTTGTTTGCTTTCAATACTCCAGGTAAACCAAATACACAGGCAAGTTAAAAATGGGAAAGGTGGGTGGATGGAGCAAGAATGGCAGGGTATGGTGGTCGTTGAAGCTGTTATAGATCAGTGGGAGTTCTGGTAGGGTTTGCTCTACTCTGTGTGTCTGAAATGTGTGTCACCTCCTGGGGAGGTGAGTCCTGTGAATGTTGTTTCCTGGGAGGATCAATGACCCCATCTTTGAAATGGCTACAGTAGCTCCATCCCTCCTGACATTTATTCAGTGCCTTTTATGTCTCAGGCTCTGTGCTAGTTGCTTGTGAACAAGACAGATGGTCCTGGCCTCATAGGCTGGCGGGAGAGACAGATGTTGAATAAATATTTATGCAGAGAAGCATGTAAATGGCAAATGTGGTCAATGCTGCAAGGGAAAACCTCACAGTTCTGCCAGAGCTTGGAATGGGATGCTCAGCCTGGACTAGACGAAGAGCATGAGGTGGCTTCCTAAGAAGGGATGGTTACGCTGAAATTGCAGGGTTGGCGCCTGGAGACGTGTGCATATGTGTGTGTGTGAATGTGCATATGTGTGTATGCATGTGTGAATGGGCACATGTGCATGTGCTAATGTGTATGTGTGCCTGTATGAGTACCTGAGCAGACATTTGTGTGTTCATGGCTGTACATGCATGTGTGTGCTCATGTGATGCATGCATGTATGCAAATGTGCACGGATACGTACGTGCATGCACGTGCGTACATGTGAGTGTGCATGTGTGCACATGATTATACATGTAGGTCCTCTGGGCATGCACATGTGAATTATTGCCTATGTTCATGTGTACATGCATGTATGTGCATGTGTGAGGATACACATATATGTACATGTGTGTGGTACTTGCCTATGTGTGTGCATGTGTTCATGTGTCTAAGCATCTCTCTACACACATGTGTGCATGTGTATGGACATGCATGCTCATGTGTATGTATGCTTGAGTACATATGTGCATGTGTGTACATATGTTGGGAAGGATGAAGGGAAAGAATAATGGCTTGTGAAAAAGTATGAGGCACACTCAGAGTTGGGGGTCCAGTAGGAGAGGAGTGAGGGAGATACTGGGGGAGGAAGGGGCTGTGGTGCCGTGGCCTCTTTGAAGGGTCTGGAATGAGCGGTGATGCCAGGGATGGGGAGGGGACGTGTTTGGGACAGCTTCAGAATAGCACCTGAACACTGGGCTCATTTCTTGTTTTGTTTTAGTTTAAAACATGTTTACTGAACAGCCCTTCTGTGTGTGTGGTAGACAGCCTCCAAGGTGGTAGCTGTGTAATCTTCCCAATGAACAGTGCTGACTTGTACAACCAGTCGAGTATTGTGGAAATGACAGAAGTGACTTCCTGGGCTAGGTCGGAGAAGACACTGTGGCTTCTGCCTTGCTCCTTTTGGATTACCTGCTGGGAGGGAAGCCACTTCCCCGTCCCGAGGACCCCCAAGCAGTCTAATGGAAAGTCCCAGGTGGGGAGGAACTGAGTCCTCCTGCCAACAGCCAGGGAGAAGCTGACGCCTCCAGCCAAAGCCCTGTGAGTGAGCCACCCTGGAAGTGGATTCTCGATCACTGGGCTTGTTTCTGAGAACTTGAATATGAGTCTGGTTTAAGTTCAATGTCTCAGATATGACTCATGAAGTCCAGGGACCCTATCCTAGGCTTCATTTCAGCAGCCGAGGCTGTGAACCAGAGAGGCAGTTGGGAACTCTGTCTGACTGGGACCTCAGCCACAGCCATGTGGAGGGTTGACTCCTTCCTTGACGTCCCTTCTTGGCTCCATGCTTAGTGTGGATACACTGCTTTTGGCCTTTGTTTTTTCTCAGAGGGCTAGCAGTTCTGTGTGCCAGGAGAAAGAGAGGTTTGTGGGATTGTAAGTTCAAATCCCAGTTCTGCCATTTACTCACTCTGTGACCTCTATGACAAGTCACTTGACCTTCCTAAGCCTCAGGTTCCTCACCTGTGAGAGGGAGACAGTCATTGGCCCTGCCTGATGGGGTGGTGAGGAGCCCATGAGAAATGTCCTGCAATCAGGAGCTGTTACTCCTGTTATCATTTTATTAGCAGTGATTGTAACTCACCAGCATTTAGACCTCAGCCATGGGGGTAGGGTGGGGCTCAAGGTCTCGGACCTGGGTAAACATCTTCTTTTTTTTAAAAAAATTTTTATTGTGCTTGGGTGAAAGTTTACAGAGCAAAGTCATTTTCCATACAGCAGTTCACATACACTTTCATGACACTGACATTTCCCACAATGCAAAACCTCTCTTCCAACTTCCTCCCCTTAGTTACCTCTTCCCTGTGCCCTTCCTCCATGCACTCCTGCCCCCTGATCTGTCTCCCGGTGCATACACAGCCCTACTATTCTCCCATGATTGATCTCTCCAAGGCTCCAAGGAGTGTATCTACCTCAGGTAAATGCTCAGCTCATATGCCTGTCTTTTGTTTGGCTGGAAGCCACAGGAGTAGGTTCAATACCAGATCTGAGGGGCAGCTAGGGACCATAATTTCAGGGCTTCCACCAGGCTCTATCAGATGAGCAAACCTGGTACCCCCCCCCTTTTTTTTTTTTAATGATTTTGAGTTTTGTTCCACATTCTTCTCCCTCTCTATCCAATATCTTCTACATAGATGCCCCTTTGCGTGGTTGACAGTGGTAGCAGGGCACCATCTAGTTCTTCTGGTCTCATAGTCGTTTAGGCTGAGGGTCACGTGGTGTACTAGTCCCTTGGACTAATTGTTTCCATGTGGCTTTGGTTTTCTTCAATGGATGTATGTCTTCTTGAGCCAGGAGTGGATGTTAGAGTAGGATAGGGAGCCAAAGAAACAATGTTTATTTTGAAGTATAGGATATAAAAGTATTCCGTTTTTGTTGAAGAAAGTTTGGGAAGTAGAAGGTAAAGAAGAAAATGATCATCCCCTGTACCCGTGCTGCCGGGAGATGGACCCAGTTAACCCTTTAATGAGTTGCTTCCTAACTTCTTCTGCTTATGGTTAATCACAGCCCTCGTTGGTGCTGGGTGCTGTTGGGTCCGTTCTGACTCATAGTGACCCATGTGACAGAGTAGAACTGCCCTACAGCCTATCATCTTTTTGTCATTCCAATGGGTTTTCCAAGTATGTAGTCATAGGATCTGCAAGTGATAATTTCGTCTACCTGTTTCCAGTGGTTGAGGCCAGTGTAAGATTACCCCGTAAGCGAAATAAGCACAGGCTTACTGGTGCTTCCTCACTAATCTGTAGTGAACAGTTTCACATTTTTTCACCACATCAGAGATTCTGCTTCTAGGATGGGCTGGCACCTGTGTGTCTCCCGAGCCTCCCAGCACCTTCCTACAGAATCAACATCTCTTTTCAAATCGACAGTCCATGACAGGGACAGAGCATAGGGTTACTCATGCTTGCTTATTTTACTGAACATGTTTTTCTACCATGTCTAAGACCTAGTGAAACCCATGTGAGGTTGATAACTACAGATCCTATAGGACAGAGAAGAACTGCCTGTAGGGTTTACTAGTCTGTAACCTTTATGGAAGCACGCTGCCACACCTTTCTTCTGCAGAGTGACTGGTGGGTTCAAACTGCTGACCTTTTAGTTGGCAGCCGAGTGTTGAACCACGTCTCTACCAGAGCTCTTTAAGGAGTTTGTATAACTGTATGTATACTGGAATGCTCTTTGGAAGTGAGAACGGCCAGACTTTGTCTCACTTACTTTGTCAGAAGGGACCATTCCCTGCAGAAGGATGTCATGCTTGGTAAAGTGGAGGGTCAACGAAGAAGGGAAAGGCCCTCAACAAGATGGATTGACACAGTGACTGCACGATGGGCTCAGATATAGCAAGGATACTGGGGCCGGCACAGGACCGGGTGGTGTTTCATTCTGTTGTACATAGGGTTGCTGTAAGTTGGAGCTGACTCAGCAGCCAATAACAGCAACAAATGTATATATCGCTAAAATAAAAAGCAAAAGAACCTACATTACAACACATGGTGTAGCAGTCTTCCAGGGCTGCATCACAAATGACCACAAACGGAGCAGCTTAAGGCAATCCAAATGTATTATTGCACGGTTTCTGTGGGTCGGGAGTCTGGGTGCAGGTTGGCAGAGCCTCTGCTGCACTTCAGGTCACTAGACCGCAGTCCAGGTGTCGGCTGGGCTGTGACTCTCATCTGAGGTTGGAGTCCCTTTCTCATCTCGTCAAGTACTTGGCAGGATTCACTCCTCTGCAGCTGTGTGACTGAGGTCCCTGGTCTCTTGCCAGCTATAGTTCCCTGCCACAGGTCCCCAAAGACAGTTTATATCAGAGCAGGTGGAACTTCTCTGACATCTTTCTTTTAAAGGGCTCACCTGATTAGATCAGGCCCACCCAGGATTGCCTCCCTTTTGATGACCTCAAAGCCAACTGATTAGAAACTGGATTGTGGGAGCCACCTCTGTCCATGGGATTTCCATGTGAAAGAAAGTGGTGTAGGTGGGAGAGGACCCAGCAATAGAAAGTTATTGCTTCTGCAATATGGATAACCCTGGAGGACATAGTGCTAAGAAAGTTAGTCAATCCCAAAAGGACAAATATTGTATGAGACCATTATTGCAAAAAGTTGAGGAAAGGATTGCACACATAAAGAAATATTCTTTGATGGTTACCGGGGTGGGAGGGGAAGGGAGAGTAAACCACTAACTAGAGGGCAGACACATACTGACTTAGATGAAAACCAAAACCAAACGAAACTCACTGCCGTCAAGTCGGACCCGACTCATAGTGACCCCTGCTTGGGTTTCCGAGGTGGTATCACTACAGAAATAGATTGCCCAGCCTTCCTTCCGAGGTGGCTGGTGGGTTTGAACCACCAGGCTTCTGGTTAGCGGTCAAATGCCTTAGGCACTACAAGGCAAAAAGGAAAAAAAAGTATGAAGGAAGGAAAGGGTGCAAGATAAACGAATATAAGTAGCTCATAATTTTAAAACTTCTTTACAGTCTTCTTCTTACCTGTAAGCCAGGTTGCCTAAGTTCTCCCCCTCAGGGCCAACTATACCCACGCTCTGGTAGCATAGTGCCTAAGGCACTTGACCGCTAACCAGAAGACTGGCGGTTCAAAGCCACCAGCCACTCCTTGGAAGGAAGGTTGGGCAATCTACTTGCGCAGTGATACTGCCTTGGAAACCCAAGGAGGGGTCGCTATGAGTTGGGGTTGACTAGATGGCACATAACAACAACAAACAACTTGTGGTATATCTTTCCAGGCATATTCTAGGAACATACAAAAAAAAAAAAAAAAAAGGACTTGCTGGTAAACCCAGCACACTGACAACCACAAACATGGAGCAGGGGAGAGGCAAGGAAGAAGAAACAGCGGAGTCATGGAGGAGCAGCTGCAGGGGTGGGAAGATGAGTCCTGGGAGAGTTAGGGTAGGGGTGAGGAGTCAGGTGTAGTAATTAACCTTGAGTCCTTACTGTGTGCCAGGCACTTGGTAAGTGCTTCTCAAGCGGTCCTTGGTGCATTGGTCCTAACTGCTGGCCAAAGAGTGGGAGTCATCTGGTGGAGAACCAGGGAGCCAAGGAAGAGCCACGTGCCTAGGGTCTGCTCCCCCCGCCCCAAGCCCTGTCGACTGCGTGCTTGGCAGGACACAGGAGCTGTGAGGAGCTCTGTGGCGAGTCCTTGCTGGGTGCTCCCAGGAGCCGCACCGCCCACCTGAGACAAGCCTTCCACAGGGTTTCTGGTACAACCAGATGCTCACTTGCAGAAGGAGAACGAAGGAGGGGTGCCTTCTCAGCCACACTCTGGATCAGGCCCTGCGGGCAGGTGTGTTTTGAAGGGAGGCTGCCTTAGGCGGGCGAGCAGAAGAGAAGTCGGGCTACTGGTGGTTCCCATCACGACGCCTCCAGTTCTTTGTTTCTGCTCCCCAAGCCTCAGGAGTCCTCAGTACAGCTGCCAAATTGCTCCATGTTCTGGAAAGTGGGGTGCCTCTTAATGCGGAACAACCCTGCCATTGTCTGCCTTCAGCCCCAGCTGTTACAGAATATTGACAAGGTGTCCCCAGAGAACACCTGCCTACTTTTCCCTTGCTGTGTTCCCAGAAAGGGCTTTGTTCTCGCCCCTGCCTGCCCGCTGGATCGACTCCATTTCCTCTGCCTTCTGCGTCGGTCCAGGCTGCAGCCTCCAGCAGTGTCCGCGGTCTCCGTGTGACTGTGTAAATTCAAATAAAATGAGTGACAGTCCAGCTCCTTACTGGGAGTAGCCGCATTTCACATAGCAGTGGCCACCATGGTGGGCAGCGTAGAAAGAGCAGATGCTGCTCTGGGGCATTCATTCACTCATCCAACTCTTACTTTCTGAGTGCCTGCTGTGTGCCAGTGGGGGCCCTGGTGGCTCAGTGGTGGAATTCTCGCCTTCCGTGGGGGAGACCCTGGTTCGATTTCCAGCCGGTGCACCTCACGCCTGGCCACCCCCACCCCGTCTGTCAGTGGGGGCTTGCGTGTTGCTCTGACGCTGAACAGATTCCAGAGGAACTTCCAGACTAATACAGACTAGGAAGGAAGTCCTGGTGGTCCGTTTCCCAAAATCAGTCAGTGAAAACTGCATGACAGTGGTGTGATCTGCACCCGATCTCGGGGATGAGGCAGGACCAGGCAGCGTCTCCTCCCGTTGTGCCTGGGGTCACCATGGGTCAGGCTGGGTTAACAGATGGTTAACGTGCTTGGCTGCTATGCAAGCTCGGAGGGTCAAGTCCACTCTCAGAAAAAAGCCCTGGTGATTGGCTTGTGAAAAATCGGCCGTTGATAACCCCATGGGGCACCGCTCTCCACTGACATTTGTGGGGTTGCCATGAGTCGGGATCAACTTGACTGTACCCGGCAACAACCACTGATCCCTTCCTCGCCATCCCCCCAAGCATGGAACTACTCCTTTGATCTCCAGGATGATGTTGGCGTCCGGCTGGACCCAGCCCGGCCAGAGAGTTTGGGAGAGGCTCTCACAGTCACCACCCTGGCTGGTCTTTGCTTGAGTGAAGCAGCCAGTGGGGCTGAGGTCTTAGGTTTCGTGCAAGGGGTGAGGGGCTGGGTGATGATCTCTGGCTGATCCTTATCCTGGAGTCCCAGGTTGGTACAAACGGTTAACACGCTTGGCTGCTAACTGAGGGGTTGTCGGATCAAGCCCACACAGAAGTCCCTCAGAAGAAAGGCCTGGTGATCTGTTGGTAAAATGTCAGTGGTTGGAATCCCTGTGGGGCGCAGTTCTTCTCTGACACCCCTGGGGTCATCGTGAGCCAGAATTGACACGATGGTGGCTGGCCGGCCGGTTGGTTTGGTTCTTCATCCTTGGTGGAGACTTTTCCTTCTCTCTGTTTTATAACTTTCATTTGTTGTGTGTTTGCCAGATGCCAGGCGATATGTCTTAATCCTCAAAACAACCCTGCGAGGTTGGCCCTGTGGATCATTCCCATTATACAAATGAGAAGACCGAGGGCAGACATTTGAGCAGACGTGTCTGGTCACATAGCCACTGAGGCACCGAGCTGAGGTTCAGAGCACAGGAGCCCATGTCCAGGACTAATCTTCTAACTGGGGTGGTATGTCTTTAACAGCGGATGCTTGAGCTTGCATCCTGAGGCTCAGAGGCTTGGCGGCGGTGGCAGTAGCCAGAATATGCCACATCATGGCTTGATTTTCACTGCTTTTGTTTCCTCTGAAATGATGTTGGTTTTCTATTTACAGTAAGGATATGTTTCCTCTAAAAGTAAATGTATTTACATTAAAAAAAAAGTAATTCAATTTAAAAGGAAATGTTATGTAAATAATTGTAAATGTGGTGTGTGGATGTGGTAAAAATAGTGATGTTGATGTAATGATGTCCTCAAGGCTGAGAACTAAGGCCATTTATTGGTTATAAAGGCCTGCTGCCTAGGGCCGAGGGCACCATGGATGAGCCTTCTGGGCATTCAGAACGTGCAATGCCAAGTGCTCTGGTGTGTGTGTGTGTGTGTGTGTGCGCACGTGTGGTGTTGGTGACCACTATGACAGAGCTGAGAGCTACTATGCATGTATTGGCTGTTGTCAATTTGATCCTGTATAGATAGTTCTTAAAAGATGATAATGTTCAAGGCATACCTTTTTTATTAGATAATCCAGTTTTCAGTGGCAGGTGAGAATTTTGGAAGTAGATTTCCAGGCCTTTCTTCGTAGTCTGTGTTAGTGTGGAAGCTCTGTTGAGAGCTGTTCAGCATCACTGTGAAACACAAGCCTTTCCTGATGGATGGGTGGTGACTGTGCTTGAGGCAGATTGCCCAGGAATTGAAACTAGGTCCCACTGTCAACCAAAAAAGCAAACCCACCGCCATCAATCGATTCTGGCACATAGAGACCCTATAGGATAGAGTACAGCTGCCTCATCGGGCTTCCACGGCTATAAATCTTTACAGAACCAGACTCCTTATCTTTCTCCTGTGGGCTTGAACCACTGACCTTCTCTGGGTAGCAGCCAAGCAGTTAACCATGGTGCCACCAGAGCTCTGGGTCTCCCACATGGCGGGTGAGACTTCTACCACTGAGCATGTGGCACAAACTTTTTTGTGGTTCTTTGTGTCTCAGCTTTGGAAGGTGTTTATTATTGCAGCATCGCCTAGCCTAACCTGATAGACTGTATCACCCTTCTTCAGATGCAAACCCCAGGCCCAGCTTGTGGGAGAAGGTCCAGCAAGGAAAAGTTGGGCTTGTAACCCTAACCCAGGAACATCCATGAAGATGGAGGGGTGGGGGGCCAGGAGGAAGATCCGTGGACAGAAGAAAAGAGAAACTCATCTGCAGACGTCTTACAGGCCCTCCCTCATCTTGCAGACAGTAGTGCTACCGTTGGATAATGAAGATGCCTACGACACCTGACATCCAGCAGCCTCTTGTGAACTGTTAATTAAGATTTAATCAGTCACATATTTTATTCCTACTGAATTAGAAGATTAGTGTTAATTTCTGGCAGGGTTCCCTCACTCCCTGTTGAAGGAAATCAATGCATCTGAACCTAATTTAACGAGAAGAACCTGGTACCAGAGCGAAAGCAGGCTGGGGAGACTTTATCTTGACATTTTGGGTACTTCAGGAAGTCCGGCAAAAGAGGAGTGATTGACAGAGTTGTTATTTCTTGGCCCGAGGGGTGGGAAGCATATTTCTCACTGGGAATTAAGGTTCTGCGGTGAAGGAGCATGGTGCAAATTAAGAAGGGGGCTGATGGAGGGCCTTATTCAGCACCGTGTGAGTGGCTTCTGCTCAGGAAGCCGCAGTCCTGGAGTTTGCATTCCTGCTGCAGGTGAGGAGACCAGCCACAGCCGAGCGTAGGCAGGCTAGTGTGGGCTGGTAGCTGGGGGAGCTTCTCTGCAAGGCCTTCTTTTCAGGTTGGACCTGGTGTGGTCTGCTGTCTTCAGGAGGCCTGCCTTGTGAGGATGACCCAAACCATCACCATGAAGTCAATGCCGACTCATAGCAACCCTAGAGGCAGAGTAGAACTGCCTCATAGGGTTTCCAAGGCTGTAAATCTCTATGGAAGTAGGCTGCCATGTTGTTTTCTCCTGTGGAGCAGCTGGTGGGTTCAAACCTCCAACCTTCTGGTTAGCAGCTGAGGGCTTTAACTATCCCGCCACCAGGGCTCCTTTATAGTTGGGAAGACAGTAGGCACTGAATGAATGCATGTGGAATAGGTCCCTCGGGCTCATGTGTCTGCAGGGAATGTTGGGTGTCTCCACACTAAGATTTAAGAAATGCGTAGAAATGTCCCTAAATGTGCCGCAGAGTCTCAGTGCACTGAGACATTTCTCTGTGGCTGTTGCTGCCGCCACCAAACTGGTTCTGACTCATAGTAGACTTACATGCAAGAGAAGGAGCGTTGCCCGCCCGGTCCTGCACCTAGACTGTGGCGGCTCTGGTGTCGATCCATCTCACTGATAGTTTCCCTCACGTACGCTGACCACCTACTTTGGCAAACACGATACCCTTATCCAGCTATTGGTCTTTCCTAATGCCATGTGCAAAGTAGTTGAGTTGCTATCTTGCCACCCTTATTTCTAAGGAACATTCTTAGAACTTCCTCCAGGACTTTTTTCACCACCTGTGTGTCAGTTTGTTGTACTGTGCTGGTTAATGTGTTGCTATGATACAGGGAGATGTGCCCCTTATATTTCAAATACCAGCAGGGTCACCCATGGTGGGCAGGTTTCCGCAGACCTTCCAGACAAGACAGACTAGGAAGAAAGACCTGGTGATTTCCTTCTGAAAAGTAGCCAGTGGGAACCCCATGGATTACAACAGTTGCCTTAGGTGGGGTTCTCTAGAGAAGCAAACCAGTGATATGGGAGATGGGGAGGCAGAGAGAGATTTATCTCAAAGAATGGCTCACGTGGTTGTAGAGGCTGGCAAGTCTCAGGTCTGTGGGTCAGGCTAGAGGCTTCCCCAGCTCGGGTATCTGCAGGGGCTGACGGATCCAGGATTGGCAGGTCAGACAGCAAGCAGGCTGCTGGCCCACAGGCTTTGGAGGCTGACAATCCAAAATCTGCAGATAAGATGGCAGGCTGCTGGCTCAAGCCCTGAGAACCAGAGGCCAGCTGATGAGAGCTAATTACAACATACAGAGTGAGCCAGAGCCTACTGAGCTTTGCCAGGATGGCCATGTATATTGGATGCAGGCCACACCCTGGAGGGAATGCCCTTTAAACTGGTTGGCTGCTCCTAGCAGATCTCATCATGGAAGTGATTATATTATATCAGATCTCATCACGGGGAATGACGACCTCATAACTGCCAAGCTTGTGAGGATGGCCCAGCTACGTTGACCCACAACCTTCACCATCACAACAGTCTAATCCCCAGCCATCTTGGGGACGGCTCGGGAGTGGACAGCACAGTAACCAACAGGCCAGATGGATCATGTGTTCTGCTCACACGAGCCCAGAAAAGCAGAGCTTTTCTTTGCCTGGTGGGAGAAGGCAGAGGCCGCGGGAGAACGGAGCAAGACTGGAAACACGTGCAAGGTAATGTGCTGTTGCTGGTGTGAACATGGAGGGGACACACGAGAAGGATGAGGGGGCCCTCCAAGGGCAGAGAGTGACCCCTGGCCAGACGCCAGCAACCAGCCCTACAACCACAAGGACCTGGACTCTCCCAGCAGGCAGAATGAGGCTGGGAGCAGTGCCTTCTCCAGCTCCTCCGGCTGAGAGCCAGCCCAAGCATACCCTGACTTTGGCCTTGTGAGACCCTGAACAGAGCTGCCAGCAGAGTCCCCTGGACTTCTGAGCTGCCGAACTGTGAGACAATAAATGGGTTTTGTTTGAAGCACCAAGTTTGTGCTAATTTGTAATACAGCAGTGGAAATACATCGGTGGGTTGGGGTCAATGAAGTGGATTTAGACAAAACAGCATTTTAAGTGCATTTATGTTCTACCTCTGCTTATTGTGGCCTGGTTGCCTTAGGTAACCAGGGAACAGTAAGGAAAACAGGAGATATTCAATATGCATGCTTTCATTCTGTTGGAAGATGTTTAAAAATAACCCTGAGGACTTTTAAATGAGTTTACATATATATGCATATGCATATCATTATACATGTGCACATACACACACACCAGACAGACTTCATAGCTACCTTTCTCATTAAAATGAAAAAATGGGATTGTAGGAACATGGTCTCCCACCACCTGTCTGTCACTTTGTCCCACGGTGGTGGCTTGGGGTGATGCTGGAAGCTATGCCACCATTATTTCAGGTGCCAGCTGCCCAGCTGTGTCACCCACTGCAGCAAGTTTCAGTGGAGCTCTCAGACTGAGGCAGACTGGGCTTCTGAAAACCAGGCAGAGAAAACTCTGTGGTTTTTCATCAACTGTCTGATGACTTGTGGATCACAGTAGTCCAGTCCACAACAGATCAACAACCTCTGTTAACAGACTGGGGATACTTTTCCCCAGCTTTTATCTGCATTAATGTGTGTGTATACTTGTGTGTGTATAGAGTTTCCATGCAGTTTTCTCCCTTGTATACATTTGTAAGCAGCTCTGGTATACAGTGGGAAGGCATTTGACTGCTAACCAGAAGGTCAGTGGTTTGAATCTACCAGCCGCTCCGCAGGAGAGAGATGAGGCAGCCTGCTTCTGTAGGTTGACAGCCTTGGAAATCTTATGATGTGGTTCTTCTCTTTCCTCTAGGGGCGCTGTGAGTCGGAATTGACTCATTGGCAGTGGGTTTGGTTTGGGCTTTGTTTCTGTAAAGATTGACAGCTTTGGAAGCCCTATAGGGCAGTTCCACTCTGTCCCATAGGGTTGCTTGAGTCGGAATCGCTTGATGACAGTGGGGTTTCAATGGGTTCGTATAGATTTGTGTAATAACCCCCACAGTTAAGGTACAGATCTGACCCATCACCACAAAGGAACTCCCTCCTGTTCCCCCTCTATCGTCGCCCCTTTCTGATCCCATAGGAGTGAAACCCAAGCTTGTCCTGCCTCCCACTGGATCTGTGCCTCTGTGCTCAGTGCCAGCTCCCCCTGCTGATGCCACTGTCGTGTCGGCATCGTCTGTTCCTTTACAAGACTGTTTCGCGGCCCACTGTGTCCCCCTTGGAGCCTCTGAGCGCCTGCGACTCATTCTCTGAAATTGCTCCTTTGCACAGGTCCCCTTGGCCCTGTTGCACGTACAACATGCCCTGCTTTTGGCAGGGCCCTTGCCATCTCCTGGAGTGACAGTGGCCTGGCTCGCTCAGACTGGGCATTGTCACCTTGGTCCATGCATCTCAGGTAGTTGAGAAAAGAAAACGTACCTCTTGCACATTGTGTGTGGGTCTCCCGGGTGCTACTGTCCAGAGGTCAGGGCTTTGCAGTTCCCATTTCTCAGATAATTCAAGGAAAGACGAGGAGAAACCAACCTACCTGCACTCCCCTGTGGACGCCTGGACCTCCTCGACCTTCTCTTCTCACATTGGCCACCGGTCACCTTCGGCTTTACCCCTTTGCTTGTCCTCTGGCCTCCTTTCCCCACTGCGTGCCTCGCAGGAGCTGCTCAGTAGTCTCCAGTTTTGACGCACTTCCCATTCTGGAGTGAAATGTGGGGAAATCCTAACCCCTGTACCTGTGGTTAGAATTGTATTTGGGAACGGGTTTTCTTTCTCATGTGAATGAGGCTATGTTAGTAGCATTGTGGTTAAAAGCGTGGGGCTGCTAACCAAAAGGTTGGCAGTTCAAACCCACCAGTTGCTCCATGGGAGAAAGATGTGGCAGTCAGCTTCCATAAGGATTTACAACCTTGGGAACCCTACCGGGCAGTTCTACTCTGTCCTGGAGGGTCGCTATGAGTTGGAATTGACTCGGTGGCAGTGGGTTATGTCTTAAATCAATCTGTTTTGAGATATAAAAGAATAGATTAAACAAGGGTTAAGGAGCACTGTGGTCACGGGTGCAGTGGGTAAGCATTCAGTGGCTAATCGAAAGGCTGGCTGTTTGAATCCACAAGCTGCCCCGTGGGAGAAAGATGAGGCAGTCTGCTCCTGTAAAGACTGCAGCCTTGGAAACCCCATGGGGCAGTTCTACTCTGTCCTGTAAGGTTGCTGTGAGTCGGAATTAGACTCAGTGGCGTTGGGGTTTAGGTAAGCAGAGTTGGGGAAGAGGGACACCCAACTCGATGGCAGTGGGGGGTCTAAGCAGACAGAGAGGAGGAGGAGAGATGCCATGCCACAGCTCATAAGATTTGGAAATAAGGGCCCTGCCCGGAGCCAACAGAGAGAGCAAGCCTTTGCCTGGGGCCAGCGCCCTGCATTCAACGTCCAGCCCCTTCACTGTGAGACAGTACATTTCTGTTTGTTAAAGGCGCCCAGTTGTGCCATTTCCGTTACAGTAGGACTAGATGACCAAGACGTTGGCTTTGGACATATCATCAGAAAAGACAGTCCCTAGAAAAGGATGTCAGGTCTGGTAAAGAAGAGGAGAAATAGAGAAACAGGGACCCCTCCATGAGACGGCCTGACACGTGGCCCCGGTGACGGACTCACATGTGCCGGCGAGCATGAGGACGGCACGGGGCCGGGCAACGTTTGCTTCTGTTGCCATGAATCGGAGCTGACTGGACAGCAGCTGACGACAACGGCAACAGATTGTCAACGAACTGAAGAACTGGGGGTATTATCGTCGTCTGCCTCAGCCTGTTGAATTTCTCAGCACACCGGTAAGGGCGCAGTGAATGTCCTCTGAATTGCGGTGAGAGATGTTGTCCCGTGTTGTCAAGTTGATTCCAGCTCATAGCAGCCCCAGGTCCAGCAGTGCCCAGTCCTGCACCGTCCTCACAGTCGTCGCCATGTTCCCAGCCGCCGGGTCAGTCCATCTTGTCGAGGGTCTTCCTCTTCCTTGGTGACCTTCTACTTGACGGAGCGTGGTTTCTTCTCCAGGAGCTGATCTCTCCTGATGACATGTTCAAAGTACGAGAGATGAGGTCTCACCACGCTCTCTTCTAAGGACCATTCTGGCTGTATTTTCTTCCAAGACAGAGTCATTCATTCTTTTCTAGTCCACGGTATAGTCAATATTCTGTGCTAACACCATAATTCAAATGGATCAGTTTTTCCTTGGTCTTCCTTATTCATCATGCAGCTTTTGCATGCATATGAGGTGATGGAAAATACCCTGGCTTGAATCAGACACACCTTGGTCCTTGAGGTGACATCTTTGCTCATATCAGATTCATTTTAACCTGTCCATATAGACCCCAGTTATCAACAGTTTGCTGAAGGGCTTCACAAGGTGTCTGCCTGGTGTGTTGTATCAGGATTGGGTTAGCTGTATTACCTTGGGCAATCGACTTTATCACTTGACCTTGCTTATGGATTCCCATGTGGAGAATGCGCATGACAATGGTGTGAGGAGTAAAGGGACAAGAGAAGCCAGTGCCCAGCACTGAAGTTGGAGCGTTGGAAGTGACTCAGTGGCAATGGGTTGTTGTTAGGCACCCTAGTAGTGCGGTGGTTAAGGCACTCTTTGGCCAACCAGAAGGTCGGCAGTTTGAACACACCAACTGATCCATGGGAAAAAGATGTGTCAGTCTGCTTCTGTAAAGATTTACATCCTTGGAAACCATAAGGCACGTGGGGGCAGTTTTATTCAGTCCTACCGGGTTGCTATGAGTTGGAATCGACTTGAGGGTAGTGGGTTCCCCACCCTGCCGCAGGGAAGCGGTTTGGCCTATTACTTCTTTTCCCTTCTGCCACACATTCTGGCATATGGGGGCCCTGGGAAGCCAAGTCTGAGATGGAGATGAGTGTGTGGGTGTGTGGATGGGGGATTGTTAGGGTCCACACAGACGGGAGCAGCAGGGGTGGGCAGAGGGAAAGCAGTCTGAACCAGGGCTTCGATGGGGAGCTCTGGAGCTGGGATACAACTCAGGGTTCTTCCCCACTAGGGTCAGGGGCCTGGACCTTATGCCCCAACAACAGTCTGTCATGTCTTCAGGCTTCTCTGATCGCTGGTGGGACAGGACTCTTGGCAGAGGAGTCTCTGGTGGGGGCTGGCAGCTCCCCCAGCTCTGGAGGAGTAATGGCTTCATTTCTAAAGGGGGATCTGGATGGAGCATCTCCAAGGAGGGTGAGCTTGTGGGGAAGGGGAGGAGCTGTTCATGTCAGCTTTCAGTGAGGCTCTGTGTAAAGTGCTGCTTAAAGTGACGACAAAACTCTGACATTAATGGGTGTTATTGTTGTGCCCAGGTTATGAAGGAGATGCTCGGAGAGGAATATGCCAACACACGACAATGCAAATGCAATAGGAGAGTTTATTAGCTAACTTAAGTTAGG
>NW_006921648.1:4328994-4332902 GCF_000298275.1 Orycteropus afer afer
CTTTTGTGATGCGTGCTGAGTTCGGAGGAAGTTCCTTGATACCTGCTGAGACTGGAGGGCAGATAAAGGCCCTAAAGAGTCCAAAAGTTCTGTTAGTAATGCTGACACTAAAAGGTTTCTGGTTAAAGATTTTCCTGGAGGCTACTAGAGCTCTCAGACTCACATTATGACATCTGGGTTTGGATTAGGAAGAATTTTGTCTCTCTTTGTGAGCATAGTTTTGGAGCCCAGCCTGTCTGGCCTGGCAAGGGCTTCTGCAGTTTGTTCCATTCACTTATCTTGTTTTTAGATGGAACCAGTATTGCATCTGCCTCCAGGGCCCTGTTTCTGACCTTCATGACACAGACCAGCCAGGACTCCACTATGTCTGAGAGTTAACACATAGCTGAGAGCTCTTTTATCTGAGTCTGTGGCAGCTCTCAGATGTCTGTTCAGGATAACAGTGAGCAGCCCTCTTTCTCAGCCCTGGTTTCTAGGGGCATGAAGGAAGCTGATTTTCAGGAGGCTTCTTTGGTTCTTTATCCGCTAGTGTGAGGGTAGCAAATCGGTTTTGTATATAAGGACAACTCTGGTTAATTACTCTTGGTTGTCTGAGTCACTGTGTGCAGGATTCTGTCCAGGTTCAGCAGCAAAAAATGTCATGATTGATTAGTAATGGCTGCCAAGGCCTAGGGCCCAGGAGACATGGTGGGTATGCTATTCTGGGTGTTTGCTTCTTCAATCGGCAGCATTGTCAGGGATCCTAAAACAAATGCTACAAAATGGTGTTGGTGGAGGGGATTCTCTGCTTCTTGATTCTATCATCTCTCCTCCTCTCTGTTCCAGCCAAGAATATTTAGGTGCCATTCAGAGGGACTTAATGCCTTTCAGAGGGACTTAGCAATATGTACCATCTGCTAAGGTATAGGGGTCCCACTGCTTGATTGTTCCACAGGTTTGGCTAAGATACCCTTTGAGCAGTGCTTTCGTTTTTCCTGGATGCTAGTCAGCTGTTCCCCACCACGTTAAGAACAGTGACTATTATGGATTGGTAATATATGTAATAAAGTAACATTTAAAATTGTATTTATAATAGATTAAGATAATCAATACATATTTACAGCATATAATTAGTTAGTGTTTAATGAATGAAGTCCCTGGCTTGTGCAGTTAATGCATTTCCCTGTTAACCAAAGAGTTGAAAGTGCCAGTCTACCCAGAGTGCCTTGGAAGAAAGGCCTGGCAATCTACTGCTGCAAAATCAGCCCCCCTGGATCCCGGCTCTCCCCTGACACACATGGGGCGCCACGATTCAGAGTGGACGACTGGCGGCATTCTGTTTGAAGCTGTGGCTGCGTTTCTGTAAAACAGGAAGGAGAAACTTCTAAAAGTACGGGCTGTGTACAGGCCTATTTCCCTCAGGTTCAGGGTGTCTTTTGGTGTGTGGTGCTTGCATCATACTGGTTGGGGTCGCAGCGGACTTCCCTCAGGTCTGCCGTTGCCTCTTCTCCCGGGAGGCGATGGCTCGAGACATCTTCATCTGCAGCCCTGTAACTCTATCCCTTACTGCATGGTTTTTTGGAATCACTTGCTCATGTCTTTCTGTGTGGACAGGAATGTCACCCACCCTGATTTCTAACACTCTGTCTTGTCCAGTGTGGACAGTACAAATAGCAGAGCTGAAGGGGCAAAGAAAGGAGCATCTCCTTGTTAGGAAGCTCTGGTGGGGCTCTGGTTAAAGCATTGGGCTGCTAACCAGAAAGCTGGTGTTTCAGACCTACCAGCCACTCACAGGGGAAAGATGCTACTGTCCGCTTCCATAAAGATTTGTAGCATTGGAAATCCTGTGCAGCAGTTCTCCTATGGCTTGTGGGGTTGCTGTGGGTCAGAACCAACTTGAGGGCAGCAGGTTTGGTTTTTGGTTTGTCATGTGCCATGAGTCAATTCTGACGCATAGTGGGCCTGTGAGAGAGAGTAGAACAACTTCATAGGATTTTTTAGGCTGAAATCAAGCACATTGCTGGGTTTTGCTCTCCCGTGAAACTGCTGGGTGGATTCGAACCTGCAGCTTTCTGGTTAGCAGTCCAGTGCTTAACCATTGTGCCACCAGTGCTCCTTGACTCTTGGCTCACAAAAAGCTCACTGCCATTGAGTTGGTTCAGACTCATAGCGACCCCCTTTGGGTTTCCGAGGAGGTAAATCTTTACAGAAGTAGATTGTCCACTCTTCCTTCCACAGAGTGGCTAGTGGGTTTGAACTGCTAACCTTCTGGTTAGCAGTCAGATGCCTTAGGCACTACGCCACCAGAGCTCCTTCTACTCTTGGCTGTTGCTGTTGTTGTTGTTTGCTGTTACTCATAGAGACCCCTCCTTGGGTTTCCGAGGCAGTATCACTACGGAAGTAGGATTGCCCAACCTTCCTTCCGAGGAGTGGCTGGTGGGTTTGAACCGCCAGCCTTCTGGTGAGCAGTCAAGTGCCTTAGGCACTACGCCACCAGAGCTCCTTCGACTCTTGGCTAGCCAAGCGGAATTCATTATTTTCTTTCTTCAATAATGATCGTTTGCAGTCACTATGTGTTTTATGTGTGGGGCAATCTACATGTTTTCTACACTGGTTCCCCAAACCTACTGAGTGAATAGGGCCCCTTTCTGCTACAGCCCCCAAATCTCTCCTAGGAAAAGGGGGTGCAGTGACTCCTCTTGTCAACACGGGCCATGGTGCTAAGACAACTGTAGGATTCCTCGCCTTCATTATGTATCCCCATATCCGAGAGAGAGAGAGAGAGAGAGAGAGAGAGAGAGAGACCGAGACCCCTTCATTTCTCGTTTGAATATGGGAATGGGTTGGGCACAGCAGGGCCAGTGGTGGTTAAGGGGTAGAATTCTCGCCCTCCTTTGGGAGACCCAAGTTCGATTCCCACCAGTGCCCCTCGTGCACAGCCCCCACCTGTCAGTCCATGGAGGCTGGTGTGTTGCTCTGATGCTGGACAGGTTTCAGCAGAGCGTCCAGACTGAGAGAGACCAGGCAGAAAGGCCTGGTGACTGTCTTCTCAAAGTGAGCCAGTGAGAACGGTACGGATCAGTGGCCTGATCTGCAGTCGGTAACGGTGATGGCGCAGGGCCGTGCGTGCAGGTCTCTGTGTGAGTCGGAGCCAACGTGACAGCAGCTGGTGACAGCCGCCAAGGACAGCAGCAGTCAGGGCAGGGTGGTGGGAGTAGATGGCTGCTCAGGGCTAGGAAGAGAGGCGAGAAGGGCTTCATGGAGGAGGATTCCATATACTCTGGTTCACACTTGGGCAGTTGTGCCTCTCCCAGCTTTCCCAGCATCCCTGGACAGGGGTTTGGAGACGCAGGACACAGAGGGGCAGTCAGGTCAGCTGGGTCCTGCTCTTGGCATGGCCTGTTTGCCTGCCCGTGGGTCCTGAGTCTCAAGGCCTTGCATCTCTCCAGCCTGTGTCTCGGCACAGCTGTGGGTGCCACTCACGGCCTGGATGCAAGCAGACAGCTGTGTTGGCTCTGCCTCCTTCTCCTGGAGGAAGAGATAAAGCAGGCTGAAAGGTCTGGGGTAGGTGCGGGGCCGTGGGAAGCAGTGCAGCCAAAAACAGAGTGAAACAAACAAGAATAGGCCCCCACAGTGAAAGGCTCACACCTCATCACTTCTGCAGAACCAGTGGATCATTCCAGTGAAATCCAAACAGGTGGTTTTCCCGAAAGCTCATCGGCTCTTCATGGAAATCATGGCCCCACATCACCCGGCTCAGGTCCAGATTCCCACCGGACTCAGATGCGGGTGGTTGTTAACTGCCACGGAGCCGGCTATGACTCCTGGTGACCCCACGTCCAACAGAGTGGAGCACTGCCTGTGCGGCCCCATCCCACGTCCAACAGAGCGAAACACGCCTGTGCGGCCCCATCCCACGTCCAACAGAG
>NW_006921648.1:4333202-4427540 GCF_000298275.1 Orycteropus afer afer
GTGGTCTGCCCAAGCCCAGGGTTGTGGCCACTGTGCATTCTGAGTGCCTTCCCACCCAGGGGCTCATCTTCCAGCTGCATAACCGATGATATTCTACTGTGATCGGTTAGCTTTTCATTGGCTCCTCTTCAGAAGGAGGTTGCCAGGCCTTCCTTCCTGCTCTGTCTTAGTCTGGAGACCCCACTGACCTGCCCACCACGGGCGGCCCTGCGGGTTTTGAAATACTGGTGGCTCCCAGCATCTCAGCAGCACAGACGCCACCGCATTTCGACAAACCGACGGGTGGTGCTGGGAAGGGAGTTGCTTCCCCAAATCCCTGCTTTGAGTTAGGATGTTAGTAAGCTGAAGGGTTGCTAAGTATGTTTTGGAAAAGAAAGAAATCATTTGAAACCATCTGGTAAATACACCAATTCCATTGAACCCAAAAGACCTGCCTGGTGCCCGTGTTGCAGCCAGGGCTGAGGTCTCAGACAAACCGGAGGGTCTTCTCTCCAGTGATGCTGTGAACAACGCAGACATCTCTTCCCTTCTCTCTCACTATCGTCTTTGCTGGAGGAAGTGACTACTGCCTGCTTAGCACTTACCCCTGAGACATGGCCTCACCTGCCTGCTGGCTGCTAAAATGGACTCTCTCTGGAGAGCAAAGAGCTACATCTTGGGGCTTTTTCTGTTCTTGCTTCAGGGGAGGAGGGCAGACCAACTTCTGATTGAGCCCAGGGGACAGACAGGCTCTTTGCTGCCCCATCTTCCTTCTGTGGAGTGGCTGGTGGGTTTGAACTGCCAACCGTCTGGTTAGCAGTCAAATACCTTAGGCACTGTGCCACCAGAGCTCCTATCACAATGGTAGAAACAGCTGTGCAGGACCCAGGTCAGGGGCACAACAGTTGAGACCCAGGCTGCTAAGTGAAAGCCTGGTGGTTCAAACTCACCTAGTCGATCTGCAGGAGAAAGACTGGTGATCTGCTGGCATAAAGATTACAGCCTAGAAAACCCCACGGGCAGCTCCACTCTGTCCCGTGGAGTGACTGTGAGTCGGAATTCACTTGATGGCACCCAACAACAAGGCCATGGGCTTAACAACTGATGAGGCAGGGGCCATAGCCACCCTGCCTGACAGATGAGGAAGCTGGTGCACAGAGGGGCAGTCACTTGCCAAGATCACCCTCAGTAAGTTGAACGTTTTCCACAATGGGCTCAGACAGACGTTGGCGAGGGCCAGTTCTGATCCCAGACTTCTCCCCTCCCCTGGCTCTGTTCCTGGCACCTCCTAGTTATCTTAATTTTCACCTTCGAGTAGCCCCTACAGCAGGCCTGGGTTCCTGGTCACCTTCTCCCCCTTGTCCCTGCCTTCGTGGGCAGGCTGCACCCTGGAGGGAAGGTTGGAGCCTGTGAGTGGGGCCAACCCACGCTGGGAACCTCTGGTCCTGAGGCTGCTGTGGTGTGTGCCCACGCTGCATGTCCCTTGTTATGCTGTGTGGGTGGTTTTGCCCTGTGGCCTGTGGCACCCAGGGGAGATGGGCACAGGGGTGTACAGCCCTGGCGGAGCCGTGAGGCTGCCCATGTGCACAGGTGGTGCGGCTGACAGAGACCTGAATGCTCTCATTGCCCAGGGCACCACCAGTGCACCTCCACGTTAGTGTCCTGGGGCTGCCAGAGAGGCACCAGATGGGTGGTTATTACAACGGACGTTTATGGCTCAGTCTGCAGGCCTCGAGTCTGGGTCCAGGGGTCAGCAGGGCCGTGCCTTCTCTGACTGCTCTGGGGGAGGAGCCTTTCCTGTCTCTCCAGCTTCCCGTGCCCCAGGCAGTCCTTGGCTTGTAGCTGCGTCATCCCATGGCCGTCCTTCCTCTGTCTGTCTGTCTGTCTCTGTTTCTTCTCCTTGGGTAAAGATGCTACTCAGATCGGATCAGGGCCTACGCTACTCTGGTTTGATTTACGTTAACCAGACCTCTTCAGAGACCCCATTCCTAAGCAACATCATGTTCACAGGTGGTAGAGGTAGGACTTGAACACATCTTTCTGAGGGACACGATTTAGTCCTTAACACCCCTCCTAGTCTGGTCCATGTGCACCTGCCATCGCTGTGCGGACATTCCTGCCCTACTCAAGCATCTACCTAGACCCTGGCAGGTGGAGGTTACCCATCCACCAGCCTCCCCCCAGGGAGTCAGTCTTTGTTCCACAGGGATTGACTGAGCTCCTGCCAAGGGCCAGGTGCTGTGCTGAGCACTGGGGACCCCAGTGAGGACGAGAGACACTGGTCTCTGCCCTCAAGCCAGCTACATTGCAGTAGAGGAAATGTACCAAGTGAAGTAATCCAGCAAATAAGTCCCACCTTTTCAAATTTTACTGTGTGGCATCAGAAAACAAACACACTGCTGTGATATGGGAGGCAGGGCTAGGGAAGTTCAGGAAGGCTTCCTGAAGGAGGCGACATTTGAGCTGGCTTCTGAGGTTGAAGAGGAGCTGGCCTGTGCGTGTTAGGGGGAGAGATTCGAGGCAGAGGGGACAAGATGGGGAAAAGACTCTAACAGCTGGTGAGCTCAAGAAATGCCATGTAATTCGATATGTAACAGTTTTCAGTGAGGAGTTGTTGGGGTTTCTGTGTGGCTGTGGTGCTGAACTCACCAGGAGCTCTAAGGCACCGGGCGATCTACTTCTGCGGAGATACTGCTTCGGAAACCCAAGGAGGGGTCGCTATGAGTCTCAACGGACTCGACCGCAGTGAGAGGTTTTTTTAGGATGCTGAGCAGGTTTCATGGGAGCTTCCAGACTGAGATAGACTAGGAAGAGAGGTCTGGTGATCTCCTTCTGAAAATGGGCCAGTGAACAGCCTTTAGAGCACAACTGTCCAGTCTGCAGTGCATTATGGGGGGGGGGGGTGCAGCATCTCGCCCCATGGTGCATGGGGTCGCCTGAGCCAGGGCTTGACTCATGGCAGCTAACGACAACGAGAAGCTGAGGGTCCATATACCCACAGAGGCCCAGTGAAGACTCACTGCCTGGGCTGTCACTCTGTGTGAAGTGCGGATCCTGAATATTGGTGCAGTCACCAACAAGGCTGTCTTCACAGCCTGTCTCAACGTGACCGGGCAGGCTCTCCTCCTCTCCTGGGAGGGGAGGCCCCCAAGTCTGTGGCCTTTTGTTTGCTGTGGATCTGTGACTTAGGAGACCCCACGTGTTACAGACTAGGACTGCTCCACAGGGTTTCCCTGCCTGGTGCCTCTGTGGAAGCACATCGCCAGGCCTTAATTCCGTGCTGATGCTGGGTGGGTCAGATCCACCAACCTTTCGGTTACCACACGAGAGCAAACCATTCCCACTACCCAGGGACCTTAGCCAGTGGCCTTTTAAACAGAGGCATCTGGGAGAGCCACCCAGCGGGAAGGTGTTAAGCTCCTGAGCTCCCCGATGGGGAAGGGAGAAGGGGACCAGGAATCGCAGCCCTGCAACTCCATCCCTGCTCCACTCTGGCTCCGCCACACCGGCTCCTTTCATTCTTCCTGCCTCTGTGGCAGCAGACATTACATAATTATTTACCCAGAGTACTCTCTGCTAGAAGCCCCACTGGTGCAGAGGTTAAGTGCTTGCCTGATAAGCGAAAGGTCGGTGGTTTGAACCCACCAACCCCTCTGCAGGAGAAAGATGAGACAGTCTGCGTCCATAAAGATGACAGCCTTGGAAACCCTGTGGGGCGGTTCTGCTCTGCCTATAGGGTCACTATGAGTCAGAATCGATTCCACGGAAGTGGGTTTTTTGACCCCTTCCATGGACCTTCCCTGTGCTAGGTGCTAGGGCTGCCTCAGTGAGTGCAGCAGGCCCACATCCCTGCCCTCGTGAAGCTGACTGGCCCGTGAACACTGTCTCAGGACAGCTTCGGTCTTACAGCCTTGGATGCAGTTTACATTTTGCAGATGATCCAAGAGGCTGAGAGAAGGCTGCTGACATCTCAAGAAGTCTTCATAGTGACTGTTAGTTTTGTGTTCAGAGGCTTCATTCATTCACTCATTTACTCATTCATCAATATTCATGGAGCACCACCTATGGACTAGGCCCCACCTACTGGGGGGATAGAGCCATAGAGGAAGCAGGAAGAGACCCCATACTCATGGAGGCTTTGTCTCAATTGCTTTGGAGTCGTTATCAGGAGGAACCCGTCCCTGGAGAAGGACATCACGCTTGGTAAAGTAGAGGGTCAGCGAAGAGGGGGAAGGCCCTCGAGGAGATGGACTGACCCAGTGGCTGCGACCATGGGCTCAAGCTCAGCACTGATTATGAGGACGCCTCAGGACGGGGCTGTGTTTCCTTCTGTTGTCCGTGGGGTCTCCGTGTGTTGGAATTGACTCAACAGCACGTGACACCACCACCAACTCATGGAGCATGGAAGTGTATCCGTGATACCAAGAGGCTGATCACATAGTTAGTTATCATTGTGGTCCCTTTTATAGGAAGTGACAGCAGATGATGGGGGTCTTACCTGATCTTGGGGACTCAGGAGATGCCTCTCAGAGGAAGTGACGACTGAAGGAGGGATGGAGTTAGCCATCATCAAGGAAGACTCCAGGCACCCAGTGGTTAGAGCTCAGCCTTGTCCTGTCCAGGACTTTACATGTCACCAAGATTCTGCACCCAAAAATAAATAAATAATAAATAAAATAAATAATTAAATTGAAAAAACAAAAAACCAAACTCACTGCTGTCAAGTCGGATCTGACTCACAGAGACCCCTCCTTGAGTTTCCAAGGTGGTATCATTACAGAAGTAGATTTCCCAACCTTCCTTCTGAGGAGTGCTTGGTGGGTTTGAACTGCCAGCCTTCTGGTTAGCAGTCAGATGCCTTAGCCAATGCACCACCAGGGCTCCTGGCTAATGGGAGAGAGAGAGGGGGTAAGTTGGTGTCACAGTTGGTTCTTGGAGGTAATGAAGATGCCTCTTTTGGGGATTGTATGGCCTTGAGATTTGGGGGGTTCAGGTTGGGGAGCCCCCTCTAGGGCCTTGGTGTCTCTGATAGAGAAGAGCCGTGGGGATCTGTGGAGGGGAACCTGGACATGAACCACTGGAAAACCTTTGTCATAAATCTGAAAAACTCAATTGTGAGAGCGTGGGCCAGGTTCAAACTGGCCTATAAAAATATCCACACGGTTCCAGTGAAAACAAGGTGAAATGGGAGAAGGCAGGCAATCGCTGCAGAAGCCGGCTGCTGCCACTAACCAAGTTAGCCACCTAATGGCCCTGGCGTGAAGCCGGCAGCCCGGCGGGATGCCTCTGCTCGGCCTGTAATTTAACTACAAGACACACCTGTATTTATTGTCCTTCATTACCTTTGTCATTCGCTCTTTATTGGTGTTGGATTAAGTTAAGGGCTCTGAGTTTATATAATTTCCCAATTTATAGTCTTCGCTTATAACTGGAGTTTTTTTTCCCCCTTCTTCTCCTTCTCACCGTTTGATTCCCTTCTAGCAAAAATAAACTGAAAGAAAAAAAAGAAAAAAGAAAAAAAATCACTTTGCTTTTTGCTGCTACCAGAGAGGACGGCAGGTCAAAGGTGATGGTTATGGAGGCCACAGCCCCAAGTTTATGGGAGGGGCCCCTCTCAGCTGTCACTTAACGTCCACTTGCCATCCTCTGGATTCATGGGGTCCAGATTTTTTCTTACCTCCTTGATTCTTTTGGAGGGTGGTTGTGGGTGGGGGTGAGATCTATGGAAATCTGCACGAGGAACCCTGCTGCCCAGGCACCGGCTTGCAGGGCAGCCAGTGTTTGGGGGCTTGTCATTCTGGTCTCTGCCCACCTATTATGGATTTAATTGTGTCCCTCCCAAAAATATGTACTGAGATCCTTGACTACTGACGTCAAGGTTGGCTGTTTGAAATTCACCCTGCGGTACCATGGAAGAAAGACCTAGAAATCTGCTTCCATTCAGGTTACAACCAAGACGATTTCAGGGGATATTTTTCGCTTAAGGTTTAAAGATTATATCAGGGCAATAGTTTCAGGGGTTCACCCAGCCTCCATGGCTCCAGAAAGCCTGGATTCTACGAGCATTTGTACTTCTGTTCTGCATTTTCTCCCTTTTGATCAGGATTCTTTGATAAAATATCTACGGGATTCAGTTGACAACAGCAACTCAGAAGGTTCAATAGGAAGCTGAGGGGACAGTGAGTTTATGTCAATGGGGAGGAATAATTTGGAAAAGGAGGGTAAGAATGAATGGTTGCACAACTTGAGGAATGTCACCAGTGTTACTGAATTGGGTGTGGAGAGATGGTTGAATTGGGGTATGTTCTGTTGTACATATTCTTACCAGCAACTAAATGTAAAATATAAAAGAAATTAAAAAGTAGCACATGGTGTCCCAGAAGTAAACCCACCCCCGAGGTAGCAATTCGTATCTGATTCACTCTTTGGATGGAGACCAATGTCGCTGAACTGTGCATGTTGAAATTGCTGAATTGTTGTCTGCTCTGCAGTGTATATTCTTAATAACAACAACAAATAAATTGTTCAAAACAAACAAAACAAAAGATTATATAGTGAAGAAACCCTATGGAGCAGTCCCCCACTGCACACACAGGGTCGCTTTCAGTCGGAATCAAGTCCATGGCAACCAGCAAGAGGAACGGCAGCGTACCTGTGGACGTGATCCTTTTGGAAATTGGGTTTTCTTTGTAGGTAGCTGGGTGGTAAGGTGGGCTCCAAATCTCATCACTTCCGAGCTGTAAAAGAACAGAATGGATGGAGACACAGGGAGAAGAGGAAGACTGAAGATGAAGGCAGAGGCCTCTGTCAGGATCTTAGAAACGGAAATAACAAGGAAGGGCCTCCTTGAGCTGGTCTTTGAAATCTTCTACTCAGCTTTTTATCTTGTCATTTCTTCCATTTGCATTAGCTTATCTCCAAAAGTAAGTTTCAGAGTCTCTTCAGACTTCCATTTTGGTCTTTTCTTCCTTTCCTGTCTTTTTAATGACTTTTTGCTTTCTTCATGGATGATGTTCTTGATGTCATACCACAACTCATCTTGTTTTCAGTCATTGGTGTTCAGTGCATCGAATCTATTCTTCAGATGGTCTCTAAATTCAGGTGGGATATACTCAAGGTCATGTTTTGGCTCTCATGGACTTGTTTTAATTTTCTTCAGCTTCAACTTGAACTTGCATATGAACAATTTATAGTCAGCTCCTAGCCTTGTTTTGTCTAAAGATATTGAGCTTCTCCATTGCCTCTTTCCACAGATGTAGTCAATCTGATACCTGTTCTTTCATTCCATCTAGTAAGGTCCATGTGTGTAGCTGCCATTTATTTATGTAGTTGAAAAAAGGTATTTGCAATGAATCAGTCATTGGTCTTGCAAAATTCTATCATGCGATCCCTAGCGTCATTTCTATCACCAACACCATATTTTCCAACTATTGGTGATTCTTCTTTGTTTCCAACTTTCACATTCAATCACCAATAATTATCAATCCATCTTGACTGCGTGGTTGGTCAATTTCAGACTGCAGAGGTTGGTAACAAACAAACAAACAAACTTCAGTTTACTCATTGTGGCTTTAGTGGTTGGTGCATAAATATAAATAATAGTAGTACTAACTGGTTTTCCTTGTAGGTGTATGGATATTATCCTGTCACCAATAGCCCTGTACTTCAAGATTGATCTTGAAACATACTTTGTGATGTTGAATACAAGACCATTCCTCTTCAATTTGTCATTCCCAGCCATATGATTGTCTGATTCAACATGGCCAATACCAGTCCATTTCAGCTCACTAATGCCTATAATATTGATCTCTGTGAGTTTCATTTCATTTTTGACAACTTCCAATTTTCCTAGATTCATATTTCCTACAGTTCACATTCTGATTATTAATAGATGTTTGCAGCTGTTTCTTCTTTTTTGAATTGTGCCACATCAGCAAATGGAAGTCCCCAAAGCTTTACTCCATCCACATCACTGAGTTTGACTCTACTCTGGGGAGACAGCTCTTCCCCAGTTGTGTTTTGAGTGCTAAGCAAATAATTGGAGAAAATGTAGCAAATGAAGAAGAACACAGCATTGGGACTGGAGGAAGACTCATTAACAACCTGCGATATGCAGATGATACAACCTTGTTTGTATCGTCTTGACGATGACTTGTATCTTGCTTGAAGATGACTTGAAGCACTTACTGATTGATGAAGATTAAAGGCTACAGTGTGCAGTATGGATTACACCTCAACATAAAGAAAATGAAAATCCTCACAACTGGACCAATTGGTAGTATCATGACAAATGGAGAAAAGATTGAAGTTGTCGAAATTTCTTATAACTTGGATCCACAATCAACACTAACAGAAGCATCAGTCAAGACATCAGACGACATGTTGCACTGGGCAAATCTTCTGCAAAGGACCTCTTTAAAGTGCTGAAGAGCAAAGATGTCTCTTTGAGTACTAAGGTGTGCCTAACTCAAGCTATGGTACTTTCAGCTACCTCATATGGGTGTGAAAGCTGGACAATGTATAAGGAAGACTGAAGAAGAGTTGATGCTTTTGAATTATGGTGTTGGTGAAACCCAACCCAATTATGGTGTTGGTGAAGAATAATGAGAGTGCCATGGACTGCCAGAGGAATGAATGAATCTGCAGCCAGAATGCTTCTTGGAAGTGAGAATGGCCACACTTCTTGTCTCACCTACTTTGGTCATGTTGTCATCTGTCTTCTGCCCGTGCCTCCATGCCTACTCTGGCGTCTGTATAACTCACATGAGGGGCAGAACACACAACATACAACGACACAGCTCATTAACATGACAAAGAAAACCTTACTCCCAAAGATTACACACGCAGGGTTAGAATTCTAACACGTTTTTTAGGGGACACCATTCAATCCGTAACACTAAGTACTCTAAAAACAAATAACAAAAATGTACTCAGTGCTGTTACATATTGAAAAAATGATAACTGATCTGAATGTCCAGCTATGGGTGAATAGCTAAGAACCTTAAGGTACATGCAATCAGTGCTATTTTCTGCAGTCATTAGAAATTCTGTTTTCAGAGTGTGGTCTGACACCAAAAAGTTCCTAGAACATGAGCTACAAATAAGAGATGACATTGTATGTGCAGTTTGAGTACAGCTGTGTCAAAAATAAGCATGCCTGGGAAAAATATCAAAGGAAACTCTTTCCCCAGTGATTGTGTTTGGATGATGCCAGAAGCAATTATTCCCTACTTCCTTATTTTCTGTGTTTTCACATCTTTAATGAGCATGCCCCTCTTTCATATTAAAAATAAATATTAAAAGAGCCTTTGAAATATACATTAGAAACTCTTAAGTAAGACGTGTCTCTCTTCATTGGCTGTCAGAAATTGCATTTGCATGCACATTTTTTCCTTCTAGTGCAAATGAGTGAATATTCAAAAAGGAAGGGTCTGACTATGTCTCAGTGTTGCAAAGGCACATCTTTGTGTAAAACGGTTCAGATGAAAAACAAATGAAAATTTGAAAAGCGGCACAGTTGGCCACCAGCTTTGAGCGGGGCACTGCTGCCTGTCTCCTTCTTGGGTCAAAATCCAACGTGTAAGAGATTTGGTTGCTATGCAGTGCATGCACTGCCCTTGTCTCATTGGCCCTGACTGAACCCCCTTGAACCGGTTCAAAACCCTGGTTCTCTTCAAAAGTTCTAGGGGAAGAACCTTTCTTATCTCAGCTTCTGGTCATCCCAGTCCTTGGCTTACGCCTGTAGCACAACCCCATCGTCACATGGCTGTCTTCCCTCTCTGGGTGTCTTTTTCAGAAGGATGCCACTCACATTGGATCATTGTTGTTAGGTGGCCATGGAGCCGGCTCTGACTCATCGTGATGCTTCGTACAACAGAACGAAATGCTGCCCAGTCCTGCCCCATCCTTGCAGTCCATGCCGTGCCTGAGCCCATCATTGCAGCCATTGTGTCTGTCCGTCTCGTTGACAAGAAGGACGTTGACGGCCTTCCCCTTTGTCGCCAACCCTCTACTTTACCAAACCTGATCTCCTCCTCCAGGGAATGGTCCCTTCTGATGACATGACCAAAGTAGATGAGACGAAGTCTGGTCATTCTTGCCTCCAAGGAGCATTCAGGACTGCACTTCTCTCGGGACAAATTTGTTCATCCTTCTGGTATTTTCAGTATTCTTTGCTAACATCACAATTCAAATGCATCTAGTCTTCTTTGGTCTTCCAGGTTTCACATGTCTGTGAGGGGATTGAAAATACCATGGCTTGGGTCAGGTGCACCATAGTCTTCAAAGTGACATCTTTGCTCTTCAGCACTTTAAAGAGGTCTCTTGGCAGCAGACTTGCCGAGTGCAATATATTGTCTCATTTCTTGGCTGCTGCTTCCATAGACATTGATTGTGGATCCAAGTAAAATAAAATCCCTGACAACTTCAATCTTTTCTGCATTTATTTTGATGTTACTTATTGGTCCAGTTGTGAGGAATTTTGTTTTCTTTCTGCTGAAGTGCAGTCCATACTGAAGGCTGCAGTCTCTGGACCTCACCAGTAAGTGCTTCAATTCATCCTCACTTTCACTAAGGAAGCTTATGTCATCTGCATATCATAGATTGTTAATGCACTCTGTATGGTGAGCATATAATCCAAGAAACTGGACTACATGAAGAAGAATGCGACATCAGGATTGGAGGAAGACTCATTAACAACGGGTGATACGCAGTCGAATACAGATTGCCTAAGTATGGTGAAAGGATACAACCCTGACATGCACCTTTCCTGATGTTAAACCATGCAGTATCCTGTTGTTCCGTTTGAATGACTGCCTCTTGGTCTGTGTACAGGTTTCTCACGAGCACAATTAAGTGTTCTGGAATTCCCATTCTTTGCAATGTTATCCATAATTTGTTATGATCCACACAGTTGAATGCCTTTGCATAGTCAGTTACACACAGGTAAACATCTTTCTGGGATTAGATTAGGACCCTCTTTATTCCAGTATGACCTCATGTTAGCTGATGACATCCTCAGAGACCCTGTTTCCAAACCAGGTCGTGTTCACAGTTCCTGGGGGCCAGGACTTCAGCCCATCTTTTTGGGGATGCTGTCCAACCTGTAACAGAGAGTTGAGTTAGGAGGCTCTTACTGCCCTGATGGGAGATGGCCATGGTAGGACCAGGGTATGGAAGCAGAGCTGGAGAGAACCGGACAAGAGCCAGGGTATGTACTTTGGAGGCACTGCTCCCAAGTGTTGCTGATGAACTGGACATGCAGATGAGGGACACAGAAAAGAGGATGCCTCTGAAGTTCTGGTTTGAGCAGCTGGTGGGCAGGATGGTGGTGCCATCGACTGGGATGAGCAAGATGAGAAGTAGAAGAGTGTGGTGAGTGGACTGAGATGGAAGTTGGGGGTTTGGTTTAGATTTTGTACCATCTGAGGAAGAATTCAAATGTAGACATTCAGCTGGCTGCTGCAAGTACTATTATGTAGCCCAGGACAGATGCCAGCGCTGAAGTTATTTGTTTAGCCATTGGCACTATTAGATAGTATTGAAATTGGTGACTAATATGGGGAGATGCTGAAATATTCAGAATGATTTTCCCCTTAAAATCAGTGGAATAGTGTAGAATAAAACACTGAATGCTGCAGGCCTGTGCAAATCCTTGTACCATGCACACCATCCTGGTATCTGGACCTCCTGTGACCCTTGTAATTCTGGGATCTTCTGTTGTTGAGAGCATTGTTTTAGGGGCCCCCATCCCCCTGTCACATTCAGGCACACCTCGCTTTATTGCGCTCCACAGATCTTGTGGTTTTGACAAATTGTGACAACCTTGCATCAAGCAAGTCTGTTGGCGCCATTTTTCCAGTAGCATGTGCTCAGTTCATGTCTCCACATCACATTTTGTTAATTGTCTCAGTATTTCAAATTTTTCATCATGCTATTGCACATTTAATAGGCTGTAGAACATAAATGTAACTTTTATATGTAGTGTGAAATCCACAAAATCATATGACTTGCTTTATTGTAATATTAGCTTTATTGTGGTGGTGTGGAACCAAACCCACAACATCTCCGGGGTCTTCTGTGCTCACGTCCAAGTTTCTTAGTGCACCCTTGCCCTTCACCCTAAACCAGTGCTTTAGATGGCATTCTTGCCAAATATCAGAACTTTAGAGATCAGTGGCAAGGCCACAGATTGTTTTTTGTTTAGTTGAAAAATGTTTCAGCTGAGTTATTGGAGCCTCAGCCTGACAGGGTGAGGATCTTGAGGCTTTTTCAGAGTTGCTGGGGGAGTTTAGAGAAGGTACCACGTTCACCTTTTCACGGTGCATTGATGCGGAGGCCAGATTGGCACGCCCCATGGCTCTGAGTAAACAGTTTTTATCCTGCTGTGTCGGGTCTGGCCTGAGCTGTGGAGATGATTTGCGAGCGCCTGGCTGGAGGCTGTGTGACCTGATGAGGAAGCCTGTGACAAATGACGCTCCTGTCTAGGAAGCCGAGTGTGTATTTCCTAGAATTTAACTCGAGGGGGAGAGTGGAGGTACATTCATGGGCAATTGTGTGTCCTCAGAGCTTCCGGACGAGAGTCTCGGGAGTTGGCAGCCACCACAGCTGTGTCTTCTAGGCTAACCCACCTGTTTCATAGTTGAGGCCGTGCAGGCCCAGGGGCTGAGGGATTTTTCCCAGGTCAGGCAGCCGGTTGGAACTGTGTTCTTCTGACTCACTCTGTCTCAGACGCCCCCCAGGCAGTGAGCTCCTTTACGGTATCTGTTGCTGTAGGCGCCCTAGTGGCACAGCGGTTAAGTGCTCGGCTGCTAACTGAAAGGGCTACAGTGTGAACCTAGCAGCCTCTCCATGTGAGGAAAATGAGACTGTCTGTTTCCATAAAGATTACAGCCTTAGAAACTGGATTACAGCTTAGGGGTGCTGTGAGTCAGAATGGACTCCCGGGCAGTGGGTGTGGTTTGGGCTTTGCTTCTGTGAAGATTGACAGCCTTGGAGACCCTGTGGGCAGTTCCACTCTGTCCTCTAGGGGCGCTGTGGGTCAGAATGGACTCCACGGCAGTGGGTGTGGTTTGGGCTTTGCTTCTGTGAAGATTGACAGCCTTGGAGACCCTGTGGGCAGTTCCACTCTGTCCTCTAGGGGCGCTGTGGGTCAGAATGGACTCCACGGCAGTGGGTGTGGTTTGGGCTTTGCTTCTGTGAAGACTGACAGCCTTGGAGACCCTGTGGGCAGTTCCACTCTGTCCTCTAGGGGCGCTGTGGGTCAGAATGGACCTGACAGCAACAGCTTGGGTTTGGTTTGGTTGTTGTGGTTGTTGGCCACCCTCAAGTCACCTCTGACCCATGGCAACCTTATGTGAAACAGAACAGAACATTTCCCGGTCTCGCGCCACCCTCACGATTGTCAGCATACAGAATGAAACGTTTCTCGGTGGGTCCTATGCCACCCTCAAGATCATCAGCGTGTTGGAGTCCATCACTGTGGCCCGTGTGCCGGTTCCATCTCACCGAGGGTCTTCCTCACCCTTGCTGGCCCTGTGTGTCAGTAAACATGATGTCCTTCTCCAGTGATTAATTCCTGATGTGTCCAAAGCAAGTGAGTGACACAGTGTTGTGATGTGGCCCCTAAGGGTTCTGTTGGCTCTTTTTGGAAGTGGCTCACCAGGCCTTTCTTCCTGGTCTGTCGCAGTCTGGAAGCTCTGCTGAAACCTGTCCACCACGGGTGACCCTGCCGGCGTTTGCAATACCAGTGGCGTGGCTTCCAGCCTCACAGCAAAACATAGCCACCACAGGATGCCAGACTGACAGGCAGGTGCTGGTTATGCCACTCTGCACATGCATTGTATGCAGAAGTAGCTTTTCAACAACAAATGAACATGAAAGTTAAGATCTTGTCCAGACTCCTAGTGCTTTGACGTGGGTCATATTTCCGGCCTAGAATAATATTTGAACTATTTTATCGGTGCCCAGAGCCACAAGACATCAGGTCATGGGTCCCTCATTCAGTGGTGTGCATACTGTCGTGTTCACATTCATATATTTATCAGATTATTATAGGTACAGCTGTGGGGATTCATTCATTGATTCCTTTGTTCACTGGGTTTCTACAATGGACTTGGCTCTGGGTTTGCTGCTGGGGACATAGCAGTGAGTAAGACACCATCTCTGGCCTTAGGAGACTCTCCTGTGAGCCGAGAGAGAGAGAGAGAGAGAGAGAGAGAGAGAGTCAAAAATTAGAAAACAGAATGAAGGGCTTTGCTAGAGGTAGGCAAGGAATACATAATAGGGCACTTCGTTCAGTGCTGGGGTCTCAGACCTGGAAGGCTTCCTGGAGGAGGTGATGCCCTACCTGAGACACTGGTGTTTGGTGGTAGAACTCTCACCTTCCATGGAGGAGACCCCTGTTTGATTCCTGGCCAATGCTTCTCGTGCACAGTCCCCACTCATCTGTCACAGAGGCTTGTGAGCTGTGATGCTGAGCAGGTTTCAGCAGAGCTTTCAGACTAAAACCAGGAAGAAAGGCCTGGTGACCTACTTCTGAAAATCAGCCACAGAAAATGTAGATCTACCTCCACAGCTGTGGTGGAGGAGATCTTGGTTGCTGTAAGCTGCCACGATTATTGGAACTTGTCGTGGCAGTCCCAGAAAGACAAATACACCCACATTTTACTGATGGAAACAAAACACCGAACGAATGCTGAGAGAGGTCTGCTGTGAGTGTGAGAGCACCCCACTGGCTGTTGAGCTCACTGTGTGACTTGGACTCTGTGGTCTCACGCGTTGCTGTCGAGTGTGACTTAGGGTGACCCCATGTGTTCAGAATACAGCTTCCCCAGAAGGGTTTCTTGGCTGTGATTGCTGGGTGGCTTAAGTGGTGAAATGCTCAGTTATTGTCCAGAAGGTTGGTGGTTCAGATCCACCCAGAGCAGCCTGGGGAGGAAGGCCTGGAGGTCTGGTCCGGAAATGTCAGCTATTGGAAACCCTGTGGAGCAGTTCTACTCTGCATGAGTGGGAGTGCGCTCGACAGCACCCAAGGACACTAACAGTTTTTACGGAAGCAGGCCTTTGGCCAGGACTGTCTTCTGCAGAGCCGCTGCGTGGGTTTGAACCAGCCACCTTTAGGTGCAACTGTGCTACCCAGGGATCCTGTGCTCTTAACCGCTACAATTTTCATGCTTCTCCCAAATAATAAGCCCACCACTGCCATTGAGTTGTTTCTGACTCCTAGCAACCATTTGAGAAGAACTGCCCGTTTCCAAGGCTGTCAGTCTTTATGGACGCAGACTACCTCATCTTTCTCCATGGAGTGGCTGGTGGGTTTGAACCGCCGACCTTTTGCTTAACAGATACTTTATCTGCTGCATCACCAGAGCTCCTCTCCCAGGTGATAGTTGATATTTATTGAGCTCTTACTCGATCAGGCACTTCACTAAGCATTTTGCTTTGATAATTTCATTTATCTTGAGGATCCTGTTGCAAGAAGTACGTTCCTTAGAAAAATACAGATGAGACCGTCTGTACTTTGAAGGGTAGTAAAGCATTTCTGTGAGGGTCTGGGGTTTTGATTTTGTTCTTGAACTTGTTCCTGGCATCCCCTTGGTGGATGGAGAGTGAGTTTAGCAGTGTGAGGGGTAGTGTCAGGTGTGTTAACCAACAGCCTATGAAATATTCCGTCTTGTAATATGTTAATAGAGAAAGCTGGGGCTGTTCTCAGCCCATTCCAGTAAATTGGTTTTAACATTAATGAATTGTTCCTTTTGAGCAGAACGTTATTGGCAAAATGCTGACACTAACTGTGACACCGAAGCACTCGAAACTCCATCAAAAATGATAATCTCAAACTAAAAGGCTGGGAAAAACTCCCCTGTGTTTCCATTAATTAACGCAGGTTGTCTAGTTGATGCCTTTAATTGGTAGCCGATTCGTGTATGGATTGCCAGCATGGCCAATCTGCAGGTGGGTTGTCCTGCTACCTGTTGCTCTGGATGACCTCATTCCAACATTGACATTCACATCTGAGCACTCCAGCCTTTGGCAGGCAGCAGATCATAAAGTCCCCCCCATTCCTCTGGCTGAATTTTAAGTGTGTAGACCGTGTGCTAACAGAATGATTGAAAGGCAGTGGTAGACAAGCACAACATGGGACAGACATTCTTATTGGAGGTTGTGGCGGGAGCGGTTCCATCCTGTGCTAGGCAGACATCAGCTCCATGGAACTGGCTGCAAATAAAGACCACTCAGCTGACAGACTCGCTGTCATGTGGGAAGAAGGGTGGTACCAGGCCCCCCCACCCCCCTAAAGCCCAGATGTTTCAGGGTCTTGTGGCCAAAATGCCCATGGAGCTACATGCTGGCTGCACAGAGTGGCCGGGGAGAAGGTAGGGCCAGGCAGAGTTCAGCCTGAGAAGGGGAGTGGCAGTCTCTGTTTCTGGAACATTCCTGCCCACCAGGCACTGTGCTGATTTGATTTCTTCTCTCAGCAGCCCCACGATGGAGGTATTAGGATGAACCATATGAAACTGCCATTCTTCTTGGTCCAACACAGCTGAAAATCGGCGTTTTTGATGTGTTCACTCTATGCTATGATTAGCCCTGACCTGCAGCTGAGGAAAATGACATCTAAGACACTTGCCCATGATCACACACTAGGGGCCGTAGCAGCACTGAGGGAAGGCTTTGGGGAGACCGCGCCACCAGCCTCCTCCTCCTCCCTAGCCTCTTCTTCATCTTCCCCTGCAGGGCGTACACATGATCAGACTTGCCCTTGGCAAGACGCCTCTGAAAACTTCCTGAACAGTATGTGGGAGGGGGCCAGGGAGGAGTCCAGGAGACCCCTGAGGAAGCTGTGACCATGGTCCATGCAGAGCGGGTTGGTGGCCCAGCCTAGGAGAGCAGGGAAGGTGTCAGAAGTGGGATGAGAAATATTGAAGAATGAAGATCAGCAGGATATGGGGTTTGACTGGGTGTGTCCCATCCTTCCAATGTCTCTCCTTCACCCTTCAAATCCCTGTTCCAGTGGCCCTGTTCAATCCATGCTCATAACACTCCGTACTTAACTTCTATTGCATGAATCTCCACCACTCAGCTGTAAGTTCTCTGAGAGTGGGGACCATGTCTCTTGTTTATGGCTCTAACCCTAGAACAGCCCTGATGGTGCAATGGTTAAGTGCTTGTCTGTTAACTTGGAGGTTGGCAGTTGGAACCCACCAGCCACTCCGAAGGAGATGGGACCTGGTGATCTGCTCCCATAAAAGATTTACGGCCTAGGAAACCCTGTGGGACAATTCTACTCTGTCCAATAGGGTTGCAATGAGTCGGAATTGAGTTGATGGCAGACAACAACACAATCACAGTGTCCAGCATGTAGCTGTTGTGAGTTGCTGTTGAGTCAGCTCTGGGTGACAGCACGTCAGAGGAGAAGCACGCTCTGTGGGATATTCAGTGGTTGATACTTCAGAAGTAGATCCCCAGACCTTGCTTTCCAGCCCTGTGGGTGGCCTCGAACCACCAGCCTTTCTAGTCACAGCCGAGTGTGTGACCCATTTACACCACCTAGGGTCTCTTAGACCCAGCCACCTGTTACTCAGTGTTCACATTTATAGGGTGACGGTCTTTATCTATTTGACTCAGCTAATTGGGACTCTTCCCGCTACATTTTTCTATTCAGTGAGGAGCACTCTGACCAGTACTCTATGCTAAATTGCTTTCAAAAATGGAAACTCTGTCATTAGCAGAATAAAGTGTCTTTTCTCCAGGTCAATCTCTTTCCCCTTCTTTTTTTTAGGCATGCTTTGAGTGGGAAGGTGAAGAATAAAAATGAGCATTTAGTTTGAAGGATCTTTATGGCCCCAACAAGGAAAAGCCTCTTTAACAATCACATTGATTTTCCTTGATGGAGGTAAAGGGCTTTGAAAGTGAATTCTGACCCTGGATAGGACCCTCAGAGATGCCAGAGTTGTCCTTTGTCCTTAGAAGACATTAATGGAAAATGAAGGAAGACGAATTTTGCCATGAAAGTAACCATTCCAACTGATGAATTACATCCAGGGGACAATAGAAGCTGAGTAACTGACAACCAAGTGGGGACATTTGTCAGGCAAAAGGGACAATGATCAGGTTCCTGGCTTCTCTTGGCAAGGAGCCTGAGAGTGTGGCAGAGGTCTGGGAACACTTGCAAACCTGCAGAAGGGATGCACACTTCTCCATAGAAGGTGGGAGCTGTGAAAGAGAGACCCAGGACACCATCACAGCCAGAAGCGCCCGTGGCAAACTTCCCTTTGCTTGCCTGGGTGTCACACTCAGTCAGCATGCTTGGCTGCTAATCTAAAGGTTGGACGTTCGAGTCTACCCAGAGACACCTTGGAAGACAGGCCTGGCTAGTGATCTGCTTCCGAAAGATCAGCCACTGGGAACCCTGTGGGGCCCAGTTCTGCTCCAACACACGAGTCGCCATGAGCTGGGGTCGAATTGACAGCAGCTAGGGGTCTGTTTCCAAGGGCTGTTGAAGGTCCCACCACCTCTTGAGCCCTGTAGGGTGATCTTGGCTGTGTCCCCTAGTAATTCTCTTGGTTGGCTTTTTTTCCATTCCCTGACAAGTCCTTTGGGTCACTCTTCCTCTACAACCCATGGCCAAGATGCTGGTGCGGGCCTCACTGCTGGGTACAGTGTAGCAGAGGGGCTGTCACACACGTGCCAGAGGCGTGGACTGGACATCACACAGACCCAGGCTCCGATCCTGGCCTCACTGCCCACTTGCACAGTCCTAGGAAAGGGGCTTTATCTCTCTGAGGCTCTTTTATTCCTCCTCTGCAGATTGATAATAACTCTTACAGATACCTCTTGTGGGGATCTGATGGGATACGTGGCGTGACTTGTTTAGTACATTCCCTGGACCATATCCAAACCCAAACCAAACCAGTTGCCATTGGGTTGACCACAACTCCTGGTGACCCCATGTGCATCAGAGCAGAGCTGTGCTCCACAGTTTTAAGCGGCTGATTTTTCTTCTGAGGCTCTCTGAGTGGACTTGAACCTCTTCTTCCTAGTTTACCTGTGTTGTTGTTGTTGTTATGTACCTGTAGCCATGCAGAACTCTTGTAACGATAATGATACTTGCAGCTAACATTGATTGAGGTCTCATTGCTTGCCAGATGGTGTGATAAGTAAGTGCCCTCCAGGTGTTGGCTCTGTGAATCTGATGAGGTGGGAATTATATACTGAACCCATTGTACAGGTGAGAAAGATGAGGCTTAGGTTGGAGAGATGACTTGCCCAAGATCTCAGAGGTAGGATTCGAGCTTGATCTTGGTGGCTTCTCAACTGGTGGCTATTATACTCTCTGTATGGTCTCCCCACCCCCACTGCCACTCTCCTCCTCAAAGGAAAATGGAAGCATGGGTAGTAGTGCTGAAAGTCACAGCCCTGAGATTTACAAAGGTTCCAGTGGGATGGGCCATCGATCAGCCACAGGTTTATTGCTCTTTGATTTCTTCAGTCTTGGCACATACATATCTGAGGAAATACGCAGCGGGTTGAGGAGGGATCTCTCCGAATGGCTCTTTGATGCTCGGACCCTGTGTTGGTACAACCAGAAGAGACTCTAAGGTGGCCTCATTGAAGCTGCTCAGGGAGTCATCCGAGCCACTGCTCCCCCTTTCTTGGTTCTCGGGGGTGTACTGTTTTGCTTGGCTTAAAATAAATGCTCCTCAGAGGGAGTTCAATGCCAAGGACAAGAGAAGAGATTGCTCTCCGAGGTCAGAGTCAGGGAGGAAACTTGCCTTTTTGGTAACTCAGTTATGACATTCAGCTTTGACACCTTCTTCAGAGCAGGGCTGTGGGCGGAGGATGCTCCCGGACCCCCGTGACTTCTCAGCGGGTGTCTCTGTGGTCAGCCTCAGAGCCGAGTGTGTGTACCAGACACACACTGCAGCCTGCCTCAGGGGCCAAGCAGAGAGTCCAAGGCAGACCTAGGCAAGCTCCTAATTGCTCTAAGCCTCAGTGTCTACATCTGGAAAATGGGCTGAATGTAGGCCATGTTTCTCTGCCTTGCAGTGATGACGACTTGCGTTCTCACTGCAGTCTTCTTGGCCAGTGGCTGGTACTTAATGAGCATTCCATGGAAGCAGAGACACATTGGAGAGATCAGTCTGATTGAGGCCTGGAAGCAGGGTCCCCTGTGTTCCTACAGAGAAGCCCCTGGGTGGCACAGATGGGTGAGCCCTTGACTGCTCGCTGAAAGGTTGGAAGTTCAACCCATCCGAATCTCCTTGAAGGGCAAGCCCAGCCATCTCCTTCTGGAAGGTCACGGCCTTGAAAACCCTCTGGGAAGTTCTCCTCTGCACACGTGGGGTTGCCATGAGTTGGAATGGACGGTCACTAACAACAACATAATCCCATTATACAATATGGATTCTGTCTAATGGGCTCTCCACAAGACAGCCAAGTCCCTCATCTTCCTTGGGTCTGATTGCTCCTTGTTGTTAATTTCCAAGACTTTAATTTTTTCCCTTCACTCTGAGGAACAGAGTATCCTGCTGAAAGACCAGGGATTGTGAGAGAGCAAGGGGACCTCTCGGGGAGCGGTGATTTGTAATGACCCATCAACAGAGATCATCTCCACTGAGGTGGAAAATAATGAAACATTGATTCTCAGAACCTATTAAAAGGCAGATTTATATAAGAGTTTAGAAAAAAGCAATTAGTTGGGATTGGAACTAATTAGTGTTTTTCCCCTTACACCTAGACAGTTCAGATATGGGGAGGTTATTACCGGCAACCTGTGGCCACCAAGTCAATTTCGACTCACAGTCGCCCTATAGGACAGAGTAGAACTGTCCAACAGAGTTTCCAAGGCTGCTGTTTTACAGAAACCAACTGCCCTATTTTTCTCCTGTGGGTTCAAACTGTGGGCCTTCCCATTAGTAGCCGAGCACTTAACTACTGTGCTGCCAGGGCTCCTTGAGGGAGGTTAGTAGCTACCTAATATGCACAGGAATTCCAGAGAACACGCGAAATAAGTCTTCTCCCCATAAAGGGGCTGCCTGTACTTTAAGGAGATCGATAGAGAAATGACTGTCATCTAAGGTAGAAAGAAGTCAATTTGACAATAGAAGGATAGGCACCATGCATGAGGCTTCAAAGAGGGAGAGACTTCATCAGCCCTGGTTTCAAAGACTTGCATCTTCTCTCCGTTGGCTCCACCCCACAGATGGATCCCTCTGAGCGCCATCACTTGCTCCTTTTCCCACCATGTTACTTGAGTGTTATCTGGATGGATTTGAACCACCAACCTTTTGGTTCATAGCTGAGTGCTTAATCACTTGTGCCACCCAAGGGCTTTTCTGACACCAGCCCCAGCTTAGTGTTCTAACTATCTAGATTTTGCTCTTCACACTTGCTTTCTTTGAAGGCTTTGCAGTCCTGAAAGATCATCCTGGGCCCTTTATGTTTATTCCAAATTACCTTGGAGACCACTATTCTGTAGGTGAACTCTGACCTTGCTGATTTCATCACCGGTGTCTGCACCTTCACCACTTTGCCTGGAGTCTCCTTTGTTCCCTCACGGAGTTCACACTGTGTATTTCCTGCTTCCCACGTGACTGCAGGCAGCTGTGTTGTCAGCCTTCCCTCCACTACATAATAAGGAACTCCCTTTCTTCAGCTTCTAATAACATCTTCATCTTGTCCTCACCAGCTGTTTCCTTGAGGCTCGACATCTGGTCCCCAAATGAATGCCACATGCTTTAGTCTTTTTTTTTTTTTTTCCTATCAGCAGTGCTCCACTTCTTAGTACCACATTTTATTCCAGTTACCTATCTGGTAGCATAGTGCCTGAGGCACTTTACTGCTAACCAGAAGGCTGGCGGTTCAAACCCACCAGCCACTCCTCAGAAGGAAGGTTGGGCAATCTACTTCTATAGTGATAATGCCTCGGAAACCCAAGGAGGGATCTCTATGAGTCAGGGCCAACTCGGTGGCATGTAACAACAACAAACAACATTGCTATATAACAAATCACCCAAACTTAGTGGCATAGAAAACTGGCGATTTTATGATGCTCATGGATCTGTGGGTCAGGCGTTGTGACCAGGCACAGCTTGTCTGAATGTCTAGAATGTCTGCGCCCTCAGCTGGGGAGACTCAGGTGGCTGAGAATGACTCATGCTGCTCCATGTCAAAGCAGCATCGGGAAGGGTCTTCATGTGCGTGTCTCTTGCCTGCACTGGGATGCACTCAAAGGTTATTGAACAGAGTCCTCACAAGGGACTTGCCTGTGGGCCTTGGGCTTCTCATACATGGTGGTTGGATTTCGAAGGGAAGCATCCCAAGAAGGAGTGTCTGGAGAGTGAGTTTTTCAAGAGGCTTTGGCAGGAGCTATGTGGTCTTTCAGGATTTAACCTCAGAAGTCGTGAAGCATCACTGTGGCTGGATCCCATTGGTCAAAGCATCACTAGCCCACCCAGGTGCAGGGGAAGGGACATAGACCTCACCTCTGACAGGAGGGATGTCCAATAATTTAAGGCCAAATGTGCAAAACCACCCCAAGAAACAGGCCTTGGATAATATTTAGGATTCTTGCTTTCATCCTTACCCAAGGTGACTAGACAATTTTTTCACTATTTCTCTTCTCTCCCTTAAGTTTCTATAATGTTTTATTCAATGGGATCCTCCCACAGAGAAAGACCGTTATCTCCCTCTTTGCTGACATCTGATTTTCACTGTAGAGAAGCAGTGTTTTTGGTATTGATTGACATTCACTGTGCCCATCCTCTGAATGGGGTAGTAGACAGATGAAGATGTGGCCAGGGTGATGATTGGGAAAGGAGGTGGGGAAGGTGCTTGGCCAGAGGGCCTTGGCTTAGGAAAGTTAGTCCTTGAAATAAAGACGTTGGTCTTGAGACACAGTTTTTGACCAAGTCTCTTCTGTTTGAGAGGCAACTGATAATATGAATCCAAGGCTTCCAGGAGTTTTATTAGGTATTGTTTTGTTAACAACAACAACAACATTGTTTTGAGTACATTTGACTATAATGAGTTCTATTTATTTTTATTGTGTTTTGAGTACCAAAGCAATACATGTGGGAAGAAACGGGGGAAGTATGGCAAAGCCAAGGATTAGAAATAAAAGTTTTAAGAGCTAACTACTGTTAATAGTTTGGCATATAGTTTTCTTTCTTTCTTTTTTAAATTTGTTTAAAATAAGGATGTTATTTTATGTACACTGATACTAAACACGAAACTTCCCAGCACATTAAGCCTGTTTCTACATGTCAGTAAATAGAAGATGGGAGCCTGATTCTTAGAGGCTGTTTAATATTTGGTTATATGAATATTATTTAATCCTATTGTTGGACACTTAGGTTATTCAAACTTGTATTGAGTTGTTTGGTTCACGCAGGGGGAAATCAGGTGAGAGCACCTTGCTTATCACCACACTTTGCACGAGCTGGATGCTTCCTATGGGGTCTTTTGCCTGGATTGGGATGAGTCAAAGGCTAGGCTCGGCTAGGATTATCAAAGAGAACTCAATAATCCATTCATTTTAGCAACAGCTTTGAAAGGTTGTGCTGTGTAAGTGGAAATGGGCTAATTCTGTGTAGTCCCTGCACTGGCACCAAGATGTCATTATTAATAATGATGGTGATGGTGATAATGATGATGATGATGGTGGTGGTGGTAGTTTGTTTAATATTCCCACCCAGTCATTTGTGCTAATAACTTACACCTCATTCCTGCTTTGTTCTTCTTCCTTACCTGCCACACCCAGTCACTGAGGGCAGTAGTGGCTCAGTGGTGGAATTCTCACAGGGGACCCGGGTTCAGTTCTTGGCCAGTGCATCTCAAACACAGCCAACACCTGTCGGTCAGTGCAGGCTTTCATCAGCAGGTTTCAGTGGTGCTTCAGACTAAATCAGACTAGAAGGAAATGCCTGGTGATCTCCTTCTGAAAAATGAGCCGGTGAAGACCCTGTGGATCACAGGGTTCTGATCTGCACCTGTCATGAGATAGCACAGGACTGGGCCACGTTTAGTTCGGTTGGGCATGAGTTGAGGGCTGACTGGATGGCCGCTAACAACAGCCACACCCAGTCACCAAGACCCGTGAAGTCGGTGTCCTCAGTGTTTCTTGAATAGGCCCATTGCTCCCTCGCATTTCTGGGGACTCCTCTCTGATCTGGTTACTGTAGTAGCTGTGGAACTGTCTCCAATCCAGAGTGAGCCTTCCAGAGTCCCAACTTCATGTGTCCTTCCCATCCTGCTCCCTACTCTCAGAATAAATTCTAGCCCCTTCACCCGGGGTTCACAAGACCCAGCCTTACCTCATGCCACTTCTCCCTCCTCTTCTATCCTGTTAGTCTTCTGAGTTTCTCTCTATCTTGGGCACAACCACATCTCCAGGCCTTTGAATTTACTGTTCGATCTGTGTGGAATGCCCTTCCTGCCTGTTTCCAAATGTGTTTCGGTCCAGAGACTGCTTCTTTCAGGAAGCCTTCCCTGACAGCTTCCCCAGCAATGGCTAGGTGCCCTGCTAGTGCTCAGTCTAACTATGGGTATGAATTCCCTTCCTAGGATGTAGATTAGTTGCCATAGAATTTGATCTTACTTCCCATTAGATCATGAACTTGGTGAGAGCAGCGGCTCCTTTCTTCATACCAGAACTTAGCCCAGTGCCCAGAACAGAACAGGCCCACATGAACTATATGAATACATGAGACCATCACCACTTCTTCTTGGCCAAGCCCACGTACAACATGGCAGCTCTGACCTACTTATGAGACCAGCTTGGAAGTCTGATGTTTGCTTTCTGGAAGGGGATGGGAGGAAGATAGATAATTGTCTTCTGGGCTGAGAAATGCTTTAAAACTAGAAGAGAAGAGCTCTTGTGTAAATAGTTAATAAATCTGTTTACTATTTTTATTTGCATTGAATATCAAATTAAATATTGCATTGAGTGAGTTAAATATTAATACTGCATTAAATATATGTTATGTTTTAAAAATTAAGCACTAGATGCTCTTCCTTGGAGCTGGATTATGAAGGCTTTGGCACAGTCATCCTAGCATGTGCAAATCGCCTGTGGTTGTTTTCTATGCCACTGATGATTGATTACAGCCCACAGGAATAAGGGAAAAGGTGAGAGGCTGTGGGGGCTTGCCGATGGCTGGGTGGTATGGCCAGGAAGGCAGGACAGTGGGATCTGATGTCTGATACCAGGAGGAGAGCAGAAAGGAGAAGAGAATGGGGGGGGGATATATAATTTACTGTGCGTTTGCCATTGACCACACACTGTCCTAAACTGTTTACCTGGAGTATCTCATTTATGCTGTTGTTATTAGATGCCATCAAGTGGTTCTGACTCACAGTGACCCCACGTACAACGAAATGAAACACTGCCCGGTCCTTCACCATCTTCACAATCCTTGCTTTGCTTGAGTCCATTGTCTCAGCCGCTGTGTCAACCCATCTTGCTGAGGATCATCTTCTTTTCTGCTGACCATCTACTGTGCCAAGCATGACGTTGTTCTCCAGGTCCCTTCTGACAGTATGAGTGAAATACGTGAGATGGAGCCTTGTCATCCTCACTTCTAAGCAGCGTTCTGGTTGTACGTCTTCCAGGACAGATTTGTCTGTTCTTCTAGCAGTCCGTGGTACGGTCAATATTCTTCACCAGCACCACAATTCAAATGCATCAGTTCTTCTGTGGTCTTCCTTATTCATTGTCCAGCTCTCACATGCATATGACGAGATCGAAAAGACCATGGCTTGGTCAGGTGCACCTTAGTCTTCATAGTGACAACTTTGCTTTTTAACACTTTAAAGAGGTCTTCTGCAGATTTGCCCAGTATAATATATCATTTGATTTCAGGACTGCTGATTCCATGGGTGTTGATTGTGGATCCAAGTAAAACAGAACCTTTGACAACTTCAGTCTTTTCTCTCCTTATTGTGATGTTGCTTATTGCTCCAGTTGTGACTGGGTATGATTATTATTCCACCTGCAAAGGTGAAAACTGAATCTCAAAGAGGTTGAGAGAGCCATAGTCTTGGTGAGGTTGGAGTCTATTCCAGGCAGCCTGAATTGCATTCCTAACTGTGAGCTGATACCGCTTCTTGATGGAAGTGCTTTCAAGGTGCTCTGAATCTGAAAGGACACATGAGTTTTAAGAGATTTTAAATTTTGGCTTTGTTCATAAAGAAGGGAGAACTTTCAAATTTGAACCTCTTTATCCATCCATTTATACATTATCTGTCCATCCATCCATTCATTCATCCACCCACCTGTCCATCCATCCATCCACCCACCCACCTGTCCATCCATCCATCCATTTACCCTTCCACCCACCCATTATCTGTTCATCCATCCATCCACCCGCCCACCCACTCACCTGTCTATCAATCCATCCACCCACCCACCCACCTGTCCATCCATCCATTCATCCATCCATCTATCTGTCCATTCATCTTAGAGATTCTTATTGATCTCCTAATGGGTATCACAAATGTCCAGGTCTGGGGATATAGTGTGAGAACAAAGCAGATATAACCCCTGTCCTAATGGTTCTCATTGTCTAGTGGCAGAAGCAAGGACTACCTGGCTCTCAATGTACCAAGTTCTTCCCCTCCCCCATGATGCTTCCACACTCTGAACCACTTTTTGCCCAGGTCATGTGGTCCATGTCTCTGAAGAGTCAGGACAAGGGGAAGTGCTAAAGGGAGACCTCAGCCCCAGTGCTGTCTGTGCCCTGACAGCTTGGTGACTTGCTCAGAGAGTCCCTGGTCACCATCATCCTCCCCAGATGACCAAGTCATGTGATCTCTTGTGCTCAGTGCTCAGAGGCCATGTGGGGACATGCCATTGGCATCTAGGCCAGAACTGATCCTGGGTTCTCACGCAGAACTCTTGTCCTCTGTGTTAAGAGCATCCACACCTCCAGCCAGCTACTTTCTGCCTCATCTGCACGGCAGGTAGAGCTCATCTGTTCAGGTGGACCCCAAGGCTTCATCGCATCCTCATTCAGCATAATGGGGTTGTTTGGGACCCCAAGTGGATTCTGAAATAGGAAAGAACCCTTGCCATTTTGCTAGACCAACTGGTGAGATCTCTCAGATCCCAGATTCAGGCCTGTCATCTGAATCCCAGACTCATGAGGTCACCTGCTTTCTCGAGTACCCTAAGGCATGCTTCACGGACGTCTCAGATGCCACCGTTTATCAAAGTCTGAGAGTCAAATGTGTTTGGTGGCCAATACATTTGAGCCCCTAGCCCTTTTTCTCCTCAGTTTTCAGCATCACCATCCAGCAGAAGTGCAGGCCAGTGAGGGACAGGTCCTGGTGCCCTTCCTCACACCATCTCCCTGACCCAGCATCCACACGCCTTGATCCTTCAGTGCGTCCTCTCTATCCCACCTCCCGGACTTTTCTTCTGTCTCCCTCCTTTCCTCCATCCCCTCTGTTGTGTGTCACCAAGTCGGCTCTGACTCATAGTGACCCCAAGTGACAAGAGCAGAACTCTCTCTTAGGGTCTGGTGGGCTGTAATCTTTGTGGAAGCAAATGGTCAGGTCTTGTTTCCTGTGGAGCTGTTCGGTGGGTTCGAACCACTGATCTTTGGATTAGCAGCTCAGCACTTAATTGTTTCACCACCAGGGCTCCTTTCAAGGAAAATAGCAAACAAACAAAAAAGCTGCTGCCGTCAAGTTGATTTCAACTCATAGAGACCCCATAGGACAGAGTAGAACTGCCCCATAGAGTTTCCAAGGCTGGCAATTTTTACGGAAGCAGACTGCCACATCTTTCTCCCGTGGAATGGCTGGTGGGTTCAAACCATCAACCTTTCAATTAGTGGCCAAGCACTTAACCACTGAGGCACCAGAAGGCCTTTCAAGGAAAATAGGAAAACCAAATTCACTTGTCAAATGAAAAGTTATCAAAAAAACAAAACAAAACAAAACATTTTAAGTGGAAAAAAAAAGTCTATATATATAAAAGAGTTCCGTGAGGGCTCTGAAGGTGGTCTCCCCTCCTCCTTTTCTTCCCCTCTGTTTCCCTTTCTCTCCTCACTCTTTCCTTCCTGTAAGGCACTCCAGGCTCCAGACACAGACACAGGAAGTGGAGGGGGTGGGTGGGGAGACCAGCAGGTCAGCAGGGAAGGGAGGTGCCTGATTTTTGTTCTGGGCACTGCTCAGAATTGGAAGCTTGGGCCCCCAGCTCCAGCAGCAGCCAGCCAGGCTCTGATGAAAGCTTCGTGCCATGTTCTTTTCCCTTTAAAGCCCACCAGGACATTTTTGGCTAAAGAGAAGAGAGTAGCGTTTGCCTTCATCCTTCCCTGTCCTATGTGTCTGGCCTTTCCATGGACCCAAGCCCGAGCCTTGTAATTAGCTCAGAAATAGACACGATGCCCACTGTGCACTGGGTGGGTTTCCTGGCAGTGTCCAATGAGTCGGTGGCAGCCTGAGCAGGAGAGAGTCTGTGGGTGGGGTATGCGGATGGCTGCAGGTCTGCTAATCTCATAATTCATCTCAGTTTAAGCAGTCTCTGAGCTCATTAACTGTCTTCCTGAGAAGAGCCAGGCGTCTTATCTCTGAGAGCCATCTAGCTCCACTGAGCTCATCGAGTCTAAAGGGAAGGGCAGGGCAGGGCCAGGCCGTAAGTATCCGCCTCACTTTACTGAACAGAGGTACACAGCTAGACAGTGTGACGGCTCTTGATCTCCGCCGCCATGGCCCCTGCCAGCAAGGGCGAACCAATCTCCACTCCTACCAGCAGAGTATGAGGGTGCCTGCCTCCATACGCCATCCCCGACACAAAAGACTGGTGAAAGGATAACACGTTGGGTCGATTCCAATTCGTAGTGATCCCATAAGACAGAGGGGAACTGCCCTATAGGGCTCCTTTCTGCATGTTGTTGTTGTTGTTATGTGCCGTCGAGTCAAACCCGACTCATAGCGACCCCTCCTTGGGTTTCTGAGGCAGTATCACTACAGAAGTAGGATTGCCCAACCTTCCTTCCGAGGAGTGGCTGGTGGATTTGAACCACCAGCCGTCTGGTTAGCAGGCAAGTGTCTTAGCCACAATGCTACCAGAGCTCCCTCCTTACTGCATAGACTTATATAAAATATATGTATGTTGTTGCTGTTGTGAGCTGTCCAGTTAATTCCTAGGAGAACTGGCCCAGAGGATTTCCTTGGCTGGAACCTAGGTGGTGCAGCGGTTAAGCTGTCTCTGCTAACTGAAAAGTCAGCTGTTCAAATCCATGGGGGACAAAGCAGTCTGTTTCTGTAAAGATTGTAGCCTTGGACCCCTATGGGGCAATTCTGTTCCATCCAAGATGGTCACCATAAGTAGGAATTGAGTCCGCAGCAGCCACTGCCGGAGTGGGTTGCTAGATCTTTCATCCATGGAGCGAGCTGCTGGGTGGGATTGAACTGCTGACCTTTTGGTTTGCAGCCAAGCACTTAACCATTGCTCCCCCAGGGAGCCAGCAACAAGTCATACCTCTGGGGACTTCTCTTGATGCTGGCAAGACAGCCCCAGTGTGTCGTAGGCCAAGTTCACTGTTCATTTCCGGGTCAAGCACTTAACAAGCAGCAGTTGAGACAGACTAATACTGTTTGCCTTTCCTGGCACTTTGTGATTTCGTTCAGTCCTCAAGCTCCCTGGAGATGGGGCAAGGATTCTGAGCCCCTGCACTCGTGGGTTGGGTGGGAGACACCTGTCGGAGGTTGCCTTCTCGGGAATGGTGAGCTGTGCTGGGCTGAAGCTGGGGCCGCATGCGGGCACCCACACCACCCCTCACAGGGAGGGCCTTCACGTGCGCGGTGCTGCTGGCCTGGCCCACGCTCCTTGTCCAGCAGAGTCCAGCTGGAGCTGCTAGGTTTTTTCTCTGCCTTTACTGAAAGCCCGTGGGGACGTGAAGAAGGGGCGGGAGGAAGCAGGCGTGTAGGGTACCTCGGAACCTTTAGGAGAGAAAGCGTTTTGATGGGTAGGAAGCACTGTAGACAGGAGGGCCTAGTAAGGAGACGGGAGGAAGAGAGCAAGGTGTTCATGGCGTGAAGAAGCGTGTCCTTGGCTGGCGATTTTACAACCTTTGTACCACTTGTGTTTTCCCTTTTGGCTCAAGGCTACATTTGAGTGAGGGGGGAGATGGAGGCGTGACCCAGCCTGAGGTCCTGGTGGAGAGGAGGGGGCATTTCAACTTTCAAAATAAAACAAAAACCCCAAAACCAAACCTGTAGCTCTCAAGTTGATTCCAACTCTTTGGGGCCCTATAGGGATATAGTAGAACTGTCCCCATAGGATTTCCTGGGGCTGTAATCATCACAGAAGCAGACTGCCTCATCTTTCTCCCATGGAGTGGCTGGAGTGTTCAAACTGCCAGCCTTTTGACTAGCAGCTGAGTGCTTTACCATTGCACCACCAGGTCTCCTTTTTCAACTCTGGGGCCTGACATCTGAGAAACCTCACAGAGCAAGGTCTTCCTAGAGGCATGTCTAGGTCTTCCTGGAGGCAGCGAGGGCGTCTGTGGATACCCCCAAAAATCTCAGCTCGGGAGCAGGGGTCTTCAGGAAGCATCAACCCCTGCAACCCTGCCTGGGGGGATACTGAGCTGAGTGGGGTGTGGCTCTGGGGTCTGTGAAGATTCACTTCTGCTTAAAATCTTCCTGTGGCTTCACAGCTTGCTTAGAAAAACACTGACTCCCCATCTTGGTCATCAGGGCCCCTACCTGCCTCTCTGATGTCCTCTCTGCACCTCTCCCAGCTCCTCTGGCTTTCCTGCTGGCCCGTGTGCCTGCCACGGGGCCTTTGCCCCTGCCGTTCCTTCATGGACACGCTCTGCCCCAGATTTGTCTGGCAGCCTCTTGTCATTCAGCTTTTAGCACTCTCAGACCCTCACCTTGTGGTGGCACCCAGTCGTCACTTTCCATCCCACACCCATCTTATTATTATCATCTGACGTATTACTGCCTGATACTGTCTCCATGTATTAGTTATTTGTTAGTTTATTTGCTGTCTTCTTCCTTCCTACCCCATGGCAGGGACTTATCATCTTGCTTATTGGTAAAAACGCAGAGCCTACAACAGTGCCTGCCATGTGTGAGACCTTCAAGCAGCATTTCCAGAATGCATGAATGAATAAATAAGATTTTTCTTTGCAAGGAATGGAGCTATTACATCTGAGTTCAAAGCAGAGCAAAAGCAACAGGTTCCGTGCAACACTCAACATCTCATGTCTTTGTGTTTTTTATGCAGGATCTGCCGTCCCTGCTGTCCAACCTGGTTGAGAGTCAGGTAAGTGTTGGCTTTGTCTTTGGGACATGTCTTATGTTTGGTGGCAAAGAAGGCTGTAGAAAAGTTATGTGAACTCTTTCTGTGCCAACCTAACCCGATCCAACCAACTAGGAAGTGGGCATCACCGGTGCTAATAACTGTCATTTTCTTAAAAAGCTTTCCTTTCTGTTGTAGAGGCTTCTGGTCATGGCTGGCAAAGATTTGCCATATAGCACAGTACTCCAACCCGCCCCCACCCATGCCCAAAGCAGACATCTGTAATCAATCACAGCACTATTCACTCCTTATGCAGAACAGTCACTAATTGATCATGGAAGGCATGATCATGCCTTCCATGATCAATTAGTGAAACCTGTTTCATCTCTAATGTATGAACTCTAGAAATGAACTAAGTCATTTTCACTGGGGTTACGGGTGGCTGGGGTGATTGATAGCTTCTTACTGGGAACTATGAGCGTGATTATCAGGGTGGGGACCCTGCATAGACTTGCCTCTGTTTCACTATATCCTGCACTTTGATGGCAAGTCAAGCAAACTCACGTCTCCCAGCGTCACACCGTATTTTTATTAGCATCTGCCACCAGCGCCTGGCCATGTAAGAATATAATTGAAACAAACAAATCTATACCTCGGGGCCATGTTTTATTTTTTATTATTGATTCCAGCTCTATATTATTATTGTTGCTTAATGAGGAACTAATGTAATTTCTAATGAAGCCACATGGCCCTCAGATACATGAAGTACAGTTTTATTTCCCATGTGACACCATAGTCTCTCTTCAATTAAAATACAGCAAGGAAAATTAAAACAAATGTAAGAAATTTTTTCTCTGTGATTAGTGGCAAGACGGCAGCTTTTTATTACCCATGTAAATTCCTTGCATAATGAGACTGGAGAGCTGTGTGCTGGACCCTGAGTAGTTGGACGGGGTCTCAGTGGAGGGGGTCAGAATCCATGGTCCTTGTCACCTGAGTGGTGACCAGCAGCTCTGTGCTTCTCCCCTCCTCGAGCTCTGCTATCGATTGCAGTCTCCTCCTTCCAACCCCCTCGGCCAGCTGCCAGTCATGGGTAGGGGGTCTGAGTAGCTGCTCTGTGCTGGCCCTGAGTCCCCTCTGCCCTCACTCAGGTTACTTTGTCAGAGGCGTAGATGGAAGATGTGAGGTCCGAGTAGAAGATTGGTCCATCTCGGGGCGGAGCTTATGGCTCCTTCTTTGGGCTGCCTGCTCAGCCGTTGGTCCAGCCTTGCCCTTTTGGGCTCGGAATGGAGGGCAGAAGCATTGATACCGCTGCCCGTTCTCTTTGTAGCTTGGCCATGCTTGTGTCATCCTGACCCCTGCAGGGCCTGGGGGAGCGGCTGAGCTGGACACGTAGGGAGGCAGCGGCCTTGGAGCGGGCACAGCTCTGCCATCTGTGGTCTCTGCTGCTGGTTTGGGAAGCTTGGTGGCAGTGGCAGAGGACGGGCTTCCAGCCACAGCCGGTCCTGGGCCTTCTGGGTTGCTGGTAGCTTATCAGCACCCTCTTCCTTTGTGGGGAGCTTCAGCCCAGTGGCCTGACTATGCCAGTACTTTGCTTGTCCCCACCAAGTACCCTGCAGGTGGGGAGGGTGTTTCAGGACTGTTGGAGTGATTAGGGAGAGGATGGCACTGCTGTAAACCAGCAGATATAGGAAGTGTCAGACTGTCTGGGCTGCTTTGATGTGTCTGGGCCTGTGACAATCTTTATTTACCTGCATTCCTTCATCCCATCCTCCTGGTGACATCTGGAGGGATGGTGTGGTTGCTACCCTCTTGTTTTGTTTTTTATTCTTTAAAGGGGTGACATTCACATCACATGACATTAAACATCTTCAGGTAAATAATTCAGTTGCGTTTAGTACATTCACGGTGCAACCACCCCCTCTGTCTGTTCCCAGAATATTGTCATCACCCCAGAAGGAGACCTCAGACGCTTCAGCAGCCACTCCCTATATGCCCCTCCCTCCAGCCCCTGGCAACCACCAATCTGCCTTCTGTTTTCATGGATTTGCCCATTCTGGGGTCACAGTCAAGGCAGTCACATCAAGGGAATCACACAGTCTGAGGCCCTTCATGTCTCGCTTCTTTCACTCGGCAGCATATGTTCAAAGTTTGTCTGCATTGTAGCAGGTATCACAGCTTCATTCCTTTTCTTGGCTGAGTAATGTTCCATTATACAGAGAGACCACATTTCGTTTGTCTATATGTTGATGGACATTTGGGTTGTTTCTACCATTTGGCTATTGTAAATAAGTGGTTGTGAACCTGTGTGCGTGAGTAGTTGATTGAATACCTGTTTTTCAGTGATCTTTGGTGTGTACCTGTGGTGGTTGTTTGTGTGTCAACTTGGTTGGGCCTGGTTGAGTGGCTGGGCAGCTGGTGGTAGTTATTCCCCATGAGGAGACTGGCAGTCAGCTCCGTGGCGGGATCTACCACAAGCCGCTCAGTAGCTGCTTGGGGTATGTGGTCTGCTTCCCGTATATACATTGCAGCAGCTTTGGGAATGATCTCTAGCTTATGGCATGTTTGGACTCTGCATGTACCTGTGTTGTTGTTCAGCAGCCTGCCATGCTCTGCTGACTTTGGGACTTACATTGGACTTGAATTAATGGCCTGCCATGTGGTTTGGTAACAACAGGACTGTGCCTTTTTACTTGCCAACCTTGGGCTTGGCAGCCTCAGCAGCCAGCAGCTGTCTGAGTGAAGAAATGCCTCTAGCTTCAGTGGGCTGGGAGCTGGAGGCAGAGCTGAATCCCAAGGCTGAGGGGCTTTCACCCAGCCCCTAGAGCTTTGCACTTTGAACTTGGACTTAAAGCCTCCAAATTGTAAGAATAAACTCCTGTTTGTTAAAGCCATCCCATTTGTGGCATATTCCTGTCAGAGCAGCACTAGGTAACCAGAATAGAATATGGTACCGAGAGTGTGGGGTGCTGCTCTGACAGATACCTAAAATGTGGAAACAGGAGTGGAGTGCGTCCTTGACCCGAGACCCTGGTAGAGAGACCTTGGCATACGGCATGAGAGACAGCAGGAGCAAAGCCAAGAGACCGGCATGAGAGACGGCAGGAGCAGAGCTGAGAGACCAGCCTGACAGACGGCAGTAGCAGAGCCCGAGACCAGCATTAAACAGCAATAGCCTGACCAGCCCACAGAGAAGAAAGCCGGGTGCCACTGGGTAGGCGGCTTCCTGGTAGAGTGGGCTGCTTTTGGGCATTAATTGGTAAAAGAGACCAGCATGAGATGGAGTAGCAGGTTGGCTGGCCCACAGAGCAAGAAAGCCAAGTGCTTTTTGGGCAGGGAGACTTCCAGCGGAGTGGGTGGTCTTTGGCATTAATCGGCAGAAGCAGAGAGACCAAGGAAACGGAAGCAGAGCTGCCTCAGCCTTAAGGGTAGGACCATGCCTTTGGGGGTGGAACGACCAGAGCCCCCTAGGTTTCAAAGAGCCAGGCCTTCACCAACTTGGTTCTGGAGGGTGGGGCTGCTTGTTCCTGTGAGCCAGTGGGATGGAGCCATAGCCGCTGCCCAAGAGTGAGGGGGCGGGGCTGCCATGCCCGAGAGGGAGAGCAACGGGGCCCACCAGGCCAAGGGGGTGAGGTCGTCACTCAGGAACTAGGGGACTGGAGCCACTCGGTGAAAGAGACATGTACGGATGCCACCCACTGAAGATCTGTACAGGTGCCAAGTTGACAAGGGGTGGAATTGTGATGGTTATGCTTGTGTGTCAACTTGGCTGGGCCTGGTTGAGTGGCTGGGCAGCTGGTGGTAGTTATTCCCTGTGATGAGACTGGCAATCAGCTCCATGGTGGGATCTACCACAAGCAGCTGAGTAGCTGCTTTGCGTCTGTAGTCTGCTTCCCATATATAAGCAGCAGCTTTGGGAATGGTCTCTAGCTTATGGCATGCTTGGACCCTGTGTGTAGCTGTTTGTCAGCAGCCTGCCATACTCTGCTGATGTTGGGACTTACAATGGACTTGAATTAATGGCCTGCCATGTGGTTTGGTAAAATCGGGACTGTGCCTTTTTACTTGTCAACCTTGGGCTTGGCAGCCTCGGCAGCCAGCAGCTGAGTGAAGGAACACCTCTAGCTTCAGTGGGCCGGGAGCTGGAGTGCCTTAGGCACTACGTCGCCAGAGCTCCTGAGCCCCCTTGGAGCAACGGTTAAGTGCTTGGCTGCTAAATGAAAGGCTGGCTGCTCGGAAGAAAGATCTGGTAGTTTGCTCCCGATGATTACAGCCTAGAAAACCGTATAGGGATCTGTTCCGTAGGTCGGTGTAAGTCATAATGGTCTTGATGACACCTAACAACAACAACAACAACGTTTACTGGAGTGGATCTCCAGGTCTTTCACCTGTGGAGCCCCTGAGTGGGTTCAAACCAAGCACTTAATCACTGTGTCACCAGGACTCCTTGGATGGACATGCACATGTATCTCAGGGCTGACAAAGTCAAGGTAACAAAACAGTAACGGTTCTCTGGGCATCAGCTGTGAGGGGAGCGGTAACAGCTACGTGCTTCTGAATCCTAATGGCACGGAGCTGTCATGAATGTCGTCACCTGCCCCTTTCTGTGGTGGGCTCAGAAGCTCAGGGAGGTGAGGCCACTTGCCCATGGCCACACAGCCTGTCAGTGGCAGAGCCAGGGTTGGAATCCAGGTCTGTCCTTCTCTGCAGCCTGGATTCTTCCGCTTGTGTCCAGAGGCGTCTCCAGCTCCCTCAGGCGTGGACATTTTCACACTAGTGCAGAGACTGAGTGTTTATTTATTTATAAATCTAATTACAGTTCTGGCGCTCCTGGACTCCCAGTCCCCAGAGCATTTGGAATGCTAGTAAGCTCTTAGCTGGCCCTGAGAAGGTGAGAATTCCAGTTGGGGAGACACATTCCATTCCTCCCTTTCTGATGGCTAAAAACTCATTGCTGTCAGGTCAGTTTGGACTCATAGGGACCCTATAGGATACACCAGAACTGCCCCACAGGGCTGCCAAGGCTGTAATCTTTATGGAAGCAGGTTGCCACATCTTTTGCCCACAGAATGGCTGGTGGGTTCGAACCACTGACGTCCTGGTTAGCAGGCAAGCTCTTAAAGACTGCGCCACCAGTGCCCCTGTCCTGATGGCTTAGTGACGGACACACTGCACAGGCTCTGTCCAGTAAAGACAACGGTGGGCATTTTTGCAGTAGCTTTGCAACCCCACTTCCTCAATATTTCTGTAACTGTGTTGCGGTCAGAAGCTGTTGTGTGGAGTTGCTCATCCTTTTCCCCCAGACCCGGATGCCTGTGAAATTGCTCAGAGAGAGTCCTAGCATCAGGTGTCACTGGGAGATGGGAAACTAGAGGCAGGATGCTTTGGGGTGGCCAGGGAGGAAGGGGAGAAAAGCCACCTGGGCACATGGGTCTCCCGGTTCCCAGCCTCCAGCTCAGTTAAATGCCCTGCCTGGGCACTAATTTCTAGAAGGCTCCATACCTCCCAGGTGCGCTCCCTTGAGCATGATGAAGCATGTGGGGGAGCTGAGGAATATTGACACATATTTGCACCTGCTCCGTCCACTCGCTTCAGTGGAATAAGTCTCCCGGACAGCAACATGTTTCTCAAGCTGAGCTCGACGTGGGAACCAGGGGCACGGGTGCGATGTGGCCGACCACGGAGGAGATTGATGGTGTCCTGAGAGGGTCTGTCCTGAGAGCCTGCGGTGCTGATGGCCCCACCACGTGCGGTTTGGGGAGAACAAAGCTTGTTTGGGGCCGGCATGTGAGTCCTCATATCACCCCCCCCCCCAGACAAGGACAGCAGAAGGCTGTTTCTGAGTCCTCAGCATCTTTATCCCTTAGATCCTACCTTTGTCTGCGCCTCTCTAAGTCCTGATGGATGTGCCCTTCCCATGGCTTTGTTATTCGCCCTCACAGGGAGGTGGCTGAGAATCTTGCTGTCCTGGCTCTTTAACTCCTTCCAGCAGCGCCAGGGCGCCGAATAGCTGTGGTTGGCTGTGTAGCCCTTCTATCTGTCTCCTTGTCCTCCTTGCCCCAGAGCACCGGACCCAGAGGCTTGGAGCACCTGGAGAGAAGGGTCGGGTGTTTCCCGGACACCATGCAAAAGGAATGTCATGCAACCAGCCTACCCCGTGGAAAGCGTTTCACTAAACCTGTCTTCAGGTCGGGGAGCTCAGGCTCCTAGAGAGAAATGACTGTCCTTAGTGATCCAACACAAGGGGCCCTGGTGGCATAGTGCTAACCAAATGATCAATGGTTCAAACCCACCCGCTGCTCTGAGGGAGAAAGACAAGACCTGGCGACCTGCTTGTGTAAAGATGACAGCCTTGGAAACTCTATAGGACAGTTCTGTTCTGTCCTATAGCATCACCAGGAGTCGGAATCAACTTGATGGCAATGGGTTTGGGTGACCCGCTCAAGGAACCCTGGTAGTGCAGTGGTTAAAACACTCAGCTGCTAACTGAAAGGTTGGTGGGTTTAACCCACCCAGTGGCTCTGTGTCCAAAAGACCTGGAGATCTGCTCCCGTAAAGATCACAGCCTAGGAAACCCTATGGGGCAGCTCTGTCCTGTCACGTGGGGTCACTGAGTCTGAATTGACTGCATGGCAGCGGTTGGCCGAGCTCCCTGGAAGCAGGCTGAGGAGGAAAGCTGAGGAGGGACTGGGTGTGGGGTGTCTGCTCTTTCTCATGCGTCTGCGTTGATGTGGAGAGCTGCTCCTTCTCGACGACCAGGATGCTCACTTATTTCTGTGTCTCCACCCAGACCGAGTCCCGGCTCCTTCCATCAGCTGTCTGTCATCTCATAGCACTCTCCCTGTTGCAGAGGCTGGCCCCCAGTGAACCTCTCTCAACAGAAAGAATGCTCTTTCCTCCTCTGCAAGTACCAGTTCCTAATTACCAGTGTAATTAGAGCAGGATTTACCATCCGATCCTCCGATCCTCCGATCCTCCTCCGTGGAAGCTTTGGCATTCAAGGGCGGTGCTCCCAGAGGAAGCACAGTATCATCAGGGCCTTGGCCCTGACTTGCATCCCAAGGTAGTGCCACATGGCACTACCTTCCAAAGCACCCAGTCAGATGATGTCATTCTCCCCAGCTTCCCACTCCCCGTGCTGTGAATGTCACCCAGATCCTGATGTGAGCTGGCCGTCAGCCACCTGGCTGACCTTGCCTCCTGCCACTCCACTGGTCCTGAGCCTCTCAGGCCCAATGTCACCTCCCCTGTGGGGTCTTTGGTGATCACCCTGGTGGTCTGGACTCCTCCTGCCCCAATCATTCTCTTTCCCATTTACTCCCCTGTTTTGTTTTCTACCTGACACTTGGCGCTGTCTGAAATTGTATTTTCTTGATCTTGTGTTTATTTACTTGATCCTCCTACCAAAAGCTAAGGTCCCTAAGAACTGTGTCTTGTGTCTTGTTCACTAGGATGGCTCCTAGGCCTGGCACATAATGGACGTTCAGTAAATATTGGTCGAATAAGGAACTGAGACCTTCCATTTCCTTTCCTCCTCTTACCCTCTAGGATGTTATACGTCCACTTTATGTGATTTCTTCTGTCTGCTTGCCCTCTGTTTTGTGCATGGGGAGGTCTGTATAATCCACCCTGAGAAGGACCTAATTTGTCTTTTTATTCCACTGGTTCCCGAGCACCTGGTGTAGTGCCTTGTATGCAATAGTCTCAGTATGTACTGCATGGATAGGTGGGTGAAAGGAAAGATGAAGAGATGGGTGAGAGGGTCCATGAAGAGATGAGATGGTAGGATGGATGGATGGATGAATACATAAATCAATGAATACACAGATGATGAGTAAATGGATGGATGGATGGATGGGTAGATGGATGAATGTGTGGTTGAGGGGGGGTAACAGGCTGGGAGTAGATGGATGGAGGGGACAGATGGGTGCAAGGGCACATACAGAGATGTGTAGAGGGTACATGGATGGGTAGATGAGAGAGTTGATGCTCTTTCCTGCTCTGCAAGTATCAGTTCCTAATTACCAGTGTAATTAGTATGGGTGGGGTGGATGGATGATGTGGGTGGGAAAGTCTGGCTGAATTCTCCTAAATTTGTGACCTCACACCAAAGAACATAACTTCTCCTGCATTGTTTTCTCCAAGATTATTCAAACTCTGTCCATCTTCCATTAGCAGCCAAGGTACTCATGAATTTCTAAGCATTAGAAACTTGGCATCATGCCATTTAGTATTATAGGCTGGGAACATAGCCTGAACAGAGCCTACCGAGAAGACTTTATTAAAGTTTAACTTGGCGTTGGTATGTGTCAGTTGTTGTTTGTAAATGTCCCTCAGACATGTGTAAAGGTGTGTTCCCCCTGTGACAAACTTCATTAATTGGCCTCTATTGTTCTTCATCTCTGTCAGGTCGGTTAAGGTCTTCTGGGGCTTCTGTGGGTGTTGGTCAGTTTATGTGCTTTACATATTTTGAGCCTGTGTTGGTTTTGACTCACTGCTGCTGTTTGTTGCTTGGTGTTGATTATGGATTGAACCTCTTATGAATATGAAAAGACCATTGTGAACTTGGTTAATGCTTCTGCCCTTCACTTTCTCTTTAATCAGTGTTGTTCTCTGTTCTTTCTTTGGCTTCCATAGGCCTGGGAACATCCATTTGCTGTTGTTCCGTTTTCATTTCCTTTTGTTGTAGGTATCCCTTGGAAGTAGCCTGTGATGGGCTGTGCTTATTTACCCAGTCAGAGAATCATAGTCTTTTAACAGGAGAGTTGATTGCTATTTTATTCTAAGTGGATCTGCCATAATGGACATGTTTGATTTTCTGTCATTAAAAAAATTATTCCTGCAGATTCCATTTGGTTTGCTTTCATCTTAACTGCTGATTTGGAAGGGAAGTGTCCTGTTATTAATTCCACACAGAGTTGCCTTTAAGTTCTTCTGGAAGGATGCTGTAACTCTTGTTTATCTAATCTTAGAAGTCGAGGATGAAATGGCATCTTTGAATGCCATCCAGGTGTGAGGAGGAATTTTACTTCACTTGTGTCCTGCGTTCCTCTGTGCCTCCTTCCGACTTCTCAGGCTCTGCTGCGATTCCCAGGACCTGAAGAAGCACATCCATGTTGCTAGATTGTGATTTGGGTGTAATGATAATGGATTCGAGCAGGCCAACAGCTGTGAAGGTAGCACAGGACTGGGTCATGTTTCTTTCTGTTGTCCTTTGGGTCACCATGAGTCAGAGCCAACTGAACGGCAACTAACAACAACAACAACACTAGGTGAAATTTGTGAAGGGGTAATATGTTCCAGGCACTGTGCTGAGCACCAAACAGAACTTGTCACCTAATCCTCACCTCCATTGTTGGGATGGTACAGCCAAGTCTTCGAGAGGTTTCGTAAGTTGCCCAAGGTCATACATTTGACTAAGTGGCAGAGTCCTCACTTAGTGCCTGGTGTTAGCTTCTAACACAACTGCTCTGGTTCTGTGCTAGAAGTTGCTTCTTGATCTATATGTGGCAGGCACTCTATTTACACCAAACAACTCATCAGGGCTCTGGCCTGCTCTGGTCCCACCCATGGTGTCCCTCTTGCATTAGCTCTGCCTTACTGACCTCAGACTTCTAGTCCAGCACTACTCAGATTTCCATGTGTAGGAGAATGCCCTGGAAACTCTGGTTCACATGCAGAATCTGCTGCTGTTGGCTCTGCTGCTTGCTCTGGTAGCAAGGTTCTGATGACTCCAGAAATAGTCTCTGCCTGAGTAATTGGCCTTGTTTTTACCGACCCTCTAGCTCACTGCTGTTTGCTATAGTGATTAAACACATGGATGCTGAAGCTGATTGCCCGAGTTCTAATCCCAGCTCTGCTACTCACTGGGTTAAGAAGCTTTGAAAAGTCCTGATGCCCCAGGTAATTAAGTTACGTTAAATGTCTAAGCATGGGCCTCAGGTACTTGTTGGGTGATTCCAACGTATAATGCTAGTTGAAGACCACTGACTTAGGGTCATGGGGCCCACATCACCTTTGTAGGGTATTAACAGTGTTAAGCCCCCAAAACTGTTCATTTGTTTAAAGGGTGGTTCTGTGGTCACATAAATTGGACAGACAAAGCCCATCAGGGTTCTTCACTGCAGGCCTCAGCAGCACCTTTACTGTGACATGGATCCTCACTCTCCCTCCTGTGAGAGAGGGTGCAGTTTCCCAAACACCTTAGCCCTATGACCCTTTTGAAGACCACCTGCCAGCCTCCCATGGGTGCTTGATGCCTGTTACTTTAAGCTGTGGGCTCCACAGCCAATTTCAGAAGCACCGAGAAGTCCCACTCAACCCCCTGCCACGCAAGCAGATTTGATGCTGATGGTGAAGAAGATAATGATTTGGGTTATGATTATCACTCGGCCCAGTAAACACCCACAGAGCTTGGAGAGAGAAATGCTCGGCCCCTCCCGGGACAAGCTGCCACTTCTAATCTGGGGACCGATCCTACTTTGCATAAGCAATTTGCATAAGTAACTGCACTGGCTGTTGACCTCCAAGATGCTGAATAGGGCCGGGGTGCCAGCCAGGGGAGTTGTGACTTTCTCTGGATTGCCTTTGATTGGGAGGCAGTGCCTTATTTAGGGCTCCATATTGGGGAGCCGGGGGTAGTGGCACATGGAGTACCCAACTCTCCCCTCTTCAGCTTGGCTTGCAACAGGGTCGGAGTCCTTAAGGCTGCTTCTCTTGGGGGCGCGTCACAGCTTGCCGATCCCAGGAAGGACCCCCTTGGGACACAAACTTGAAAAATTATGTGTCACTGGAGGGGATTTCTGGCTTGGCCACTGTTGTGGATTGAATCATGTCCCCCACAATATGTGTTGTAAATCTTTACCTGTGGGAAGCAAGCCCTGATGATACAATGGTTAAGCACTGGGTTGGTAACCAGAAGGTCAGTGGTTCAAACCCATCAGCTGCTCTGTGGAGGAAAATGGGACAATCTACTTCCATAAAGATTTGCAGCCTTGGAAATGCTATGGGGGTCACTAGGAGCTGGAAAGGCCTCGGTGGCAGGGTTGGGGTGGCAGGAAGCCCTGCTGGTGCAACTTCACCATTGCACTTGATTGCTGACCAGAAGGTCATCAGTTGGAACCCAGCCAGTGGCTCTGAGGGAGAGAGACCCAGCGATCTGCTCCATAAACGTTGTTGTTGTTATGTACCGTCGAGTGGGACCAACTCATAGCGACCCCTCCTTGGGTTTCTGAGGCGGTATCACTACGGAAGTAGATTGCCTGGGAAACCCCATGGGGCAGTTCTGCTGTGTCATGTGGGGTCACCAGGAGTCGGAATAGACTCTGAACCTAACACACCTGTGGATGTCCTGTCCTTTGGGAGCAGGGTTTGCTTTGTCATGTTGATGAGCCCAGGCCAGTGGAGGTGCTTTATGTCAATCACTTTGAGATGGAAAAAAGAGCAGGTGAGGCAGAGAAGCCAGCAAGCACAAGTGGAGAAGACTGATGGCAGTTGGAGATCTCCGGGGCCCACCGAGGACCTGGAGAAGCTGAGATAAGGATGTTCCCCCGAGCAGACAAAAGGAGACTTCGCCTGGAACTGGCACCCTGACTTCGGACTCCTGGCCTCTGAAACTACGAGAAGATTCATTTCTGTCCGCTGAAGCCACTCACTGCACCGTTCTGTTAAGCAGCACCAAGAAACTAAAACATGTTGTCCTTCCCAAGCCTTCGACGCGAAGTTTTTCATCAGCTCAGACAGGCAGGATAGGCTGCAAAGCTCAGTTTCTTTCTTTCTTTTTTTTTTTTTGCACTTCATAGTAATTTGTTTTAATTGTTTTTTTCCCCCTTCACCCAAGTTAATATTGGTCTACCCTCTAGATAATGGTTTACCCTCCTTTCTCCTCCCACCCCTGTAACCATCAAAGCATATATACATATTTTGAAACACTTGACTTTTTATAATAGTGTTCTCATACAATATTTGTCCTTTTTGATTGACTAACTGCACTCAGCATACTGTCCTCTAAGTTCATGCATGTTATGGGATGATTCCTAGATTCTTCATTGCTCTTTAATATTGTACACAATATAGTCCATGTGCGTATGGACCATAGTTGGTTGATCCATTCCTCCACTGATGGGCATTTAGGTCACTTCATCTTTTCACTGTTGTGAATAGTGCTTCGATGCACATGGTTGTGCATAGATCTGTTTCTGTCAGGATCTTACTTCTCCAGGATACATACCTAGCAGTGGGATTGCTAGATCATATGGTATTTCTACTACCGACTTTTAAAGAAAGTGCTGTACTGTTTTCCGCAATGGCTGCACCATTTTACAGTCCCACCAGCAGTCTCTCCACACCCTGGCCAGCATATTTTGTTTTCTGTTTTTTTTTTTAAATTTTGCTATTATTGCTGGAAGGAGCTCTGTTGGTGCAGTGTTTAAGGCATTTGGCTGCTAACCAAAAGATTGGTGGTCCAAACCCACCAGCCGCTCTGCAGAAGAAAGATGAGGCAGTCTGCTCCCATAAAGATTTACTGCCTTGAAAACCCAATGGGGGCCGCTATGAATCAGAATTGACTTGATGGCAGAAAGTTTGGTTTGGTTTTATTATTGCTGGGATGGTATTTCCTCGTTGTTTTGATCTGTATCTCTCTAATGGCTAATGAGAAGGCTGGCGGTTCAAACCCACCAGCCACTCCTTGGAAGGAAGATGGGGCAATCTACTTCCATAGTGATACTGCCTCGGAAACCCAAAGGGGTCGCTATGAGTCGGGTCCCACTCGACGGCACATAACAACAACAACAACAACAACAATGGCTAATGATAGTGAGCATTTCTTTATGTGTTTGTTTGCAAAGCTCAGTTTTGGCCAACCCTAAATGGGGTTTTTATTACATGCACATCATGGTGGTCACCCTGGCTTCCATGCTTGGCTGCTAACCCAAAGGTCAGCAGTTTGAACCTACCAGCCACTCTATGGGAAACAGATGTGACCGTCAGCTTCTGTAAAGATTGACAGCTTTGGAAACCCTATGGGGCAGTTCCACTGTGTCTTCTTGGGGTGCTATGAGATGGCAGTGTATTTGGTTTTTTATTGTTGTTCCTTTTTGCTTTGCTGGCTCAGTATGGAGGGAGAAGTGCTCCCCCAAACTTAAATCCTTTGTCCCCCCCCCTCCTTTGAAGAGGCAGATGACAGGAGACACAGCCAAACACCCACCTCCACAGTCAAATGTTCCCTCCTCCCTGGGGATTCGACTCGGCAGAGTGAATTACAGCTTCTGGCGTATTCCATCTCCATGTAGGTTAGACTAGCAAAGGGGGGTTGATATTGAAAACGGTTGTGCTCACACTGCCTGCTTCGTGGCAGCCAGGGGAGGGCCGGCTCTGAGCATTTATGCCTCTGAGCACCTGGGCGGGTGGGAGGGAGGCGCGGGCGTGCCTCCTGGTCATAGGTAATACACACAGTTATTTAATTTGGAGTCAGTGCTGCAAGGTGATTGATCACCTGGACCGCCTAAAGCTGTAGACAGTGGACACCCCACACAGAGAACCGTGTCTGTCTCACATCGTGGGACATTTACACAGACAGCAAAAACACAGGTATGATTATCAACCTCAAGGATGGAGGACTAGGGGAGTGATCAACTCTGAGAGACCAGCCCCACGTTCAGACGTGTGGAAGGATGGAGGTGCAGGATGGCATCTTCCTGGTCCTCCACATCCACTCTGCATTTTCCCACCCTACTTCCCTGCATAGACTGCAGCATCAGGTTTCCTTGCCCACTGGCTTCTGGTTGGGCTTAGGCAGTAGGGAGCCACAACAGGATCTAGGAGGTAGGAGGCAAGGACAAGGCATTTATAGAGCCCATTCCCTTCCATGGGCTGCCTGCATCCTAAACTATGATCTCGGGTCCTCTCAGGCTCCCCTCTCTACATTCAGGCTCAGGGACGGTGGCAGAGCCTGGACCCTACTGTCACTAGCCCCAGGGTTCTGCCTTATCTCTTGTGGTTCCCCTGTCTGCACCATTACAATGAGTCCCTTTACTAAATTCCTCTCAAACGATCCTAACTGGAGTGTGCCATCTGCTTCCTGCTGGGACCCTGGCTCAGACAATGGGCAGACTTGGCTTATTCCACTACAAAAAAGTGGGATCACGGTTTGAATGTCATCTTTCCAGAGTCCTCCCTGCCCTCACCATCTATCACAGCCTCTGCCTAATGCCTTTGTTGTCAGTGTCTGTCAAATCGATTCCACTCATTCCAGCTGCTCCATAGGGTTTGCAAGGCTGTCATTGAACAACAACACCAATCTGTAGGGAAGCAGATTGCCAGGCCTTTCTTCCTTGACACCACTGGGTAGGTTTGAGCTGCCAACCTTTAGGTTACTGTTGTTCATGACCATCGAGTTCATTCCAAGTCACAGTGACCCATGTGCAGAGTAGACCGCGCTGTAGGTTTTCAGGGCTGTGACCACCCTTTCTTCTGAGGCCCCTGAGTGGGTGCAGACCACCAGCCTTTCTCATACTAGTTAAGCACTGAACCGTTTATGCCGCCAAATTTTGGTGCTGTCTTTTAGTGGTCTGTTGACGTGTTGGCTCCTCCACTGGAACATGGGCTCCATATGTATGGAGAAGTCAGGTGACTTTCCCAAGGCTAACAGCTAGGACGTGGTGGAGTGACTTGAATGTAGGTCTCTCTGAATGCAAAGAGTATGCCCCTCCCAGTGCTAAGCTGCAGCCCGGACTGAACTGCGAAGGGGATACTGGTTCCTTAAACTCATTTTACCTCTCTTACCCACGTTCATGGTGCAGAGAAAGTCGGGGTTCCTGAAGACATCCCTTGAGTCCATAGTGGCCCCTTCTCTCCCACTAGGCTTTTGCCCAAATACAGCAGCATCTGGGGTCAGCATCCAGGGTCCTCCTCTTCTTCCGGGTCCCTTTCCCCTCCTCCAGTCCAGCCGCCAGGAAGTCAGCAGCTTGACCCCTGTCCGCAGTCAAGGGCTGGCTCCGTGTCCAAGTGTGCTAGGTGCTGGGAGTGCAGTGGTGCTCAGGTGGCGAGGGTCCTCCCCAGAGAAGGGGCTGTCTCGGAGTCACAGAATGACTTGTGATGTGGGTTTCCTTTCAACAAAAGAGACACAGGAAATGCCCGCCGCACATTGTAGGATCACTAGTGGTGGTGTTGGGGCACTTGCCTGTGCGTCAGAGCCAGTGGGGTTTCTGCTCATTTCCTCAGACATCCTCGGGTGAGATGGAAGCAGACACATACGTGTGACACACCGAGAAGCACCCCCCACCTGTTTGTACGTCGTGCAGGGGTAAAAAGAGCTCCTCCAACTTCATTTCTCAAAAAACACACGACTATAAAGAACATTTCCCACAACCCATCACCAAGACTACCCCGTTGACAGTGCAGATGCACTTAGGCAGAGAATTCAAATGGGTATAAATGCACAAAACGTCCCTGTCCCCCCAGCGCCCAGTCCAGCCTGTCCACCTTCCCAACGGTTTCCTGAACTCCTTGGAAAACTCATCTGTGACTGTGCTAGTGTGAATGTGAGTGTATGGAGACTTGAAAATTTAGACAAAAGTGGTCATCCAGCCCTCATGCTTTTGTAAGTTTATCTGTTTTTTGCTTATATCTTGGAGATCTTTCCAGAAGACCAGGCAGCTCCATTCCTTTCTTCTTTGCAGCTGCAGAATGTCATCACGTGGGTGTCCATCCTGGTCTGATCTTGACAGCTGGGTCGTTTCGGCCAGTTTGCTCTTAGAAACATGACTTCAGGGAACTTTAATGTGTACACATCTTGTAGTATTTGCAGGCAAATCCATGTAGGGTCAGTCTCTGGAGGTGGAAAGTTTTGGTCAAAGACCCAAGATTCTAAGTGTCAGTAGATTCAGAGGAGACCCAAACCAGTGCTGTAGAGTCGGTTATGACTCACGGTGACCCTGTTTGTGTCGGACTAGAACTTTATCCTGCAGGGTCGCCAGTGCTGTGACCCTTCAGAAGCAGGCCACCAGGACTTTGTCCTGACATCCCTCTGGGTGGGTTTCAGCGGCCACCCTTTCAGTTCGTAGCCTAGCGCCCAACTGGTTACGCCACATCAATGGATGTTGTTGTCATTTCAGACTCATAGCAGCCCTGTGCACGACAAAACAGACACAGTTCTGCCCGGTGCCGTCCTCACAGTTGTTGCTATGCTTGAGTCCATCCCTGCAGCCACCGTGCCAGTCCTCATGGAGGAGCCTTCTCTTTCTTGCCGACCCTCTACTTTACTGAGCATGATGGCCTTCTCCAGGCACTGTTCCCTCCTCATGAAACGGCCGAAATGTGTGAGATGAAGTCCCTCCATCCTGGCTTCTAAGGAGCGTGCTGGCTGCCCTTCCTCCGAGACAGGTCTGTTCTTCGTCCTGGCCGTCCACGGTACGGTCAGTATTCCTTGCCAACAGCGTCACTCAAAGGCATCAGTTCTTCTGTCAATAGGTAGATGCTGCTATCAATAGATAATATCACTGAGTGTGAGTACCTGTCAGTCACCCTACCAGAAACCAGCTGCGGTCCAGTCGACACTGACTGGGTGGTGCCAACAGTCCAGTGCTCAGCTGCTAAGTGAAAAGTTGGGGGGTCACGGTCACCCACAGGTGCCTCAGAAGAAAGCCTGGTAACCTGCTTCTGAAAAATCAGCCCTTGCAAACCTGTGGGGACAGTTGTGCTGTGACACGTGTGGGCACCCTGTTGTCCCACACGGGCATGTTTGTTCTAGAAACAGTCAGAGATCCGGACCATTGGCAGTGGACTGTCGTGTTCCTCTCCCTTAGACACAGTTTCCCACACAAGCTCCGTGGTGGAACGGTCCACTTTGAGTTTGATTTTTCTTTTCATGGCCCCCATCAGACTGGCTTTGTCTAACACAGGAGCTGGGTCCTACACTTGATAACTTCACTCCAGCACAGTGCTTGGCTCATAGTAAACAAACAGACAAACAAATATACCAAACCAGTTGCCAGCAAGTCGATTCCGACTCTGGTAACACCAAAGGTCAGAGTAGAACTGTGCTCCATAAGGTTTACAAGGCTGTGACCTTTCAAAGCTGATCACCAGGCCTTTCTTCCAAGGCATCACTGGGTAGGTTCAGATGCCAGCCATTTGGTTAGTCGGCAAGCTCTTAATCAATTGTGAGGCCCAGGGACACACCTGGCTCGTAGTTGTTGGCAGGCAGCTTTTCCCCACTTGTATTTTGAGTACCTTCCAACTGGAGGGGCTCATCTTCCAACACCATATCAGACAGCGCTTCACTGCTCTCCATAAAGTTTCCAGTGGCCACTTCTTTTGGAACTGGACTGCCATGTCCTTCTTCCTAGTCTGTCTTGTTCTGAAAGCTCTGCTGAAACTTGTCCACCATGGGTGACCCTGTTGGCATTTGGAATACTGGTGGCATAGCTTCCAACATGATAGCAACACACAAGCCACCACACCATGACACTCTGACAGACCATGGTGGCCTGGCTTGTAGTAGACATCAATAAATATTTGCTCGAATCTCTCCATTGTCTTGTCCTGTAAGACAGCTGTCATGGACTCGTGTCCTCATTTCTCACGGGCAGGATTATCTTTCTTCTTGATCACGGTAATTTCCCGTGTCCTGGAAAAGGTACTGCTTTTTTATGCTCAGGTTTCTCCGTTGATGCCTTCTCAGGTAGTGGCAACTGGGATCCAAGGAAGAACCCTGCACTTGGGAGTCACTTGATAACAGTATGAACATCCCTTCTCATCATCAGAGGGAGCTCTGGTAGGCTAGTGCCTAAGGCACTTGACTGCTAACCAGAAGGCTGGCAGTTCAAACCCACCAGCCACTCTTTGGAAGGAAGTTTGGGCAATCTACTTCTGTAGTGATACTGCCTTGGAAACCCATGGAGGGGTCACTATGAGTCGGATCCCGCTTGATGGCAGTGAGTTTGGTTTTTTGGTTTTTCTCATCATCATGATGCCTTTTGCAATTTCTTTCCAAGACCGAGGACTTAGAATACTCTCGGGTCAGGTGGGCCATGATGCATCGGAGCAGAGACGTTAAGCCTTACCTCTCTGGTTGTGGATGTCAGTGGCTCTGCAAGTCCTGGTCTTCCTGTGTGCTAACGTACCTGAAGGCCCTCACACCACTCTGCACAGGGAGGCCAGGAGTTTGCCTTCTGGGCCGAGGAGAAGATGGGCAGAGGACAATTTGGCTGTCTCCCCCACGTTTTGGAGCCAAGCCAGGGCTGGCTGGTGAACGTGACTTTTCGTGGATGGAGCCCGTGGAGGAAAGAGAACCAGCCGTGCTTGGTGCAAAATCAGAATCTGAGCTAGAAAGGAAGACAAAACAGACACTTGATTCCAGCCTAACTTTCCACTCCAGCTCTGATGGGTGGTAGGGACTACTCGAGGTGCTGTGTGTGTATGGATCTAATCCACATCTGGGTTTATCCAGGAAGGATGTTTCTATTATGATGTGGGTGAAAGTTTACAGCGCAAATTGGTTTTCCGTTCAGCAATTCATATACATTTTGTTTTGTGACATTGATTGCCATCCCCATGGTGTAACAGCAGTCTTCCAATTTCCTCCCTGTGTTTACCGTTTCAACCTGTCCTTTCCTCTCCCTTCTTGCCTTCTGAGCTTTATCCCTGGGCAAATGCTGCCCTTTTGATCTGTAGGGTTGATTGTTCTAAGGGGTGCTGCCTCCCTGATGGTTTTTGTTGAAAGTTGAGCCACTGGCGTGAGTTCAGTTCCAGGCCTGAAAGGTGTCTAACATCCATAGTCTGGGGGGTTCCACCAGTCTATCAGACCACTAAGTTGGTCTTTTTTTATTTATGATTTTGAATTTTGTTCTACAAATTTTTCCCACTCTCTCCAGGACATCCTACTGTGCTATCTTTCAGAGTTGTCAGCAGTGGTAGCCCGTTACCATCTAGTTCTTCTGGTCTCAGGGTTGTGGAGGCTGGGTGGGATTCATGTAGTCCATTAGTCCTTTGGACTGTTTTTTTTTTTTCCCATGTGTCTTTGATGTCTTGATTGGTTAAGGGTACAACCCTGATGCACTGCCTTCCTGATTTTAAACTATGCAATATCTCCTTTTTCTGTTTGAATGACAGACAGCCTCCTGGTCTAAGTACAGGTTCCTCATGAGCACAATTAAGTGAACACAGGGTAGAGAATTGTTAGGTGCTGGGGAGTGAGCTCGGACTCTGTGACCCCACGTCCAACCGTATGAAGCACTGCTCATTCCTGCACCTGCCTCACAGTCCTTGCCGGGCTTGAGCCCATCGTTGCAGCCACGTGTCAGCCCATCTCACTGAGGGTCTTCCCATTTTTCTCTGACCCTCTACCAAGCATGATATCCTTCTCCAGGGAATGGTCCCTTCTGACATCATGACCAAAGTAGGTGAGACAAAGTCTGGCCATTCTTGCCTCTAAGGAGCATTCTGGTTGCACTTTTTCCAGGACGGATTTTTTTTTTTTTTTCTCCTGCCAATCCATGGTATTTTCAATATTCTTTGCCAGCACCACAATTCAAATTCATCAACTCTTCTTTGGTCTTCCTTATTCACTGTCCAGCTTTTATAAGCACATGAGGCGATTGAAAATACCTTGGCTTGGGTTATGTGCACCTTAATCTTCAAAGTGCTATCTTTGCTCCCTAATGCTTTATAAAGGTCTTTTGCAGCAGATTTGTCCAGTGTGATATGACATCTGATTTCTTGACAGCTGGCTCCACGGATGTTGATTGTGGATCCAAGTGATATGAAGTCCCTGACTACTGCAATTTTTTTTTCTCCATTTATCGTTATGCTGTTTATTAGTTTGTTATAAGGATTTTTGTTTTCTTTATGTTGAGGTGTAATCCACACTGAAGACTGTAGTGTTTGATCTTCTTCAGTAAGTGCTTCAAGTCATTTTCACTTTCAGCAAGCAAGATTGTATCATCTGCATATCTCAGGTTGTTAATGAGTCTTGCTCCAATCCTGATGCTGCGTTCTTCTTCATACAGTCCGGCTTCTCGGGTTATTTCCTGAGCGTGCAACTTGAGTAAGTATGGTGAAAGTATACAACCCTGATGCACTCCCTTCCTGATATTAAACTATGCAATATCTCCTTTTTCTGTTTGAATGACAGCCTTCTGGTCTAAGTACAGGTTCCTCATGAGCACAATTAAGTGTTCTGGAATTCCCATTTTTTGCAATGTTATTCATAATTTGTTATGAGCCACAGATTTGAATGCCTTTGCATAGTCAATAAAACACAGGTAAACATCCTTCTGGTATTCTCTGCTTGCAGCCAGAATCCTTCTGACATTAGTAATGGTGCCCCTCATTGCCCATCCTGTTTTGAATTCACCTTGAATTTCTGGCATTTCCCTGCTGCAACCATTTTTGAATCATCTTCATGAAATTTTTACTTGCACGTATATTAATGATATGGTTGGGTAATTTCCACATTCTGCTGGGTTACCTTTCTATAGAATGGGCACAAATATGTGTCTCTTTGATGTGGTTGGCCAGGTAGCTGTCTTCCCAATTTATTGACATACACGAGTGAGTGCCTCTGGCATGGCATGTTTGTTGTAACATCTCAGTGGTTATTCTGTCAATTCTTGGAGCCTTGTTTTTCACCACTTCTTTCAGTATAGCTTGGATTTCTTCACTCAGTGATCAAGAATCATTGGTTCTTGATCTTATGCCACTTCCTGAAATGGTTGAACATTGACCAATTCTTTTTGGTACAGTGACTCTGTGTATTCCTTCCATCTTCTTTTGATGTTTCCTGCATCATTCGACATTTTGCCCCTAGAATCTTTAAATATTGCAACTTGAGGCTTGAATTTTTTTCTTCAGTTCTTTCAGCTTGAGAAATGCCAAGAGTGTTCTTTCCTTTTGGTTTTCTAACATCAGGTCTTTGTGCATTTCATTGTAATAATTGACTCTGTCTTCTTGAGCCGCCCCTTGAAATCTTCTGTTCAGCTCCTTTATTTCATCATTTCTTCCATTTGCTTTAGCTGTTCTCCCTTCAACAGCAAGTTTCAGAGTCTTTTCTGACATCCAGTTTGGTCTTTTCTTCCTTTCCTGTCTTTTTACTGACCTTTTGCTTTCTTCATGGATGATGTTCTTGATGTCATCCTACAACTCATCTCATCTTCAGTCACTGGTGTTCAGTGCATCAAATCTCTTCTTTAGATTAGGGGGAATATAAGCAAGGTAGTATTTTGGCTCTCATGAGCTTGTTTTAATTTTCTTCAGCTTCAACTTGAACTTGCAGGTGAGCAATTGACAGTCTGTTCCACAGTCAGCTCCTGACCTTTTTTTAACTGATGATACTGAGCTTCTCCATCACCTCTTTCCACAGAGGTAGTTGGTTTGATTCCTGTGTTCCATCTGGTGAGGTCCACATGTATAGTCACCATTTATGTTGTTGAAAAATGGTTTTGTCAATAAATAAATTGTTGGTCATGCAAAATTTTATCATGCTGCTTCTGGCATAATTTGTATCACCAAGGTCATATTTTATAACTACCAATGCTGCTGCTTTTTTTCCAACTTTCACATTCCAAACACCAGTAATTATCAGTGCATCTTGACTGCATGTTTGGTCAATTTCAGACTGCGGAAATTGGTAAAAATCCTTAATTTCTTCATCTTTGGTTTTAGTGGTTGGTGCATATATTTGACTAATACTAGTACTAACTAGGAGCTCTGGTAGCGTAATGCCTAAGGCACTTGACTGCTAACCAGAAGACTGGCAGTTCAAACCCACCAGCCACTCCTCGGAAGGAAGATGGGGCAATCTACTTCCATAGTGACACTGCCTTGGAAACCCAAGGAGGAGTTGCTATGATTCGAATCCGACTCGACGACATATAATAACAACATAATAGTACTACAACTAATACTACAACTTCCTTGTAGGCGTGTGGATATTATCTTATCACTGACAGCATTGTACTGCAGAAAAGATCTTGAAACATTCTTTTTGATGATGAATGCAATGCCATTCCTCTTCAATTTGTCATTCCTGGCAGAGTAGACCATATGAGTCCAATTCAAAATGGCCCAAACCAGTCTATTTCAGCTCACTAATGCCCAGGATATTGATCTTATGTAGTCCATTTCATTTTTGACAACTTCCAATTTTCCTAGATTGTTAATGGATATTTTCAGCTGTTCTTTTCCATTTTGAGTCATGCCCCATCAGCAGATGGAGATCTTGAAAGCTTTACTCCATCCATATCATTAAGGTCAACTCTACTTTGAGGAGGCAGTTCTTCCCAATTGTATTTTGAGTTCCTTCCAACCTGAGCGGCTTATCTTCTGGCACTATATCAGACAGTGTTTCACAGCTGTTCATAAAGTTTTCCAGTAATATATCCATTTCTTTAGAAGTGGTTGGCCCCTTCCTTCTTCTCAGTCTGTCTTAGTTTGGAAGCTCCGTTGAAAATTTTCCACCGATGGGTGACCCTTCTGGTATTTGAAATACTGGTGGTACAGTTTCCATCCTTATAGAAACATGCAAGCTACCACAGTACGGCAACCTGATAGATGAGTGGTGGGGGCAGAGACTAAGGTATGGAAAAAAAAACAGTTGTCGTCCAGTCAACTCTGACTCATGATGACCCCATTTGTGTCACAGAAGAACTGTGCTCTATAGGGTTATCTAGTGGCTGTTGAAGGAACCCTTGTGGTGCAGTGTTAAGTGCTCACCTACTAACTGAAAGGTCAGAGGTTTGAACCCACCAGCTGCACCAAGGGAGAAAAGACCTGTTCCAGTGAAGATTACAGCTTAGAAAATGCTATGGAGGCCATTCTCTGTGACATGGGGTTGCTGTGAGTCAGAATCAACTCTGTGGCACTCAACAATAACAATCTTTGGAATGTCAGTCACCAGCTTATCTTCTGTGGTGCTGTTGGGTGGATTCGAACTGCCACCCATTTGGTTCTCTACTGAGCACAAACCTTGTGTGTCAGATGTTGGCCAGGGCTGCTGTCATCTCTAGGCCTACCTGGGATAGTCTGATTCCAGAGTTGATCACGTGGCTGTAGAACAGCCATGAGCTCCTGGCCACACAGGCCTCTCCCAGCTTGACAGCTGCTTCCTTTTCAGAGACTGGGCCATGACAGAGGGCAGGCAAGATGGAAGCCACTGTCTGTTCTGTTATCTAACCTTGGAAGTGACAGCCTATTGTGGTGCTCCATTCCTTTCATTAGAAGCAAATCAGTCAGCCCAGCCCATGCGCACATGGAGGAGGTGATACAAGGCTGTGAATTGCAGGAGGTGAAGGTCACTGGAGACCATCTCAGAGGTGGCCTGCCATGGGTGAAGCACACAGTGTGCTTCCTAATAGTGGTGATGATGGCCAACAAATATGAAGCCCGGGTTAAATGCCACATCCACTCCCTTCATCAGTGTCCTGCCCTGTGGTGGCTTGCAGTTGTATGATACTGGAAGACACGCCATGGTATTTCCATACCAGCAGGATCACCCATGGTGAACAGGGTTCAGCAGAGCTTTCAGACAAGGACAGATGAGGAAGAATGGCCTAGTGATCTACGTTCAGAAATCAGCCAATGAAAACCCTATGGATCAGAATGGAATATTGTCCAGTATAGCTCTAGTGGTAGCATAGTGGCTAAGGCACTTGACTGCTAACCAGAAGGCTGGCGGTTCAAACCCCCCAGCCACTCCTCGGAAGGAAGATGGGGCTATCTACTTCGATAGTGATACTGCCTCGGAAACCCAAGGAGGGGTCGCTATGAGTCGGGTCCGACTCGATGGTACATAACAACAACAACAACAAGCTCTAGTGGTGTAGTGCCTATGGTATTTGACTGCTAACCAGAAGCTGGTGGTTCAAACCCACCAGCCACTTCTCAGACGGAAGACTGGACAATCTACTTCTGTAGAGATATCACCTCCAAAACTCAAGGAGGGGTTGCTATGAGTTGAAATCAACTTGACGGCAGTGTTTCTTTTTTAAATAGTGCTGGAAGGTGAGCGCTCTTAGGTGGGAATTGCTCAGAATACACAGTGGCCTCAACAATGACGTTAGGAATGCCAGGGATTGTGATGGCACAGAATCAGGCAGAAGTTTGCTTTGTTGTATACGGGGTCACCATTAGTCTGAATTGACTTGATGGAAACTAACAACCACCACCAATGCCAGATACCATAATCAGGGAATGTGCGGATTTCAAATTTATTCCCAGTTATAACACAAGGAGGTAAGTGCTGTCATCTCCATTTCACAGATAAAGAACTGGAGGCTTGCATTGATAAATTCTAACACCTGTTCCTGTTCAGAGCTCTCAGCAAAATAGGGATAGAAGGGAAATTCCTCAACATGATAAAGAGTATATATGCAAAGCTAACAGCCAACATCATTATTAATGGAGAAAGAATCAAGGCATGCCCCTTATGGACGGGAACCAGACAGGGATGCCCTCTATCACCACTTTTATTTAACATTGTATTGGAAGTCCTGGCCAGGGCAATGAGGCAAGAAAGAGAAATAAAAGGCATACAAATTGGCAAAGAGTAACTAAAACTGTCTCTATTTGCAGACAATATGATCCTGTACATAGAAAACCCAAGAGACTCAACAAAAAAACTACTGGAACTAATAGAGAGGTTCAGCAAAGTGGCAGGATACAAGGTCAACATACAAAAATCAGTTGGATTCCTCTTCACCAACAAAGAGACCTCAGATAAAGAAATAAGGGAAATAATACCATTTACAATAGCTACTAAAAAAATAAAATATCTACAAATAAACCTTACCAGAGACAAAAAAGAGCTATACAAAGAAAACTATAAAACACTACTACAAGAGACAACAAGGGCTCTACATAAATGTAAGAGCCTGCCTTGTTCATGGATAGGTAGGCCGAACATTGTGAAAATGTCAATACTACCTGTGGTGATTAAGTTTGTGTGTCAACTTGGCTAGGCCTGGTTGAGTGACTGGGCAGCTGGATATAGTATTCCCCAGGATAAGACTGGTAATCAACTCCATAGTGGAATCTACTGTGAGCAGCTGAGTAGCTGCTTCAGGGATGTGGTCTGCTTCCTGTATATAAGGAGAAGCCTTGGGAACAGTCTCTAGTTTCTGGCACGCTTGAACCCTGCGTGTAGCCGTGTTGTTGTTCAGCAGCCTGCCATGCTCTGCCAATCCTGGGACTTTCAATGGACTTGAATCAATGGCCTGCTGTGTGGTTTGGTAACATCAGGACTATGCCATTTTATTTGTCGATCTTGGGCATGTGAGCCTCAGCAGGCAGTAGCTGCCTTAGTGAAGAGATGCCTCTAGCTTCAGTGGGCCAGGAGCAAGAGGCAGAACTGAAGCCCAAGGTCGAGGGATTTTCACACAGCCCCTAGAGCGTGGCACTTTGAACTCGGACTTCTAGCCTCCCGAACTGTAAGAGGATAAACTCCTGTTTGTTAAGGCCATCCCATTTGTGTTATAATCCTGTTGGAGTGGCACTACGTAACTAGAATACTACCTAAAGCAATCTACACATTTAATGCAATCCCGATCCAGATACCAACATTTTTTAAGGACATGGAAAAACCAATTACTACCTTCATAGGGAAAGGAAAGAGACCATGGATAAGCAGAGCATTTCTGAAGAAGAAGAACAAAGTGGGAGGTCTCACACTCCCAGATCTTAAAATCTACTTTACAGCCACAGTAGTCAAAACAGCGTGGTATCAGTACAATGATAAACAGATAGACCAATGGAACAGAATTGAAAGTCCAGAAATAGACCCTTCCATCTATGGACAGCTGATCTTTGACAAAGGTCCAAACCCATTAAATGGGGGAAGAGACAGCCTCTTTAACAAATGGTGCTGGCAAAACAGGATATCCACTTGCAGAAAAATGAAACAAGACCCATACCTCACCCCATACACAAAAACAAACTCAAGCTGGATCAAACACTTAAATGTAAAATCCAAAACTATAAAATTCATCAAAATAGGGGCAAATCTAGGAGCCCTAATTTTTTTTTTTAATTTTATTTGGATTTGGGTGAAGATTTACAGAGTAAATTCACTTTTCATACAGCAGTTCACATATACTTTGTCTCATGTCATTGACCAAAATTTACAATGCAACAGCTCCCCTCCCACTTCCTCCCCATAGTTACCTAGGAGCCCTAATTTACAGCATAAATAGACTATCATATATAACCCAGAATGCACAGGAGGTAGAAGAGAAGCTAGATGATTGGGATTTTTTAAAAATTAAATTCTTATGTGCATTGAAAGATTTCATCAAAAGGGTACAAAGAGAACCTACAGATTGGGAGAAAATATTTGCCTATGACACATCTGACAAAGGGCTTTTCTCCAAAATCTGTAGAAAACTTCAACACCTCAATATCAAAACAACAAACAACCTAATTCAAAAATGGGCAAGAGACTTGAATAGACACTTTATTAAAGACAATATGCTGGCCACCAACAAACACATGAGGAGTTGCTTGCAATCATTAGTTGTTAGAGAGATGCAAATCAAAACAGCCATGAGATATCATCTCATCCCAGCAATAATAGCGAAGTTCAACAGGACAGAAAATAAAGAATGTGGGTGAGGTTGCAGAGAGATTGGAACTCTTGTGCACTCTTGGTGGGATTGTAAAACGGTACAACCATTGTGACAAATGGTATGGTGTTTCCTTAAAAAACTGAAATTAGAAATACCATTTGAACTAGCAATTTCATAACTAGGAATATATCTTAAAGAGGTGAGAGGCAGTGCATGAACAGACATATGTAAACCTAGTTCATCACAGCACAATTCACTATAGCAAAGAGGTGGAAAAAACCTATATGCCCATCAACAGATGAATGGATAACCAAATTATGGTACATTCACACAATGGAATACTATGCTACATTAAAGAACAATGAAGGATACGTGAATCATCTCACAATGTGAATGATCCTGGAGGACATTATGTTGAGTGAAATAAGTCAATCGCAGAAGCACAAATACTGTATGAGCCCATTACTGTAAAAAGACAAAGAAGGGCTTTCTTGGGAAAGGGAACTCACTTTGTAGATTACCAGGGTGGGGAAGGAATGGGAGGGATTCATTTCGGGCTAGTTGGGGCCCACACGGTGATGTGGGTAAGGGGAGGGATGGAATAGAAAGCATCTGTGACCACCATGATAGCATTAGGAAAAGGGAGGACACTGAATTGTGCACATAAGAGATAGATGACAGATGCTAATACCAACCAGTATATCCACAATATTGCATTACCATTAACACCAAACACCATGCTACAGATAAACACATAAACATCTGAGAAGATCAGATGGGGGTCAGTGAACAGGAGTATACTCTAGACCAAGGATAGAATCAGCAGAGGCTAATCTTCACAGATAGCAGTGATACAAAATGGAGGTGATAGTAATGTCCATGTCATAGGATTATTGTGAGGATCAAATCAGGATGCAAAGTGCCCAGCCCCTCATAGAAATTAGGTACGAGTGAGTTTCCCCCTCTGCTTCCCCATGATGTTGTAACCTGGGCAATGCTTTTCCCTCCCCTGAAGCACTCCCTCCAGAACTACTTGGTTCTGGTCGTTCTTTGGAGTCCAACTCTTAAAATTTTATAAAAAGCCTCTGTGGCTCTGACTGCTGCCCACGGGAAGTCCTGGTGCTGGGGGCTTGACCACAGCCATGTTAAAATGGTTGGAGCTCACTTTTGAGCTCCACCAAGGGTCATAGTTCCTGAAATGACTCATGGTGGAGAGAGTGTCTGGAGGGAGGGACAAGGAGCCTCCATGGAGCTTCTTGTCCCCCACAGCCTGAACTCCAGCTTGGATATATTCCTTTCTGGTCAAGGGGCAAGGAGCCGAGGGGATTAAGGAGGGCCCACATTCCTGGAAGACATCAGTCTGCAGCTCCTTGACTGTCGACTCCCTGGCATGGGTGCACAAGCAGGCTAGATGAGAGGAGGTGGCTACCCCCAGGTTCTTGATTTGGCAGAGAGGATGTTCTGCTCGGCAAGATGCCCGAAGTGTCTTTCTTTCTGGGTTAGCTGATCGGTTAGGAAATTCTTCCTCTATTTCTCTCTTAAGGAGTCCTCTTCTGGTTTTGCTTGTGTTGGTCCCAGGAGATGGAGAAGATACCAAATGACTGAGACTCATACTGCCTGTTTGTGAACATGACTTAAGCATTGGTTAAACTCATAATTTTTTCTTTCAACTAAAATTTTCATTGAAGGCTTCCCAGGGCTTCATGATCAAAACCCTAGACTCCTTTATTTGGCTTATTTGGCCTAAGTTGTTGCTGTCGAGTCAATTCCAACTCAGAGTGACCCCATGTATGCAGCATAGAACTGCCCCATAGGGTCTTCGATGGCTGACAGCTTTCAGGAGCACATCACCGGAGGCCAGACCTGCCTTCCAGGCGATTCTGGGTGGCTTTAAACGAGCAACCTTTTGGCTTGTAGTCGAGTGTTTAACCATTTGCACCACTCGTGGACTCAGCAAAGTTGGAGTCCCTTTTACCTCTTTAGGCTCCTCTCATACCTCGTTCCCTTCATCCCCCCACTCTCATCTCAGTGGAGACTTGGGTCTTCCAAAATGCCTCCGGCCCTTTGTGCAAGCTTGTTCCTCTTTCCTGAATGTTCTTTCCCAACCTTTCTCCTCTCTCCATCTAGAGAATTCCTACTCATCTTCTGGGCTCAGCTTAGGCATAGCTCCCTCAAGGAAGTCTTCCTGGACTTCTGCAGATATGTCAGCCCCCTTTCCCTATTATATGCCTCTTGATTTTTTCCTTCCTGGAAACTTTTACAGTTGTAACTATGTAAAGGTCCACTCAGTGTCTGACTTCCCTACTGGACCAAAAGCTCTCTGAAGGCAAGGATAAGGACCATCTTGTTCTGTACTGTTCCTTAAGTTACTGTATGGTATCTGGGATGGAGTACTGTATGCTCACCTTTCCTTGGAATAAATGAGTAAATGATGTGGAAACACAGGAGAGAGGATGAGGGACCAAAGATGGTGTGAGAGTCATAGATCTTGCAGAAGTTGGTGGCATAGGTTGGCTTTTGGCCACTCTGGATTGTTGAATGAGGCCTGAGGATGAGGTGGACCTGGGCATCTTTCTCTCCCCCAGAAATTCAGGTCTGCAGGCGGTTTGCCTGATCTCTTTCCTGGAGGATCCAGAAGCTGTGTTCTGGGGAAATGGAGGCACGAGAGCCTCTGTTACTATCAGTGGGATGCTCAGTGTGCTTAAGGCAATAGCAGATAGAGCAAGGCAGGGCTAGTAATGTCTCCCAAGATGCTGGAGCTCATGACTGCCTTCTTAGCAGGGAGACTTTATCACAAGTTCTTCTTGTCCTCAGCGTGCTAAGTCTTTGACATGAAATAGCTCCTTGAAATGATGATGGTATTGGTTGTGATGATGATAGTGATAGTGACCGTAAAGCATATGTTGGTCATGATGATAATGGAAGAAGAAGAAGATGATAATGGTGATTATGATGGTAACGGTAGTTATGATGATAGGGATGAAGGTAGTGAAGGGTTAGGGATGGTGATGATAATGGAGGGTGTTGGTGATGATGACAGTGGTGATGGTGGTGGTGATTAGGATGAGGAAGATGATGGAAGATGATGGTGTGATGCTGATGACAGTGATAATTACAGAGGATTATGGTGATGGAGGGTGATGAAGATAATGGTGACAGTGATGATGGTGGTGGTGGTGGAGGATGATGGTGACAGTGATAGTGATGGAGGAGGAGGAGGATGGGAGTGATGGTGATGATGACGGAAGGTAGTGGTGCTGATTATGAAGATGGTAGTAATGATGGTGATTATGAAGAACGTGATGGTGCTGATGGCAATGATGGTCATGGAAGATGGTAAAGGTGGTAGTGATGATGGTGATGATGATGAAGGTGATGGTGATGATGAAGGTGGTAGTGATGGTGGTTATGATGATGAAGGTGGTTATGATGAAGATGGTAGTGATGATGATGATGATGAAGATGGTGGTTATGATGAAGATGGAAGTGATGATGATGAAGATGGTAGTTATGATGAAGATGGAAGTGATGATGGTGATGATGAAGATGGTAGTGATGGTCATGGAAGATGATAAAGGTGGTAGTGATAATGGTGATGATGATGAAGGTGATGGTAATGATGCAGATGGTGGTGATGATGATGAAGACGGTAGTTATGATGAAGATGGTAATGATGATGATGATGAAGATGGTAGTTATGATGGTGGTGATGAAGATGGTAGTTGTGATGCTGGTGATGGCAATGATGGTGGGGATGATAAATATAAATAAATAAATAAATAAACAACCCCAAACCCAAACCTGCGGCTGTTGAGTCAATTGTGACTCACAGTGACCCTACAACAACAGCTAAAACTCAAGTGCCGATCTACACGTCAGCACTCTGCCAAGCATGTCACACACATTTTCTTTTGAATTCTTGCAAGAACATTTTCTGGTAGTTTCCACTTCCAACTTTATCTACGTTTTCATAAATCAGGTAGTTGAGACACAGAGGGTCCCTGCCTTGCCCACAGTCACACTGTAGTGAGCGACAGCACCATCCTTGACACCGAGCCCTGTCCACAGTTGTGCCGCTGGGGATAGCTGGCGGTAGCGGCAGAGCCGAGCTTAACCGTGAGCCCTGCCTGCCACTGGGGCTGTGTAGGCGGATTAGGGAGAAGACTGGGATGTTCTCTGAGGTACAGACAGTTGCACACAGGTTTCTCCCCTCCCTCCTCTAACCCGTCCCCCGACTGCCCAGCCCTGTGCTTTATAGGTAAAGAGGCAGAGACTGTGGGGCCAGCAGAAAGCCGTTGGCTTTCTTGGAAGGAGAACTGAGGGCAGAGGGTTGGGCAGAAACCTCCTTGTTCAATGCTCGCCCCTGAGGATTGTGGCCACTGGGATGTGAGTCAGGGCCCTGAGTTATAATACAGCCAGGTGGGGTGAAAGCGTAGTTCCGAAACTGGACAGTCTTGGGTAAATTCAGCCTCCAGCCCTTTCTGGCTATGACTTTGGGTTAGATTGCATCCTTGATTTAGCACTCAACTTCCTTGTCTGTAAGGGGGGACAATGGTGCATACTCAGGGCTGTCATAAAAAGTACAAAAAACCAAACCAAACCAGCTCTCACCCAGTTGATTCTGGCTGCTCCATAGGGTTTTCTAGGATGTGACATTCGGGAAGCAGATCATCAGATCTTTCTACTCAGGTGCCTCTGGGTGGGTTTGAACCACTATCCTTTTGGCTGGTAGGTGAGCTCTTATCCAGTTGCACCACTGAGTGATTCCATGTACTGAGTCTTCCCATGTTAGCTGGTGTTACCGTTACTGCTTTAATTATTAGCTCCAAGCCACCTAAGGGAACCAGCATCCACTAAACTCTCTTGTATACCAGGTGTTTGATAATAGGACCCTACCTGGCTCTCTCAAGAACTCTGGAAGGTGGGTGATTTCCCTGTCTAATGGACATTTCTTTGAGAGCTCAAGTAGCTTTCACGGGTGATGCAGCTGGTAGGTGCTGGAGCCAGGATGCTCATGGTCAGGGCTCCTAAGCTGTCTTCTTTTCTCCTCTGGACCACCCCCTCAGCAAGGACCCAGATGCTCCAGGAAGCTGCCAACCTTCTTGGCACTGTAAGTGCTGAATCCAAGGACATCTCACAGCCCAGAGCATCTGGAAGAGGTCAGACTCAAGGCCTGGGCTATTGTCTCCAACTGCTGTTGTCTTGGTGCTGCCCGGAGCCTGACCTCAGCCACTGTCTTAGCAGGTTAGATGCCCTTGGGCTGTAGCCTCTGACCTGGCCTGAACCCATCCCGCAGCTTCTCTGTGGCAGAGCTTGGTGAATCCCCAGACAGGGGAGAGGGGAGTGTTTTTCCCTGCCTCCCCTTTGGGACTATGAGGTACTTCATGGAGGAAGGAGGGAAAGGAGTGGTCTAAGCTGGGCTTGTCCAGTTCAGGGTGACAAGACTAATAGCTCCCAATTACCTCCTGAGCCAGACAGGCACTGCCAAGCAGTGGACATCCTACCTACTTCCTTCCTTCCTACCTACCTACCTACCTACCTACCTATATCTGTCTATCTGTCTGTCTATCTATTCATCTATCCACCCACTCATCCACCCACCCACCCACCCATCCATCCCACCATCCATCCACCCATCCATTCATCCATCCCTTTATTGTGGTGAAAATACACACAACAAAACACAAGGCAACTCAGTTTCTACATGTACCGTTATTCAGTGACGTTGATTCCATTCCTCAAGTTGTACAAACATTCTTGCTGTCCTCTTCCCAAACATCCCACCACCCTTAACATAAACTCAGTGCCCCTCAAGGAAAACCTCCTGGTTTCTCCCCCCTCCCCCCCCCAACTCCTGGTAACCACTAATAAGCTTTGGTTTCTATGCATTCGCATATGTCATATGTTATGTCATATGATGAGATCATACCGTATTTGTCCTTTGGTGACTGCCTTCTTTGGTTCAGCGTGTTGTCCCGGTTCACCCACGCTGTAGCATGCCTCAGGACTTCGTTCCCCTGAAAGCTGTATAACGTTCCGTTGTGGGCATGTGCACTGTGCCCACTCATCTTTTGGTGGGCATTTGGTCCTTTCCCCCTTTTGGGTGCTGTGAAAGGTGCTGCAGTGAATGTGGGAGCACAGGTTCTGTTTGAGGGTCACTCTTTGAAGAGATGCCCTGTTTCATGAAGTCCTCACTGTGCCTCATGTGGTGAGTAGTGTCACCCCTCCTTTACAGAACAGGAAACGGGGTTCAGTGCTTCGCTGGATGTGAACTACAGACCCCGCTCTGTGTTCGGGCCCTCACCTTGCCATCCTGAGCTCTCGTTCGGGCAGAATTGCCTGGGAGTGCTGAGAGCTTTTGAGAATGACATCTCCAGCTGGCTGCGATATTGAGCTGGGCGTCAGGGGAGGTGACTGTGGCTAGACCCTGGCCTGCCTTCCCTGGCACTGGTCACTCACTCTTGCCTGGGAGCTTGGAGCAATCTGCAACTTTAAGGCAGCTGGGATTCCCTGGACCAGAACGGTAGCCTGGGAGAGCAGAGTTCATGAAGCTGGCCCACCCCCTGCAGGCCACTGTCGGGAGGTGCAGCCGCCTCCTCACTAAGTTGTTCCTGCTCTGGGTTCATGCTCTACGTCTTCACATGTTCCTCACAGTAGCCCTGAGCTAGACCTCAAGCATATTCACAAACTGCCACGGCGGGACCTAGCCAATGCCGGTTATGAACCCAGCCTCTAGGGAACAGCTCTTGAACTGTAAGCATCCTTTATTTAGTTGAGTTGTTCCCAGGTCCTGCGTGCTGGGCTGTAGAATTACCCAGGGAGCTTTCAGACGCAAAGCAACACAAAAACAGGCACCGAGGTGCGGTCACCATCCTCAGAGATTCTGATGATGTGTCTGGGCTGGGGCTCGGATGTCGGTACTTTCTCAAGGTGTCCTGGTGAGTCTGATACACAGCCAGCGTTGAGAGCCACAAAGGGAGTCCCCAGACCGGTACCGTCAGCATCGCTGGGAGCTTGTTGCACCTGCACATTTGCAGGCCCCACGCCAGGGCTGTTGTTAGCTGCTGAGTCAGCCGCCAGCTCACGTCACCCCCGTGCACAGCAGAACAAAACGCTGCCTGATCCTGTGCCTTCCCCACGTTCAGTTACAGGTTGGACTTCCGTGGTCCATAGGGCTTTCACTGGCTGAGTTCCAGAAGTCAATCACCAGGCCCCTTCTTAGTCCATCTCAGTCAGGAAGTTCTTCTGAAGCCCGTTCAGCATCGTAGCAACATGCAGGTGTCCACTGAGAGTCGGGTGGTCACTGCACATGAGGGGCATTGGTCGGGAATTGAACTAGGGTCTCCTGTGTAGAAGTCAAGAATTCTAGCCCTGAATGACCACTGTTGCCCTACCTTAGGCCATGTTGACTCAGACACTGTGGATGGGGCCTGGAAATCTGTGTTTTAACAAGCCCTCCAGGGGATGCTAGTGAAAAAAACTCCAGTGCAGAAACTTCTGCACAACTGGCATCTCTCTGTTCAGATAGCAGCAGTGTTCAGGAAGGGTTTGTTGGTGAGGCAATCTCAAAGGCCATTGGTGCTTTCCTGCTATGATGTGTCCAGTTGATGGTTTCCAGTCTACATAAGCCTTTCATGTCCATTTATTAACCGATATTCACTTAGTACTTCCTACAAGGGGAGTTCTGGTAGTGCAATAGTTAAGGCATTTGGCTGCTAGCCAAAAGGGTGCTGGTGTGAACCCACCAGCTACTCTGCAGAAGAAAGATGAAACTGTTAGGAAAAAAAAAAAAAAGGATGACATCTGTAAAGATTTACACCATTGGAGTTCTGATGGCAATGGTTTGGTTTGGGGTTTGCTTCCATAAAGATTTACAGCCTTAAGAATGTTAAGGGGCAGTGCTACTCTGTCCTGTAGGGGCGCTATGAGTTGGAGTAGACAATGGCAGTAGGTAAGAGTGGTTAAGACTTTCTACATGCCAGGCACTTTGTACTTCCTGATCAGCTCTAGGTAGACCTTATCGGGTTTGTATTCTAAGCAGTTGTGAACTGTGGTAGGTGCTCATGGTGGTAAGAGTGTTTGGCAGGGGTGGGAAGTGCCAGAAAAGTCTTCTGTGAGGATGCAGTCTCTGAGGTGAGACCTGATGATTAAGAGGAGCAAAAATGGGGTAAAGACCATTTTAGTAGAGGGAATACAGCGTGTGCAAAAGTCCTGAGGTTTGGAGGGACACATCCATGTTGTTTTGGTTTTATGGATGAGTTATTTGGATGAAATGACATTTACTGTACGTTTGGTAGAGGATAATTTTCCATACGTGTTTCTACATGCTGCAAATACATCCATGAATATGGTAGAGCAAATAGGAGACAAAGCTCTGAAAATTTCTTAACCATAACCAAACTCCTAGAGGGAATGACTCACTGGGTTTGGGGACTCGGGATGAAAGTCTTGGGGGACATCCAGGTCACTTGGCAGAACGTACTCCACAAAGACAATGTTCTGCATCCTACTTTGCTGAGTAGCCACTGGGATCTTAAAAGCTTGTGAGCAGCCATCTAAGGTACAAGTGTTGGTCTCTCCCCACCTGGAGCAAAGAAGAATGAAGAAAATCAAAGATGCAAGAAGCAGTTAGTCCGAAGGCCTAATGGGCATGTGAATCCCAGCTCCACTAACCTGAGATCAGACGAAATACATGTGTCCAGCTACCCCTGCCGACCCCTGTGATTAGGATAACCGTACAAGGTCCTGGACAGAGAGGGAGAAAAAAATGGAGAAATGACCTTTCCTTCTCCCAGTAAGCCTTCTGCTATCAAAGCAGGATAGGAATTTGGCCTTTTTCTTCTAACCTTCGAGCACTGGTCTTTATGGGAGGGGAAAGCTGATCTGGATTTCCTTCAGACTCGTTACGAGATACTATCCACTTCTTTTGACCATGAGGGAACAGCAAACTTTAACCCAGAGGCCAAATCCAGCCCACTGCCTGTTTTTTTTTTTTTTTTTAAATAAAGTTTTATTAAAACACAGCCATGCCTGTTCATTCATGTATTTTGTATGACTGCTTTTATGCTACAGTAGCAGAGTTGAGTGGGTGCAACAGAAACTGTACAGCCCTTTGCAGAATAAGTTTTCCCACACCTACCCTAGATGAGGGAGCTCTGGTGGTGTAGTGCCTAAGGCTAACCCGAAGGCTAACCCAAAGGCTAGCAGTTCAAACCCCCCAGCCATTCCTGGGAGGGAAGACTGGGCAATGTACTTCTGTAGAGATACTGCCTCAGACACCCAAGGAGGGATTGCTATGAGTCAGATCCGACTTGATGGCAGTGAGTTGTTTTTTTGTTTTTTTTTTTTTGGTTTAGCCTAAATGCATGGAATATCTGGGTGGCACAAATAGTTAAGTGCTTGACCACTAGCTGAGAGGTTGGTGGTTCAAACTCACCCAGAGCTGCCTTGGAAGACAAGCCTGGTGATTAGCTCCCAAAAGCCCAGCCTTGGAAGCCCTGTGGACCACAGTAGTCTGCATACCTGGGACTGCCAGGCGTCGGACTTGGCTCCATGACAGCTCACAGCAGCAACTGCAGCCTCAGCCTCGGTGGTGACTGAAACCCGGGCTCTGCTCTCCGAGCCCAGCTTTCCCTGTTGCCCTGGTTCTCTTCCTCAAGACAGACCCTCTTTTTCCTACGTGAGTTTCCTTCTCTCCCAGTTGGGACCATCTGAGCTCTACGGCATGGCAAGTTAGGCGGATAGGTAACCTTGGAGCTATTGTGGGTTCGCTTCCGGAACACCACAACAAAACACCCATCGAGCGAGTCACACACATCTTTTGGTTTCCCAGTACATATGAACGTTGTGTTTGCATGATGCGTAGTCTATTCAGTGTGCAATAGCATGATGAAAAAGTGTGAAATATCGTGAGAATGACCAAATGGGCCACAGAGACATGAAGTGAGCACGTGCTGTTGGAAAAAGGGTGCCAATCAACTTGCCTGCCGCAGGGTTGTCACAAAACTTCCCATTTGTGAAAAACCCAGGCTCTGCGAAGCACAGTGAAGTGAAGTGTGATGAAAGGGGGCTGCCCGTAGGAAGAGTAGCCCCCACGCAGAAGACAGAGCACCCTGTTTGTTGCTGGCCCAGCAGAACTTTGCTAAGGGCCCAGTCCCCTTGGCTCTCCCCAGTACTGATCCCCGTAAGAGAATATTACGTGCACACGCCTGGCTGGGGAAGGCTACTGAGGGCTGCGGGCGAGTGGCAGTAGCGATCTACAGGGATGGTGGGCTGGCCGGGCTTCCCCCAGTGAGGCCAAGCTGGGGGTCTGCACAGCAGTTTGCTCTGCTTGTTAAAGCTTAATGTCCGCAGCTTCTCCACCCCCATCAGACATCTTCAGAACGCGTGAGGTAACCACACTGGGGGCTGATTACGTCTCCTTCCTGCACCAGGGCTGAGTGGAGAAATTTCTGCAGCGGCAGCCCAAATATGGAATGAAACACCCTGTTTCATTTGCGGCTGTTCCCAAGCAGACAATGCGAGGGGAATCAAAACACAAAAATGAAAACAACAAAGCAAAAAGGAGAGGAAATAAAGGGGTTTCTGGAGGCTGAGAGAGACTGCCTTGCCCTGGGGCTTTGGGAAGGCAGGTGAGGCACCTTTCTTTCCAGTGGAGCAGATGGCCCAAAGCTACGAGAGTGTGTTCTTTCCCTCTTCTCCTTGGTTACGTTCTTTGGTGTCTTAAGACAGGGCACGAACACTCATCAGACCTCCAAAAGGAAGTCAGTTCTGAACTCTTCATCTGCTTCCTCACCTGGCAATTCCATGCCATCCTTGGCCAGCTGTCTCCTTGTCTGAACTCCAAAAGCTCAGGAGGAGACACCTTGTCTCCGAGGCTGGACGCTTGCGCTCCAGCCCTGTCTCCAGGGCCTGCCATGATGGGACCTTGGGCAGGACATGCAGCTTGTATATGCAAGAACAGCTGCCAAGTGATGCTCCTCCACGTAGGAGGGAAAAAGTGTGAGAGGCCATAAGATACTCAATGTGTCGTCAGTTTTGTTTGCCTTTTCTTCCTCTTTTTGTACTTTATTGCTGCTGTTGAGGATATACCAGCAAAGCACACACCAGCTTATCTGTTTCTACATGTCCCTCTCTGGGTCGTTGGTTCTGTTCTTTGAGTTGTGCAACCATTCTCACCCTCCCCTATTAACATCAACGCACTGCTCTCTAAGGTTCCCCTCTCATCTTCCAAGTCACTGTAGTCACTCTGATGCCCTGTAGATAGATCTTAAAATAGCTCAGAGCTCAATGCAAACCTCCACTAAAGCAGTTCAGCTCAACCACCATATGGTTTTAAGAAGATTTCAGGGGATGTTTGGTTCAAGGTTTGAAAATCCTCTCAGGGCGAGCAGTAGTTTTGGGGGTCATCACTGTCTTTTATACACGCAGAGAATTTGGCCAAGATGAATTACTCACTGGGCATCGATGATGCTTGGTAGGTACTTGAGGTCTGAGCCCGACTCTCTGCTTTGACAGGCAGAGGAGAGCTGATGGCAAGGGCTGTGGTCACTGAGATGAGAGGAGGTCTTTGTCACTCTCTCATGTCCCGCCCAGGCCTCCTGGACATGGCAGGGTCCAGAGACATGGGCCAAGGGAAGTAGAGCCACGTCCTGTTGGTAGTTGGAGGGCTAGTTTGGACAGGAGCGCTGAGGTTGTTGACTAGAGGAAGCAGGGCAGGGAAGGATCAGGATGAAAACCAGCCTGGCAGAGTGGTCCATCTGAGTAGGAGGCCCAGTAGCTTCCGGTCTCTGGGCATCAGAGTTGGAGCAGCTCAGAAGCTCAGACGTGTGGCGGTGAGTCAGGTGACGTAAAGCCCTGACAGCAAGCCGGTCATTGCCAAGCCCCTCGCCATCCAGACGCACTGGTGGTCTTTTTGCTCCTCTAATGGGCCTTTGGCCCATTGAGTGGTGCAGATGGTTGCGCACTCGGCACCTAACTGAAGAGGTGGTGGTTTGGATCCACCTAGAGGGGCCTTAGGAGAAAGGCCTGACCACCTGCTTTCAAGAGATCACAGCCTCTTCCAACCCTACAGAGAGCAGTTCTCCTGTAAAACACGTGGGGTCTCCATGAGTCAGAGTCAAGTCCATGGTAACTGTTGTTGTTTTTTCAGTTTAATATGCCCTTGGGAGCAGTGGTGGCCCAGTGTTAGAATTCTTGCTTTCAACTTGAGAGACTGGGTTCAAGTCCCAGCCACTATGCACCTCATACCCGGCCACCAGCCCGTCAGTGGAGGCTTGCATGTTGCTCTGACGCTGAACAGGTTTCAGTGGATCATCCAGGCCAAGAAAGACGAGCAAGAAAGGCCTGGTGATCTCTTACGAAAACCAGGCAGTGAAAGCCCTGTGGGGCACAGTGATTCAATTCCCAGTGCCCCCCCAGCCCTGTGTGGGGGTGGCACAGGCCTGGGCAGCCCTTATTCATTGCACATGGGGTCGCTGTGGTCGGGGGCCCACGCTTACAGCAGCACCCACAGTGCTGTCTCTTCTCCTGCTCCTACTTCCTCTCTTCTCCCCGGTCTCCCAGTGCCTGGCTCCTTCTCGTTATTCTGTCTCCTCTGAAATGCTGCCGTCTCAGACAGGCCTGCCCCCATCTGCTCTCACCTCTCTGGCCACACCCTGTGTCATCCCCTTGTCTGTTTTCTTTGTCTTGTGTGTCATGCTGTGTGCATCTCTTGTTTGTTCCTTTGTGCCTGTCTGTCGAGAGTCTCTGGGTGACGGATTCATGGTTTGAGTTTACTAGAGGTGCCTTGTAAGAAAGCCCTGACAAACTGCTTGCTAGGAATCGGTTGTTGAAAACCCTGTGAGTGCAGTTTGACACTGACACATGAGGTCACGCGAGTCAGAGCTGTCACAAAGGGCGAATGGCATTAATACTGGTTGGGAGGAGACTTGCGCACGGCTGTCCGTGCAGAAAGCATCCCAGAAGTGGGGAGAGGGGCCGGGGATGCTTTGGGGACATGGTTGCTGCCCTGCCATCCCCGTCTTGCCAGAGTTGGCTCTCACAGCTTCGTCTGCGGTTGTTGCCCCCTACCCCCTACCCCCAGCCCTGCATTGAGTTTCATTCATTTCTAGTTGGGGATCATTTTCAAATAAAAAGTGCACCCACTGCAGCCAAAGTGCTGATAGGAGTCTGCTCAGTAGAGGAGCCAGACCATGGATTTTATCATTTGCCACCATTGATTCCCCATGAGTAATAATTATGTTCCATACACCACATCTGCACTAAGTGATATTTATATCTGCAATTATCTCGAGTAACTTTTAATGTCATTTTTTTTTTTCCCCAGGGTGGGGGATGTTGAGTAAAATTGAATTTTTTTTTTTTTTTTTTTTACTTTTGTCATCACTGCTTCCTTCTCCAGGCAGTATTCATTTGTTTATGAAATAAGAATCTACCAATCAGAGCCTGAAATGGTTCCATAAATGAAGCTTGAATTGACATTTCCACCAGCTGGTGTGGAAGTTTCCAGCTTTCCCAGGGTTGCTGCACTGACAGCCACTCCTGGAATTTATTTTGCTGTTATTATCTGCAGGACCCTTGCAGGAGTTTTCTGCAATGATGCAGGTACTGTCTCACCAGGAGGGATCTTGCCCCCACTGTGAAGTTCTCCTGAACCTTCCTGCTCTTTGGCTTGGCCTTCAAGGCCTCCCACAACCAACCCGTTTTCATAGATTCAGAAAAGGCCCGCTGAGCTTCAGTGATGTGCTGTGTGTTGCAGGAGATTCAAGTGCACCGGTGACTGTGTCGTCGCTCACCACTGGACCAGCCACAGTGGCTCTGAGGGGAACAGGTTGGAGTTTGAAAAGAAGAGGTGGGAAAAGGCCAGGTTGATTAGAGATAGTTTTATAGTGAATTTACAGGCGGTGATGCACTAAACCCTTCCGCCCCAAGCACCCTCCTCAGTCAGCATCCCTCAGAGTGTGGACTCTGGGTGTTCCAGGTCTGGTCCCATGAAGGCAAGGAGTTCCTCCCAGCATCTGACAGTATTGTCTCTAAGAAACTCTGTCCCACTGTTAACTTGCAGGCTTGCTGCTACCCCTGAAGCCAACTTCCGTCCTGTCCTTATGTGCCCAGGTGGTGCGTTTGTTCCATGCTCAGCTGCTAACCCAAAGGTGGGGGTTTGAACCCACCCAGTAATGTGTAGGGAGAAGGACCTGCTTCCATAAAGATTCCAGCTGAGAAAACCCTGGAGCAGTTGTACTCAGTCTCATGGGGTCAGCATGGGTTAGCATCAACCCGACAGTAATGAGTTCACTTTTCTGGTTCTTTCCTCCTCCCCTCATCCCCAGTATAGACACTACAAGAAAGTAGTTCTGAGTGAGAGGAGGCTTGGGGGACACAAATGGTTTGCAGTAGTTGGCTGCTAGCCTAGAGGCTGATGGTTCAAACCCACCCAGCATCTCCATGGAAGAAAGGTTTAGCAAACTCTTCCATAAACATTGTAGCCAAGGGATCCCGATGGGGTAGCACTGCTCTGTATCCCGTGGGGTCATCGTGAGCCGGAGTAGACTTGATGGGAACAGGTATTTGTGTCCGTTTCTGCCCGGTGAGCAGCGTGCAGAGTCCGTGGGGTGGGAGGTGAGCTGGCATGTTCACACAGTGATGGCGTATCCGGCAGTGCACTCTTTTGCATGAAGATTTCAGTAAAAAGATGAAAAATGTAACCAAGGTTGGTGGTTCGAGATCACCCAGTGGCTGTGTGGGAGAAAGACCTCAGCTGTCTGCTCCTATAAAGATGACAGCCTGAGAGACCCAACGGGGCAGTTCTTCTCTGCCGCGTGGGGTTGCTAGGAGTTGGGATCGGCTCAATAGCAGTCAGTAACACTTACAAGCTGCCTTTGGGACCACAGTGTTGGCTCCCCTTCTGTCCCTCCTGCTCCTCAAACCCTAGAGAAACAGACCATAAGGGCAGGGATGTGTGATGGAGAGAAGTTACCCTCAGAGCTGCCCCCCAATGGCCTGACATCAACATTGTCAATGTTTTTTAGGACTGGTGCTTCCAACATTAAACCAAAAAACCAAGCCCATTGTCATTGATTGGATTTCGACTCATGGCTTTGAGCATTACATGAGCCTTAGAAAGGAGATATGATATCCCAGTCGAGCAGGGCCTCGACTTTCCAAATCCATAAACAGCAGGCCCATCGTGTGGCCATCCTGTCTTCCAGGTGGGAGAGTTCATGATGGGTGGAGGGGAGGCGGGCTGAGTCCTGGGTCACAAGACTGAGGAAGGGGCTGCATTCAAATCCCAGGCTGGCTTTGGGGAAGAGCCTCTGACCTCAGTTTCGCTCATCTGTGAAATGGATGCAATCATAGCATCTCCCTTCTAAATGGCTGGATGTATGAAATGAGATGATGAGCTGTGGATTCTTCTTATTGGGGGAGACGGGTGAACAGCTCCATGTCAGAGGAGCAGTGGGGTCAGCAGAAGGGTCTGTGGGGAGAGCTAAATCAGGTGGGGAACCAAGAGGGGCTTCTCGGAGGAGGGCAGACCCTAGGTGATGCAAATGGTTCAGTGCTTGGCTGCCGACCAAATGGTTGGAGATTGTCCACTGTGAGGTACCACGGAAGAAAGGCCTGGAGATCGGCTGAAAGGTCACAGCCATGGTAGCTCTGTGAGCGACTACTCTGACACACACGAGGTCACACGAGGGTCACACAAGTCGGATAAGTGTGACGGCCCCTGGCTTGGCCTTTTGGTTTTTCGGAGAGAGGGCATGACTGAGACAATGCAGAGGAAGAAGGGTGAACGTCCTTTGGCCCCTGGGATGGAGAGCCGTCCTCCCTGCCTTGTGTGACCTCCAGGCCAGTGTGTCCCCATGGATGGGGTCACCCTGGGACAGAGGTGGGAGGAAGCCTCTGGAGTCTTCCCCCTCAGCCTGAGGTCTGGGAGGCTGTGAGTGTGGGAAGTGGGGGGCCAGGTCCCCCTGCAGCTCTGTGCTCTCTTTCTCCAGGGCCTGCTGCAGTCCCTGAACTGCCTTTTGTCACTGTTGCTGTAGATGGCAGCAGAAACCCAACAAAGACCAACCATTGGGGTGGCGAGCTGGGAGAGACTGTAATCAGGCCCTTAGCCTCCAGCCTGTGCTATCTCTGCAGTGGTTAGGCTGGGAGCTGGCGGGATTAGAGCAGGCAGCAACCATATTAACAGGATTCTCTATTGAGTTACACAGCCTTTGTGCAGACGTCTGCCGAACCTCCCGGAGCCTGTCCCCGCCATCGGATCTTTATCAGTCCGACTGCTCTTGCCTCCTGGTTCTTCCCTGCCTCAGGGGAGCCTGAGGGCGGGGGGATTGGGGCACAGATGCTGACTTAGATTAACTTGCAGAGAGCTGGGCCTGGAAGAGATTTGAGCCCCCCCGCAGGATGCACGCGAGCATACAACAAATCTCCGATCTCGCCCTCACAACCTCTGCTTTGATGATTTTATTTACAAGAATCAAATACAAGCATATCTCCTGAAAGATTCTCTTCTCCTTGCGGGTGCTTTGCCAGGCCCTGCCCCACACGAGTCCTTAAGCTGCTTCTCAGTCAAGGGACATGAACGGCACAGTGGCTAAGACACAAGGCCTAGCTCTGCCATCCACTGCCGTGTGACCTCAGGCGGAGAATCACTGTTTCCTCCTCTGTGAAACAGCTACTACATCTTGTTGCTGTTGGTTGCCATGGAGTCGACGCTGACCCCTGGCGACCTCATGCGTTACACAGTAGAACTGCTCCTGGGCTGTAATCTTTACAGGAGGGGCCTTGGTGCCACAGTTGTTAGGCTCTTGGCTGGTAACCGGAGGGTTGGCAGTTCATCCCCACCCTGTGATTCTACGGGAGAAGGACCAGGTGATCTGGTTCCATAAGGATTACAGCCTGGAAAACCCTCTGAGGCCGTTCTGCTCTGTCCTGGAGGGTCTTCATGCATTGGAATCCACTCACTGGCCCCTGCCAGCAGCAACAGCAGGTGTCTTAACAGAAGGATGCCCGGTTTTCCTCCCGTGGAGCTGCTGGGTGGGTTCAAACCATCAACCTTTGGGAGAGTAGTTGAGCATAAACTGTTTGTGCCCCTAAGGGCCTCGAAGGCACCGTAACTCTTGTTTTTGTTTATTATGGGCGAATCGAGGAGGACTTCAGTATGCAGGACAGGGTGTCCTGCCGACGGAGTGGCAGAGGTTTATACAACCGGTGACGCTGATGTGACACTCCTGCTTTTTGGCTTCAGAAGCAGCTGGGTTGGCACGCGAGTCACGCGTGGCACCATTATCCCGAGAATGTGTAACAGCCAAAAGCCAGACCCACTGCCATGGAGTCAGTTCCGACTGACGGCAGCCCCCGTTGGTTTCCAAGGCTGTAAATCTATACGGAAGCAGATGGCCTCCCTTTCCTCCTGCAGAGCAGCTGGTGGGTCTGACCTGCCAACCTTCCGGTGAGCAGCCAATGCCTTATCCACTGCGCCACCAGAGTTCCTCATTTAAAGTGTCCAGCCAGTAGTTTTGTTTTTAAGACACCCTCCAAGCTGGGCAGCTGTCCCCACGGTCACTTTCAATCACCCCCAGAAGAAAGCCTGTACAGCCCCCCATGGGTCGGAGTAGACCTGGACAGCAGAGGGCTTTCATGGCTTGATTTTTTGGAAGTAGATGGCCAGGCTGTCTTCCGAGGTACCTCTGATGGGACTTGAACCTCCAACCTTTCGGTTAGAAGCCAAGTATCAACTACTCATACCACTTAGGGATCCCCCCCGCCCACCCCTCCAAAAACCCAAACCTCTTGCCATTGTGAGTGACCCCATGTGTACAGAGCAGAGCTGTGCGCCAAAGGACCTTCAGGGCTGTGGCCTTGGGGACACACACCGCTGGCCTCTCTCCCAAGGTGCCTCTGGGTGGGTTTAGATGGCCCACTTTGTGGTTAGTAGCTGAGCACTTAACCGACGGAGCCCCAGGGACGCCTCCACCCGGCCCCTGGCAGCCCCTCATTTTCTTTCTGTCTCTGTGGATTTGCCCCTTCCGGTCACTTCCTGCACGTGGCCACCTTCCTTCTTGTGCCCTCCTCCCGGCCACAGGAGGGCAGCTGGCTTTCTTGTTGCCGTCCTGGTCTGATTCAGAGCATTTCCAGGCCAGGGGCTGCTGGCAAGGTGCTGCCAAGCCAGACCTCAGCGCGGACAGCACAGGCGGCTTGGGTCTCATTTCATACTCGCTCTGTGGCTCCGCTGGGGGCAGCAGCACCCGTGGGGGGTGTTACCCGAATATTCACCTCCAGCCCAGTGCGCACCTGGGCAGCCTCCTCAGGGAGCCAGAGGCAAGCGGGACTGACAAGACAGCCCCCCTCCCGCTGCTGTGTCTGGGACTGGCTTGAGATGCCCGCCCAGCCTGGCCCGGGGCCTTGACAAGCAGGGAGCCCTTGGCGTTGGCCTTTGGCCCACCGAGAGGCAGTTTCCTGCCACGGGGCCCATGGCGGTGCCCTTTTGTCATCACGGGCTTGGTCAGAGTCTCCATCCACGTCAGCAGATCCTAACAAGCCTCCATTCACTGAGCAGGCGCCTTGTTACACCCTGTCTCCATCCACAGAGTCAAATTCCAGGGACAAGCCACAGAGGCTCTGCCTGGTGCTTCACTAATTCAGGTGTCAGTGTCCTGGGTGGCTGTGAAGAGCAGGATTCTGTTGTCTCACAGTGCTGGAGGCTAAAAGTCCCCATCAGGGTGCTGGCCACGTCAGTTCCTTCTGAGGACCTCCCTCCCAGTTTCAGGTCTCTGCCGGGGATCCTCCGAGTTCCTCAGTTTGTAGACAGGTCTGTCTTCCTCATGTGTATGTGTCTATGTGTCTGTATGGAAGTATGTATCTGGGTCTACTCTGCTCTCTCGATAAGAGACCACTGAGATGTGATTAGCATGATGGGGGTTGGGACCCACCCTACTCCCAGGTGACCTCATCAACACAACAAAAGAAAATGCCTGTGTTTCTACACAGGTTGTATATACAGTGGGCGGATTAGGATTTTAGCACTTGTTTTGGGGGGTGCATTTCTATCCATGACATCTTCCATGTGGATGGGTGCCTTTAGTTGTCACGGAGCCCCAACACCACATCTGTTATCCTCAAGAGAAAGACCCTGTGTAGCCCACATCACGCAGACAGGTTCTGACCCACTGCCTCCATTCTCTAGTGCTGCTATCACTGAAATGCCACAGGTGCGTGGCTTTAACCAACAGAGGTGGTGGTTGTTATGTGCTGTTGAGTCAGACTTGACTCAGAGCGACCCCTCCTTGGGTTTCTGAGGTGGTATCACTATAGAAGTAGATTGCCCAACCTTCCTTCCTAGGAGTGGCTGGTGGGTTTGAATCGCCAGTCTTCTGGTTAGCAGTCAAGTGCCTTAGGCACTATGCTACCAGAGCTCCCAAACAGAGGTTAGAAGTCCAGATTTAGGGTGCTGACTCTGGGGAGCCTTTCTCTGTCTGTTGACTCCAGGAGGAGGTCCTTGTCTCCTTTAGCTTTGGGGGGCCCAGCGAGCCTGGCAGCTCTCCCTGTGTCCTGGGATCAGTCTTCCCCTGGGTCTAGGAGGTTCTCAGTGCAGGGACTTTGGGTCCAAAGGACACACTCCCAACTCTTCTTTCTTGGTGGTACTGAGGTCCCTCCCCTGCTCACTTCTCTCTCCTTTTCTTTCTCCTTTTATTTCTTATGAGATAAAAGGAAGGAGCTCTGCTGATGCAGCAGTTAAAGCATTTGGCTGCTAACCAAAAGGTTGGTGGTTCTAACTACCAGCTGTTCTGTGGGAGGAAGATGAGACAGTCTGCTTTAATGACGATTTACAGTCTTGGAAGCCCTATGGGACAGTTCTCTTCAGACTTATGGGGTCACTATGAGTTGAAATCAACGCAGAGGTAGTGGCTTTGTTTTTTGGTTAAGATAAAAGGTGACGTAGGCCACATCCCTGACATCCGATCAGGACTGTAACTTGAGTCAAGCTATTACATCCTCCCACAACCCTCTTAGGACTGATGGGCTAATTACATCTGGTCACGTTGTGGGGGATGACTCTATCATCATAGAACCGCCAAAGTTCATCAGTACATAACTTCCAAATGACATCATTACCGAACTGCCAAACTATATCATACGTATTTTGGGGGGCACAGGTCAATCCATCACACCCACAAGGGCAGATACATCACCTGATGTTTGCTGAGCATGTGGCAGTCCCAGAGCCAGTGGCAGGCATTAACTCCTCGCCGCCTCCCTCCCACTCTATGATGTATGTCTACCCCGTGTTAGAGGGGAATGCTGAGACTCAGAAGGACCTGGTACTTCCCGAGGCCCGTGGTTCCTATCAGAGGATCACAGACAACGTGCTGTCTTGTACTCCAGCTGTGCATGTCCACAGTCTGGGGTGGTTTGCATCCCTGAGCTGTACTCTCTGGCTGAGATTTAGGGGTGCTGTAGGTGGGTGAGCAGAACCCCAGCTGGGTCCTCTCTCTCCCACTTTCCCTGGTTGTGGTCTAGCTGTTGGTGCAATGTCTCCACACACCAGACCCCGGTCTGGCTGAGGACCGCCTGCCTGCTCCAGCTCCTGTGTCTTACTGACCTGCACAGGGTCTGCCCCCATCACCCGTGAGGTGCTTCATGGAACACTCCCTCAGATAGTCCAGGAGGGAGAAGGAAGCGGAAGCCATCCCACCACATCTGAAACCCTGGCGTTCAGGGGCTGGCTGGCCAGGGCCTCCCTGTGGGGTATGCATTGTGCCCAGGCTGCAGGCCAGGGGGTCTCTGTGTGTGTTAGGAGGGACAGACAGCCTATCTGCCAGCAAAGGGAACCACAGTGTCATCCCTTATGTGTTTTTGAGAGGTCCCTGGATGGCACAAACCGTTTGCTTGACTGTTAACCTAAAGGTTGGCGGTTCGAACCCACCCCGGGCACAGCAGGACTAAGGGCCTGCAGTCTGCTTCCTTATGGAAGATTGTAGCTTTGAAACCCCTTGGAGCACAGCTCTCCTCCACAAACACACGGGGCTGCTGTGAGTCGGAGTTGACTCACTGGTAACGATATGTTTAGAGACCTTTTCTTCTCCCTCTCCTTCCAAGCCTACTGTGGCCCCCAGGCCTGTGTCCATGCCCCTGGGGAAGGACAGGAGAGACCACCTGGATTCAGGCTTACTCTGGGAGTCCTGGGCCCAGAACCCTCCCGGGCCTGTGAGCCCGCGGGCCCACGTGTGCCCCCTGCTGGTGTGGTGACCTTGCTCTGAAATCACTCACATATCTGCACCCTCAAAGTACTGGGAGTGCACTGGAGGAGGGGTCCCACACGTCCTTGCATCTCCCCACCCCTGGCCCCAGCCCTGCACTCAGGCTGAGCTGAGTGGATAAGATGCTGCCAGCCGGCTGGCCCAGGCATTTAGAAGTTGATGCTCATGGATCCGTCTGTCCCCTCTAGTCATGCCTCTCTCCTTCTCACCCCGTCCCTCCACTCAGTCTGTCTTCTTTCTTCTCCCAGACCCTCGGCCACCACCCTTTGTTGGTCTCACCCCAGCTGCCCAAGCCCAGGTAGGTGAAGCCAGAGCAGAGGAAAGCAAACAAATTAGCCATGTCCCCGGTGCAAAGTGAACATTGTACTCTGCCACGGATTGCACACTCTGTTCCAGCACGTCACCAACCTAGCCCAGCAGTGTGGAAGCTAATTAATCACCCAGGCAGCGGGGCCGGCTGGGTGCACGGGACTGGGGGGATCAGTTGCAGGGTCAGCTGATGTACCCAGAAGGGGACCAGGGGTGTATTACAGCCTCCCTCGGGTGGGCCAGCAGCGTGGTCTCCAGGACCCCCTCCCACCTTTTTTTAAGTTAATCACTTTGATTTTTACGCATCTTTAATAATTCACATAAAATATAATTCACCAGTTTTAGGGGACGCTAGGATGAATTTTCTCCCATATCTTCTCTCCCTTCCCCACAGCCTGGTGACCACCAGTCTCCTTTTGTCTCAGTGGATTTTTCTATTCCAGGTATTTTACTCAAGTGGGATGAAGCACTGTTTGTCCTTCTGTGACTGACTCCATTCATCCACATCCTGTTGTCAGGGGCTCTGGTGACATAGTCCCTAAGGCACTTGACTGCTGATCAGAAAGCTGGCAGTTCAAACCCACCAGCCACTCCTCGGAAGGAAGGTTGGGCCATCTACTTCCACAGTGATACTGCCTCGGAAACCCAAGGAGGGGCCGCTATGAGTCGGGTCCGACTCGACGGCAGTGAGTTTGTCTTTTTTGGTAGCGTGTGTCAGGACTGACTTCTCTTTACGGCTGATTGTCATTCCACCATCTGTGTGCACTGTGTATGCTTTGTCCACTCGTCTGGCGGCAGGCACTGGGGCTGCTTCCACCTTTTGGTTGTTGTGCAGTGCGTGCCTGTCTTTTCAGGTTGCTGCTTTGGAGTCCCTACCTAAGGAGGACTTGGCGGCTCATGTGGTGATTGACACAGTGCTGCGACAATGCGCTCGTGCACAGCAAAGATGGGGAGGCTGGCTCAGGACAGGGCCCTGTTTCATTTGCTGCATGTCATCAGGTCACTATGAGTTGGAGACTCAGCGGCACCTAGCACCAACAATATGGCAACTCTGTTGATTGTTTTTGAGAAACTGCCAATCCTGTCTTTCTTAAAGTGTGTAAGTTCCACAAGTGTCATAAGGAACTTTGAAGGGCGTTACTAAGTTCAGATTGAGATGGGGCAATCACCCCAGGTTATCTGGGTGGGCTCAGTGCAGTCACATGGATCCTTCTAAGAATGGGGCAGGGGGTCGGGGCAGACACCACATGTGACAACTGGAGCACCAGTCGGAGAGATGCAGCCATCAGCCAGGGCATGCAGGTGCCCCGGAAGCTGGAAAGGCCGGGAAACAGATTTGCCTTTTGAGTCTCTAGGAGGGACACAGCCCCACTGGCCCATTGGAGACTCCGTCCTTCAGAATGGTGAGATAATGAACTTGTGCTGTTTTAAGGCACTTCCTGGGAGGCTGGAGTTGGCAGAGGGACCTGGCCACTTGGATTTCTGGGTGTGAGGACAGCAGTGTCCATTGTGAGCAAAGTGGCCCCACACAGTGGGGTGACCCCATGCACAACGGGACAAAATGGTGCACGGTCTTGGGCCATCCCCATGATCACCTGCAGATCCGACCGTCATCCACGGGGTGTTCACGGGCTGACTTTTGGGAAGAGATTTCCAGTCCTTTCCTCCTAGTCTGTCTTAGTAAAATTCCACCATGGAGGTGATTACCAGTCTCATCATGGGGAATAACTGCATCCAGCTGCCCCAGCCCTCACACCAGGCCCAGCCAAGTTGACACACAGCTACCACTGCAGGGAAGGGAGGAAGCTCTGCTGGCCCGTTCAGCATCTTGCCAACATGCAAACCTGTGCAGACAGATGGGTGGGGTGTACACGAGGTGCATTGTCTGGGAATTGAACCCAGATCTCCTGTGTGGAAGGCAAGACTTCTTCCACTGAACCACTGCTGACTCATTTAAAGGTTCCTTATTATTGTCATTTGAATCTCTTAGTGTTGTGTACCCAGAAAAATGATTATTGATTTATTTATTTTGCCATTTCACTTAAGTCCTTGCTGGAAAAGAGGATGTATTTTGCAAGGAAAGAGCCACAGCATGAAGCGATTAGTTCTGAAAACTGTGTGGGCAGTTTTCCCAAATTATCTTCAGTGGAATTAGGAAGGAAGAGCCCAGCTTAAGCCATGGCCCCTAAAGTTTCTATGGAAGAGCAGACGGGCAGTTCCTGCCCTAAGAAGGAGCAGCGGCTGCATTTTAACCACTGGCCTGGTCGGAAAACAAGGGTATGACCTTAGCTTTGGAGCCCTGGCTTGAGCACAGGTGCAGAGCCTCGAGGAGCCCAGCTTTCTTGTCTTGGACCTCCTCTCTGGACAGGTTCTAACATGGGGGAGCCTTTGTTTTCCTTGCTGTAAAGAAGGTCCTCTTTTTCCTGTTGCACTTCATGGGACATTCAGCGTTAAGCTGAGAAACCAAAAAGCCAAGCAAGCCCCTTCCTGTTGGGTTGATTCTGACCCTGTGTCACAGAGTGAAACTGCTCCGTGGGGTCTTCTTGGCTGTATCTTCATGGAAGCACATCACAGGGCTTTCTTCCTCTGTGCTGCTGGTGGGTTCGAGCCATTACCTCTCAGTTCGCAGCTGAGTGCTTAACCTTGCACCCACTGGGGACAGTCATGGTGACCTTGCACCCACTGGGGACAGTCATGGTGATGGCTGTTGTTTATTCAACACCAACCCCTCTCAGGGAGTGTATGAAACGCTTTGCATGTCCTATCACTTCTCTGCCCCCCAAACCTCTCTCTCTCTCTCTCCTCCTCTGTCTCACTACCTTTTTCCCTCCCATTCTGTGTCCTTCTTTATCTCTGTCCCTGCCTTTCTCTGTCTCCCCCCTCTCTCTTCCCCTTCCCTGTCTCTGTCTGTCTTTCTCACTCACACACCATGAAAAAGCACTCACCTTGTGAGGTAGGTCCAGTCTCCTCCCCATTTTACAGATGAGGAAACTGAGGCTCAGGGAGGATGCAGCTGGGATTTGAACCCCCCTCTATCTGACCCCAGCATTCAACCTCGTCACCGTGTGACACTTTCTCAAGGTGAATCTGAGGACATCCCCAGAAGTCTCAGAGTTGCAGGGTAGGGAGGACAGGAAATCAGGCAGAGAGACAGAGCTGCCTCCCCCCCGCCCCACTATCCAGAGTACATCCTGAATGAAGTATATAAAATACTAGGCATTAAAGTTTATGAGTCTATTAATCCACGGCATTGGAGGAATTAAACTTTCATATTGATGATAAACCTTCCCTAATAAAACATAAGAGAAGCAGGAGTGGATCTTTGGCATACATGAGACGGAGCAATAGTGCAGACGGTGGCAGTGGTGGGGTGGAGGGTGCTTCAGTAAAGTGGTTTTATGTGCAGTAAGTGGTGCAGATGACGTGATGGGTGTGTGCTGTTGATTTCATGGCGTCTGACTGGGGGCCACCTGGCTGGAGAAGTCCTGGTGCTTTGAAAACTGCTGCAGATGTGTTGAGAGGTGTTTTGATCATTTAGTGGCTCTCTAACCGAAAATACCACAAGTGGATGAGTTTAACAAATGGATTTATTCTCTTACAATTTAGAAGGTTAGAAGTCCGAGTTCAAAATGCCAGCTCTAGGGGCTGGGTCAAAGCCCCTTGACCTTGGGCTTCAGCCTCTGCCTCTTGCTCCTGGCCCATTGAAGCTGGGCGCATCTGTTAACTCAGACGGCTGCTGGCTGCTGAGACTGACAAACCAAAGGTCAACAAATAAAATGGCTCAGTCCTAAGATTACCAAACAACATGACAGGCCACTAGTTCAAGTCCAGAGACAGTCCCAAGATTGTCAGGCTCCTGAATGAAGACTCAGCTACGTTCTGGGTCCATGTGTGCCTGAAAGATGCAGAGACCTTTCTCAAAGCTGCTGCTTAAATACTGGAAGCAGACTACATCCCTAAGGCTGCTCCAGTAAAATTCCACCATGGAGGTGATCACCAGTCTCATCATGGGGAATAACTCCATCCAGCTGCCCCGCCCCTCACAACCAGGCCCAGCCAAGTGGACACACAGCTACCACTGGGGGGAGGGAGGAAAGGCGTTTTGGGAGGCCCACCTCATCACCCAGTGGAGGCTGGCCTTTGTGCTCAGTGTATCGACTGCACACATATGTGGCCATCTGTCCTTCCTTCCCTGGATGGCACCAGCGGTTAACATGCTCGGCTGCTGAGACTGACAAACCAAAGGTCAACAAATAAAATGGCTCAGTCAGGGTGGCAGTTGCAGTTGGAGTCCACCCAGAGGGACCGCAGAAGAAAGACCTGGCAGTCTGCTTCCGGAAGATGAGCCATTGAAAGCTGCAGGGAGCATCGTTCCCAAGGAGTCCTCGTGGCACAATGGTGAAAGCACCTGGAAGCTAACTGGAAGGGCAGCAGTTCGAGCCCACCGACTGCTTCAGGGGAGAATAGTGCTGGTGATCTGCGTCCTTGAAGACCACAGCCCAGAAAACCCTGTGGGGCAGCTCTGCTCCGTTCTTCAGGGTCGCTGTGAGTCAGATCGCTCCGTGAACATCGACCGCAGTGCTCCTGCGGCGCACGGGAGGTTTCCATGAGTTGGAGTGGGTTCTGTGACACCTGGTCCTCCCGTCCCTCCTCCTTTCCCTCCCTCTCTCCCTCTTTTCTTCCTCTCATCGGACAGCCGGTGCGGAGCACGTCTCCACACTGTCAGCTGTGGGAGGCAGGATCAAGCCCAGGTGTGGACTCCAGCCTGGACACAGCCTTGAGGAGGGGGCAGGGTGTGTGTGGAGAAGCACTTTGTCTTCCCTGGGGCCCTCTGGCTTATTGATCACCTTGTTCAATGAAACAGCTCTCCAGGCACTCAAATCAAGTTAACAACTCCTACCTTTGCAAAACGGAGGCTGTTTTAATTGAGATATTGGAAGATGTATTTCCTTAATTTCTGCCTAATAGAAAATCCTTATGGTTGATCAATCCGAGTCACTTTGAAGCAGTTGCTGCTATAAACGAAGTTCATCTAAGAAGATCAATATCCGATACTTCGGGGAAATGTAGCAAGTTCTGCTGCAGGGAAGTTTTGGAAAATGGCAAGACCGCCTGGGCTTGCTGGGCCATGAAATGTTGCATGCGGTCTGGCCTCCTGAGATGTCGAGAAACGACGTGTCCTGACGCTCCTCAATGAGCAGTGTGCAGTGTGCAACTTCCCGGGCACAGCGCTGGCCACTTGTACGTGCACTGTCTCCCCCAACCCTCACAGCAACCCAATGAGGTCGCCCAGTGGTATTTCCACTTGGTGGATGAAGAAACGGAGGCCAGGATAGTGCCACTGAATCGGCGTGTGGTAGAGCCAGCGTCTGGACCCAGGCTCTTAAGCACGATACTGCCTTCCTTTCAATGATTTCCCAAGTAGCTGGTGTGAGTCCAGTGAGTGTTCCTCCCTCTGGCTGGGGATGGTCGGCCAAGGACATTGATGACACCCATGGTGGGTGGTACTCAGAGTCCAGCATCTGTTCCCGAGGCACGGATACCTCCCCTCCAAAGGAAGTCAAACGTGATGAATGGGTGGTAGAATGAGGCTGCGCTTTCTCCCATCACTTCCTGTCCCCCATCACCTTTTGTTTCCCTGTCACCTTTCATCTCCTATCACTTTCTGCCTCTCATCCCCTCCTAATTCCCATCACTTCCTGTCTCCTATCGCTTCCTACCTTCCCTCACTTCTTACTTCTCATCACTTCTTATCTCCCATCACTTCCTCTCTCCCATCTTTCCTTGCTGTTTCTTTGTAGAAGTTACTTGACCTCTCTGAGTCCTAGTTCCTGGATTGTCTACCAAGTATAGTAACGTGCATATTTCAGGGAAACAGTGAAAATTAAATGTGATCACGTGAATGGTCTACTCAGGGCAGTGGAGAGCACATAGCAGGCACTCAGTGAATTTTGGTTCCTCTCCTGACTGCCCTCCTTTCTGGTTCTTGGCCTCAAAAGCCTCCTGGCATAGTTGGGACATACAGAGGCATGGGAATGACTATGAAATGGCTTTCCCAACGTATGCAGAGATACATGATACAAGCAGAGGGCCCTAGGGAGGACTCTTGGGTCACTAGGAACAGCAACCTACCCAGTCTAGTTCAGATGAAAGGGGCTTGTTGGAAGGGGACAGGTGCACCTCAGAGCAGGTCTCTGGAGCCTGGAGCTGGGATCCGGGAAGCTGGCAGGATTGAGTAGTTTCTCTGCAGCCCCTTCTCTGAGGCCACATTGACCACCATTACTGTTTCTCTCTGTCCAGCCCCTTCATTCTCTTCTCCCTACAAGCTGGCTTCCTCCTGCTCACTCATCCAACTCATACCCAGGCCTTGATGGCTTCTCCAAGAGCTCTGAGTCTACAAGACATTTCAGCTTGGCTTCCAATGGCTTATTGGATCTGTTTCTCAATATATTGAGTCCAAAATCCCAGAAGAGAGCATTGGGTTGGTCCATATTTGGGTAGTTGAACAACTTTGGTCCAATCAGCTGTGAATGGCAGTCCTACCTCTGCCAGAGGCTGAACAGGGTGAGTTATCTAAGAAAGGGTGTGATGAGAAGGTAATGCCTGCCGTGTTCAATACACTGGATCGTCTGAAAACTCATTAAGAGGGTGAAGAACAAACCAGATCAGACGTGGATTGAGAAGCAGTGTCCTCATTTTACTCATTTCTTGTCATTTCACGTAGTAATTTTTAACTTTTTATTTTGATTTAAGTGAAACTTCACAGAACAGGTAGGCTTTCCATTCAACTGTTGTGACACTGAGTTCAGTGCCCACCATGTGACAGCGCTCCTCCCACTTCCTCCCTGTTTACTGTTTCCATTTGCCCTCCTTCCCTGTACCTTCCTGCCTTCTGGGCTTTCTTCCGGGGCACTTGCTGCCCTTTGGATCTCCTGTGGTTGATTCTTGTGATGTGTGTACCTCCCCACTGTTACTGTTCTTGAGCCCTTGGATAAGAATTGCTGTGTGTCAACTTTCATCCTTATGGTTATTCTTATCCAGGGGCTCAGAACTGCAGTGCAGTAATGTGTATTGTGGCAGTTCTCAAACTCCAACATGACGTAACCAACTCTAAACCCACTGCTGTGGAGTCAATTCCGACCCATAGCGAGCCCATAGGGCAGAATAGAACTGCCCCACAGGGTCTCCAAGGCTGTCAATCTTTACAAAAGCAAAACCCAAAGCATACCCACTGCCGTGGAGTCGATTCTGACTCACAGTGCCCTAGAGGACAGAGTGGAACTGCACCACAGGGTCTCCAAGGCTGTCAATCTTCACAGAAGCAAAGCCCAAGCCACACCCACTGCCTGGAGTGGTTTTCAACTCACAGCGCCCCTGGAGGACAGAGTGGAACTGCCCCAGTGGGTTTCTAAGGCTGTCAATCTTTACGGAAGCAAAGCTCAAACCACACCCATTGCTGTGGAGTTGATTCCAACCCACGGCACCCCTAGAGGACAGAGTGGAACTACCCACAGGGTCTCCAAGGCTGTCACTCTTCACGGAAGCAAAGCCCAAACCACACCCACTGTGTAGTGAATTCCAACCCACAGCGCCCCTAGAGGACAGAGTGGAACTGCCTCAGCGGGTTTCCAAGGCTGTCACTCTTCATGGAAGCCGACTGCCTCATCTTTGTCCAGCAGAGCTGTTGGTGGGTTCAAATGCCAACTTTTTGGTGAGCAGCCACTTTGCTTTCCATGGGAAAAAAAAAAAAAATTCCTCTTAGAGGCCCAGTGTAGACTTAAATTATTTCAGATTAGTGTTAAATTAATATTATTTAAGCAGTACAAACATAAAGCTCCCTATGAACACTTATTGCTTGTATATAGCTATAAAGTTAAAACAAATTTATAAGTTAATCACAAACAAACCTACAAAACCAATAAAATCCAAATTAACAACATTAATTTAATGTGATGGATGATATTCTTTGACTGAAACTAAATCACTCTCCATAAAGCGTGTTGGGAATGGATTGCCTGAGCGTGGGTTCTTTGGAGTTAGATGTGCCTGGACTACTGTTTGCTGTGTGAGAACCCCGTCCATCCACTGTTTTCACTCTTGAAAGTGACATTATTTGACCTTCATCCTTGACCTTCATCGTTCTGTCAGTGATGATGGACAGATAGGTGGACACCAGAGAGCAACTGGGGCTCTGCCAGTGTGGAGGGGAAACTTGCCACTGAGTTAGCAAACCAGAAGGTCTGTTACAGATCTTCTCTGGGGGCCATTTCCTGTTCTCACAATGCCCCCCCCAAACAAAACCCACCACTGTGGAGTCAGTTCTGACAGCGCCCCTAGAGGACAGAGTAGAACTGCGCCACAGGGTTTCTAAGACTGTCAGTCTTTCCAGAAGCAGACTGCCTCATCTTTCTCTTGTGGAGCAGCTGGTGGGTTTGAATTGCTGACCTTTGGTTAGCATCTGAGCGTTTAACTCCCGCGCCACTCGGGCTCCTTCACAGTGCCTCCAGACACTCATTTGGTTTCATATGGCACTGCCCTGCAGTCATTCACCAGTGATTGATTGTTCTGACGTGCATGCCTCCCCACTGTTACTGTTCTTGAGCCCTTGGATAAGAATTGCTGTGTGCCAACTTTCATCCTGTGGTAATTCTTATCCAGGGACTCAGAACTGCAGTGCAGTACTGTGTAGTGTGGCATTTCTCAAACTCCAACATGACATAACCAACACTAAACCCACTGCTGTGGAATCAATTCTGACCCATAGCGACCCCATTGGGCAGAATAGAACTGCCCCACAGGGTCTCCAAGGCTGTCAATCTTTATGAAAGCAAAGCCCAACTGCTGTGGAGTCTATTCCAACTCACAGCGCCCCTAGAGGACAGAGTGGAACTGCCCCAGCGGGTTTCCAAGGCTGTCGATCTTCTGACCTGCACCCAGGCAGTTCACGTGTTCTCTCTGCATTCTCAGTGTTTCATCAGAACCCCCAAACAGCTGGTGCCCAGAAACTGTTGAGCTGGAAGGCTGGAGAGGGTGACCCACTCGAGGGGTCAGAGCCTGGAGGGGATGACCCACTGCAGAGGTCAGAGCCGGGAGGACACCGGTAAGGGGAGTAGTCAAGGTTTTCCTGATACACAGATTCTGTAGGGGACAGATAGGTGGGTGGGTGGATGGGTGGGTGGGTAACAGATACATAGGTGGATAACATATAAGTAGACAGAAAGAAAGCTAGAAATAGGTAGATAAATAAGTGGAGAGAGATAGGGAAATAGAGAGGTTTTAAGGAATTGGCTCACACAGTTGTAGGGGCTGGCTAGTCCAAAATGTATAGGGTAGGTGGCAGGTTGGAAACCTAAGACGGAATCCTTCTCTCTGGGAAACCTCAGCTTTTGCTCTTAAGGCCTTCAACCTATTAGATGAGACCCACTCACATTCTAAAAAAATACATACCCACGTCAAGTTGATTCCGACTCATAACAACCTTATAGGACTGCCCCATAGGTTTCCAAGGCTGTAATCTTTACAGATGCAAACTGCCACATATAAGTTCTCTTATAGGAGAACTGCCCCATAGGTTTCCAAGGCTGTAATCTTTACGGATGCAAACTGCCGTATCTTTCTCCCACCAAGTTACTGGTGTGTTCCAACTGGCAACCTTGTTGTTGGCAGATGAGCGTTGAACCACTGTGCCACCAGGGCTCCCTTCCACCCCCATCATTATGGAGGGTAATTTTCTTCACTTAGAGTCACCTGATTTTAAACGTTCACCCCATCTGAATACCTTCACAGCAATGCTGAGACTAGTTTGTCCAAACAGCTGGGTACCATGGGCTGGCCAGCTTGCCATAGAAAGTGAGCTATCACAGTAGGAAAAGGCTTCGCTTGGTCGTGGTGGTAGCTGTTTGTGAGTTGAGCCCAGACTCATGAGACACACGAGGGCAGTGGTTTGCTCACTCCATGTCGCAGCACCCAGGGTTTAGCTGGGGGTTCGGGAAGCGACTGTGGAGGGAGTAATGAATGCAGGCTGGAGGCAGCCAGATGTTTGCAGTGATAGTCCTGCTTCACCCACCTTTCACGAGTAAGCCCAGTCACTCTCCATCTTTGAAGGAGTCAAGCCCATGGGCTTTGGTAGCAGGTGGGCCTGGACTCAAATCTCAAGTCTTCTGCTATTTTGTTGCATGACCTTGGGCCAGTAAGTACATCTCTCTGAGCCTCTGTTTCATCGTCTGTAAAAGGGGCTAATAATAGATGCTGTTTCAATGCTGTAACACATGTGCCGGCACTTTCTGTATAGAGAGGGGTGCATGGTAAGAACCCAATGACTAACAGTGGTGCATTTGTGTAATGAACCATGCTTTTCTTTGGCACTGCCTGCAGGGTGGGCAGAGGCCCTGGGAGACAGGGAGTCCCTTGGACACTGTCACGTGGCTGAACAGCAGCCCAGGGAGGATGTTATTAGCCCCTGAGCACAGCTCCCCACCTCCCTGGTCCTCCTAGCCCAGGACAACACAAATGGCCTGTGAATAACTTCCTGTTTACACCTATGCCAGGGTGTCCCCTGACACCTGATCAACGGTGCCATTTGTAATTTAAAGGGCTGTGCTTGAGAAAGTGCCCAGTCCCTTCCACCAGCCCTACAAGATATGCAGCAGAGACAGACTGGGGGAACCTATTTAAAGAAAACCACATGTGAGGCAGGCCAGCGTTTGGAGCTGGAGCAATGGCAGCGTGTCCCCTTCCTGAAGCTCAGTGGTCCCCCTTCCAGGCCAGAATTACCTGCAGAAAATGCAGACCTGTGTCTGTGGGGTGTGACCCGATGGGAACTGAGCTTCAGCCTGGCCCGTCTCCCCCTCCCACTGCCATCTATCCTTTATCCCCTCAGCAGGCTCTTCTTTTAAAGTTCTCTTGTGAGGCCAACCCAGTAAGTCTCTTAAAATATGTGAATTTCTCGTGTGATTGGTGAATTGGCCCTTCAAGATTTCTGGGGACATCTGGGGGTCCAGGAGCCTTTTAAATGCAGCTAAAGGGTCAGTAAGAATGAGGAAAGCCATCCACGAGGTGGACTGACGCAAGAGTGGACCCGGGCACCCCAACCATCGAGGTGGCACAGTACTGGGCAACATTTTGGTCTGTTATACAAAAGATCACCAGGAACTGGAGTTGATTTGTTGGCGGCTAACTGCAAGGTAGGTGGTTTGAACCCACCCAGTGACTCTGCAGGGGAGACACCTGATGACCTCTTTCCGTAAAGGTTGCAGTCAAGAGAGCCCAGTGGGGCAACTCTGCTGTGTCATCCGTGGGGCTGCCGTGGGTGGGCGTCGCCTTGACGCACCCATCCACCGCCACCCTCTCGCCTGACTTCTGCGAGGGCTGAGGGACACTCAGCTCATTCTCGACTCTTGTGGCCTCCTTACACTTTGCACTTGAGGGAGCTTTGAAAATCCCCATAAATGACAAGTCATTCTCACGGGTCTCTGTGTTGTCTTTGCAATCCTCAGGTAACAATGTGGGATACTCTGAGAAAATATTAGGTCTCCATTTAATTGTCAACCCTGGAGGCCCCCTTGGGAGTATGCACAGCGACTTCTACCTTTATGAGAAATTTTATGACTCGGAATTGCCTGTCAGGATGTTTAAACAGCCCCTAGGAGCATCTCATCGCACCCTCGTAGCCATTACACGCCACTAATGGGTGCTGAGCTTTCCAAACACCTATTTACTGCAGGATTGAGTCATCCTGGAGGACCCATTTCTGATTAAACAATACGTGGTTTCTGAGTGTCTAAATACAGTAGAAGGGGCTCTGGTGGCACAGTGGTTAAGTGCTCGGCTGCTGACTGCAAGGTTGGCGGTGTGAACCCACCAGCCGCTCGCTCTTCAGGAGAGAGATGTGGCAGTCTGCTTCTGTAAAGATTACAGCCTTGGGAACCTTATGGGACAGTTCCATTTTGTCTTATATGGTCACTGTGAGTTGGAATTGACTCCATGGCGTCAATTATTTTAAATACAGTAGACATGCCCGTGGCTGTTCTGCCAGGTGCTAAGCTTTTCCCACTAATCCCCTGTCCTGTGAGCATCCTCAATGATGATCCATAGAGAGGTTCATTTATGGCCAGTGTTTTCAAACTTTCAAGTCCACCAGCCTTCCCTGGTGGAGGCCAGTCACAGCAGACTCCTGGGCCCACCCTAGGGGGTCACACTCAGTAGGATTGGCCTGGTGGATCTGCATTTTTAGGAAGCATACCCAAGGGCTTCATTCATTCAATCAGTGTTTATTATACACTCACTATGTGTTGGGCTCTGTCCTTGTGCTGCTGTTGTTAGTTGCTGTCAATCAGCTCCTAGCCGTGGCGACCCATGGACAACAGAAGGAAATGTTGCTCCATCTTCAAGTTCATTGGTGTCCTCGGGTCCGTCGTTATGGCCGTGTGTAGTGCCTTCCATCCTCGGGGACTCATCTTCTAGCACTATGTTGTACTAACTAGGTTTCCAGGCCTTTCTTCCTGGTCTTAGTCTTCAAGCGCCACTGAAACCTGCCCACCATGAGTGACCCTGCTGGTATTTGAACTACTGATGGCTTAGCTTCCAGAATCACAGGGACATGCAAGCCACCACAGTCTGACAAACTGACAGATGGGTGGTGGCTGCGCTAGGCACTGGGATCCCATCTGTGGACAGAACAGATCAGGCTGCTGCCTGTATGGTGTCCACCGCCTACGGGAGACAGCGATGTAGATTACAGAAGTTTGCAGTCCTGTCTGTTCCGAATGGCTCATCAGGGAAACCAGTCGCTGGAGAAGGACATCACACTTGGTAAAGCAGAAGGCCAGTGAAAAGAGGGTGACTCTCCTTGAAATGGACTGGCCCAGTGGCTGCCACAGGGCGCTCAAACATTGCAATGGCTGTGAGGCTGGCACAGGACTGGGCACCATTTCGTTCTTTGATACATCAGGTCACCGTGAGTTGGAACTGACTCGACAGCACCTAACAACAACAGCTTCCAGATCCTTAGTTCTCTGATTTTCTATGGCCCTGAAACTTGACTCTCATCTAGTTGCATCCAGCATAGTAGTAAATGTGTGGCCCCACACCTTCCTCCTTGGATCTTTCCCTGTGCCAAAGGCTCCCTTTTCCTCCTGTAAGCCCCTTTAGGACCTTCTTCCCTGTAGCCGTCATGTGGGTGGAAGCCTCTCTTAGGCTGTGCAACTCTGTGCAGTGTTTGACCTTTCTGGGCCTCCCTTGTCTCATCTGAAGAATGCAGTGGCTATCTTTTCCCCGCCCAGGGCTGTGTGATCTTGAGACCAGCTATGAGCCTGAAGTCTGATTCTTGAGCACAGCTGTACGGGCTTCATTGCCCGCAGCCCAAGGTTTAGGTGGCCCACAGACTGATGCCATGTGCCTATGCCATGCTGAGGGCCATGCCGAGACAGCACCCTGATACAACGATGAAGGTGGTCATGACACCTACTGTATATTGACTGCTTTTATTTTGCCTGGCATTCCTCTCCTTTCCCGTACTTATCGATTGATTGTCTGGGGTCAGTATCTGACATTGTACCAGGTCAAGCAACTCATAAGGGGAGGAGCCAGGATGTGAGCCCAGCCCACTGGAGCACAAGGCTTGGATCTAACCACTTCCCAGCTTGTCAATTCCAATGTTCCCTGGGTATACTCTCAAGGTGGGGTGTCTTAGAATTGGCACACTGATGTTTTGGTCTGTATCACTCTTGTTCTTTTGGGGGTCGTGGTGGCTTTCCTAAGTCTTGCAGGATATTTAGCAGCATTCATAGTCAATTCATGACCTGCCAGAAGCCACACCCCTCAGTAGTGACAACCCATACTGTCCCCAGACATTACAAATGTCCCTGAGCAGGCAGATCACGTCAGTTCAGAACCACCACTCTGAATGATGAGCCATTTGATGTCTTCAGATTGTAAGGAACCCTAGTGGTGCCGTGGTTAGGCACTTGGCTACTCACTAAAAGTTTGATGGTTCAAACCCACCCACAGCTCTTTGGATGAAAGACCTGGTGGTCTGCTCCCATAGAGCTGACAACTCAGGAAGCCGTATGAGGCAGTTCTGCTCCGTCTCATGGGGTTGGTCTGAGTGGAAATGGACTCCACAGCCCCCAACAACAACTTGACGTGTGCTGCCCAGACCAGCAGCACGGGTATTGGCTGAGGGCTTGTTAGAAATGAGGACTCTAAACCCCACCCCAACTGCTGACCGGAACCTGCCTGGTCACAAGATCTCCTGGTGAGTCCAGGGAATGGACTGTGCTGTCGAAGTCTCTAAATTCCTAGCGTCCCGCACAGGGCCTGGCACACAGAGGCACTGAGTTAGGGAATGAGTGAAAAGTGAGTGGCGGCAAACACAGTCCTTTCCCCTAAGATTCTAACAGCCATCCTCGTCCTCCACTGCCACACTCTGCACGCTGGCTCAGACACGTCCTGAGACTGACCAATGCATCCCCAAATGTGGCTTCACCAGGATCGTGGTCCATCTAGGCCCCCTGCACTGGGAGCTGCTGGGAAGGCATGTGGTGGGGCAGACAGAGGCAGCTCTGGGCTAGGCACTGGGATCCTATCTGTGGACAGGACAGATCAGGCTGCTGCCTGTATGGTGTCCGTTGCCTACGGGACACAGCGTTGTCAGTTACAGCAGTTTGCAGTCCTGTCTGTTCCAAATAGACGGGGGACCAGTCGTTGGAGAAGGACACTGTGCAGGGCACTCCCAGCCTCTCAGCAGATTCTGCCTGCGTCGTTATGTTTGTGTGTCAACTCGGCTGGGCCTGGTTGAGTGGCTGGGCAGCTGCTGGTAGTTATTCCCCACGACGAGACTGGCAGTCAGCTCCATGGTGGGATCCACCACAAGCAGCTGAGTAGTTAGTTGCTTTGGGGATGTGGTCAGCTTTGGGAATGGTCTCTAGCCTATGGCACGCTTGGACCCTGCATGTAGCCGTGTCGTTGTTCA
>NW_006921648.1:4428130-4430116 GCF_000298275.1 Orycteropus afer afer
TGAACTCTGACAAACACAGGCTCCCCCTGGGTCAACATCAGCTTGACACCAGCAAGTTGTTTTTGGTCAGTGCTATGATTCTGTGCTGCTAAAACATCAGATAATTTTTTCTTTTTTTTTTTTTTTTTTTTTTTGTTTTTTAGAAAGTTTGTTTGTTGCAAATGAGTGTGCTAGAGAATGCATTGTAAGAAGCTTTAAATATAATAGTAGTTCTCGTTTTTTTCTTGTTTTTCCTCTGAAAATGTAGCCAAGGTGAGTGGGACAAGGGAAGGAAGGGCTCCTCCTAGTGGGTGGAAGGTGGAAGTGAAGAGGGTGGGAACACATTTAGACGCTTGTACACCCTGCTGTCAGGGCTTTGTGCCTGTGTGCAGAGGCAATTCACAAAGCCCCTCTCCAGAACTTCAGGTCTGAAGTGTGCAGCAGAATTCCAGAGACTGGATTCTAATCTCCAAGAAGCAAGTGTCACGTTTACACAAGGTTTCTGGTTCTGCCGAGCCAGGTCTGATAGAAAATGGGCCCTCATCGGTACCCTTGGTGGTGGTGATGAGACATTCCGTCTGTGTGGATGATACCACTGGGGAAGACACAATGAGCTGGAGGTGGACTCAGAGGGGCTCTCTGCTTGAAAACACATTTTATTGTTGATATGTGCACACATGTGTGTGCATGTGAACATATATATGTGCATGTGCAGGTGTGCAGGTGCGTGCATGTGTGTGTGCACGTATGTGTGTGTTCTAGAGGTGAAGAGAGCATTTAAAGGCTGAGCAGACTCTGTGATAACTTCAAACATGGACTTGGCCGAAATCCCCTCAGGGCCCCAGAAGCTGCCTCTGCATGGATGAGGTATTATCAGCCCTGATGAAGATAGATTTTAAAATAACTCAGTTCTCGAAGATCCTAATTCTGGAAATCAATTAGATTAATCGGCCTTGTAAAACAACTGTGTGGAACGTATTTCAAGGTTACCGCAAAAATTCTGAACCCATCCATGTGATTAGCTCATTGCATGTGATGAAGTCTCTTCTGTCGGTGTGTTGATTTGATTTATAGTGTGGCTTAGAAATGGAGCTGAGTTGCCGTCTCCCAGGATGAAGTGGACAGGGGTGTTGCTCTGGGTTCTTGGGTTGTGACTCAGGTGCTTTGACCAGGACAGGAATGGCTGAGGCATCAGAGAGACTGCCACATAGTCAGAGGCCACGTAGCCAGGATCAGTGCCCCAGCTCTCATCAGTGGGAGGTTGTGGCTACTGCCACATACCCCTGGGCACTAGCTGTGTCTCCTGCTACCTCCTACCCTGTCCCTGCTGTGCAATTCAGAGTCCTGACCAAGTGTATCTGATTGACTAAGCCTAGTCAATGTGCCTGCATCATAGCTGCAAGGGAGGCTGGAAAAGGGAGTATCTGACATTGTCAGTGTCAGTGGTGGGTGAGATCTGTCACTTACCAAGTTACATGCAATATGGGGTCCCATAAACACAAGAGGGAGGTCAAAGGTGCTGAGCAGCTACAAAGAATGACAGACATTCATTGTAGTAGCGTAGACATTCATTCATTCACTCAGGTAATATTTATTGATTGGCCCAGCCAATTGTGAGTGCTGGGGAAATCGTATTGAACAAAAGAGATGGAAGTAACTACCCTCAGAGGGCTTACCTTCTGTTGGAGAAAGACAAAACATAAATTTATGGTAGAGCTGCAGTGACCAATATGGTAGCTGCTAGCCACATGTGGCTACTTAAAGTTGAATAATTAATGCAAATGAAATAAAATTAGACATTCAGTCCCTGCATTGCACAAGCCATATTTCAAGTTCTCGATAGCTAATGTGGCTAGCAGCATCCATGTTGGACAGTGTATCAACTCAAAAGTCCAACATCTCATCTGTATCCTATCAGCTCAGAGTTCCCAGACCTCATCATCTAAATATCTAAATTTGGTAAGAACAAGGCTTTGAGTTGGGGCCATCCTGAGGCACAGTTCCTGT
>NW_006921648.1:4432246-4452237 GCF_000298275.1 Orycteropus afer afer
TTGCAGAAGTGATGTAGACTCTTTAAACGGATTTCATTTATTCTGGTCCTAAGAGAACTAAGGAACTCAGCATTCAGGAGGTTTTTATGCATGCTTCAAAGAGGGTTTCTGCTTTGAGAGTGTAAAGTTATTTCATGTTGAAAAAAGTACATTTTGGCAGTTAGTAGACATGAGACTATTACATTACTTCACAGATTTTTTCCCTCTGTTCCCATTTCTGCAAGTCCTTGTGGATGAAAGGTGATTCTTCTTGTAAAGCTAAGAGACCAGGAAGGATAAAGATGTTAAACAGCAAGAATGCAGAACAGCAAAACAAAGGAGGCCAAAGCCAGTTCATCCAATGTAGCTTGGGTCTTAGACAGTCTTTGGCACTGCTACAGTCTTTGTTTATGCCGTGAGCTTAGCAGTCTCCAGACCTTTGACTCTACTCTGCAGGTTATTGAGAGCCATACTTTGAGGAAGGGAGCTGGAAGATTCCATGTTCAAATAAGTTTGGAAAATATTGCAATTAATAAATTAAAATGACTTTTCATGAGACTACAGAATTTTGCAGAGATGACATCTGTTATGAAATGTCAGGAGCAGGACATAGTAGCCAGAATGCTCCAAACTTATTTGACCATAATATTCTATTCATTTGGTTGTTGGTTGTTTGATGTGTGGCTTGCCAATGGACCTTAGTGTTGCAGAAGTCAATCTGAGGAACATTATACATATTCTTCTATTGAGAATTTTGGTTGACGTTTCAAGGAGTGCTTGAGAAGAACCTGGGAGAAATTCATCACTGAGGTAGAGTGGCATTTCTCAAACCATTGTTCATGAAATACCTATATCAGAATCACCTGAAGGGTCTGTTAAAAATCCAAATTCTTGGGTCTGACCATGGCTCTGTTGTATCAGAATCTCTGGGCTAAGACCCTGGACTCTGGATTCTTAACCGACACTTGGATTCTTTGCTGCTGAAAGTGTAGTCTGTGGATAAGCAGCATCATCAACAGCCCCTGGGAGCTTGTTGGAGGTGCAGTCTTAGTCTCCATTCCAGTTGTATTAATAAGAACCTGCATTATTTATGTAGTTATTTTGTTGTGGTTGAGACTGTACACAGCACAAACATACCCCAGTTCAGGTTCTCCATGTACAATGAGTTAACTTTGATTACATTCTTCACGTTGTACAACCATTCTCACCCTCCTTTTCTGAGTTATTCCTCTTCCATTAACATAAACTCACTGCCCTAATGGTTCTATCTAATGAGTTGCTGTTGTCACTTTGACCCCACAATGCTCAAGTGCTCAAGGCAGTCATTTTTTACTAGTTAAGCTAAGCTAAAAAAAAAACAAACTCACTGCCATGGAGTCGGATCCGACTCATCGCAACCCCTCCTTGGGTTTCCAGGCAGTATCACTACGGAAGTAGAATGCCCAACCTTCCTTCTGAGGAGTGGCTGGTGGGTTTGAACCGCCAGCCTTCTGGTTAGCAGTCAAATGCCTTAGGTACTACTATGCTACCAGGGCTCCTTTAAAAGCTAAGCTAGTGTTTCCTTTTTCCTTTAAGCTAAGCTAGTGTTTCCTTTTAAAAAAATTTCAAGGGATGTTTTTGGTTTAAGGTTTAAAGTTTATCCCAGACCAATAATGGATTCAGAGGTTCACCCAGCCTCCATGGGTCCAGAAAATCTGAAGTCCCTGAGAATTTGAAGTTAAGTTCTGTATTTTCCCCCTTTTGACCAGGATTCTTCTGTAGACTCTTTGATCAAAATGTTCACTAATGGTATTTGGGCACCATCCAGTTCTTTTGGTCTCATGGCAAACAAGATTCTAGGTGATTAATACATACACTTAAAATGAGAAGCACAGGATCAGAGAGTAAGTCACCTAATCCTACATAAGTATTCATGTTTCTTTTATCTTGCTCTAATTAGGTATTTTGCTTTAAGAGCTATTCAAAAAAGAGATTTATTTTATAAAAATAAAATCAGAATTTAAGTGATAGTTTTGGTAGTCTGTGTTTTAGTTCGCTACCCTATGGAGAGCATTGCTGTTCAGCTGAAAAACCAGAAAACCAAGCCCACTACCATCAAGTCAATTCTAATTCATAGTGGCCCTGTAGGACAGAGTAGAACTACCCCATAGGGTTCCCAAGGCTGTAAATCTTTAAGGAAGCAGACTGCCTCATCTTTCTTCTGTGGAGTGGCTGATGGGTTTGAACTGCTGATCTTTTGGTTAGCAGCTGGAAGCTTTAACCACTGTGCTACCAGAGTGCTTGTTCAACTCAGGGACCTACTTAAAGCACTACAGTTCTGTTGGCAGCAATATATCCTGACTTTTTTCAAACTGTCCTAAGAAAATGGTCTGTTGACAGCTGATCTTATTCTAAACTTCTGGATGTGATGATAGCTGTCAGGTCCAGAGCAGGGGGTGTCTGTCAAGAGTAATTGATTCTGTGTAACTCAGTTCCATCTCCCCTTCCATGCTATCCATGAAATGCTTATAGTCATCTCAACTGAATAACTCAGATAATTGATTTTACTGAATACAGATGCCTTGCATCTCAATCTAGGAAAACAGGGAAAGAGGATGCATTTTGAGCAGGCAAAAAGACCACCCAACACTTTCCACTGTTATTTATAGATGTACTGATTTTTAGAAAGGAAGAGTTGAAGACATCAGCTTGAGATGCTAGCTTCATGAAGTTTTAAGAATGAATACCATAATTATGCTTTGCTTTAGTATAGGTTTAAGAATTTGATATTTTACTAACCATGTTAATCACTTATAAGGCAGAGCTCCATGAAGTTCAGTGTCTGCTCAATGACCCCTTCCAGAAAACAAAGTACAATAGTTAAAATTTATTTTAAGAACCACCCCAAAGATTAGAAGAAGTGGTACCTTGCCCTCACACTGAGCTGGGAACAATGCCCACTTCCACCATCTGGAGTAGAAAACATCATCGTTCATGAGATTTTTTTTTTTTTTTTTTTGCCAACTGCACCCTAACCTCAATTAGGTATTTTTGTAAGCACAATATGTTAATTTTTTATAGCAACATGTAAAAAGTTATCATTGTTCAGTTATGAAAATACCTTGTTTTGGAAAAGGCAAGGTTGGCAAAAAAAATTATTAAATATTATTTGCATAAAAATGATATATAAAATACTGAAAGCTAGTGAACACGAGAAAGTTTTAAAAGAAGCCAGAGGGAAATAGAGGAAGTTACAGATGAACAAAGATGAGGGTGACAGAAAATTTATTATCAGAAATAATGCGAGAATGACCAAAAACAATATCATTAAAATTCTGGCAGAACAGAAATAAACCAACCAAAACTGTCAATTTGTAGTTCTATACCCAGCAAAAATATCTTCCCCAGTGAAGAGAAATATTTTTTAAGTTGTAAAAAAGCATAAAGAATTCATCACCAGAAGAATGAAAAGCACCATCCTTGCTTCTAAGGAGCATTCTGGCTGTACTTCTTCCAAAATGGATTTATTTGTTGTTCTGGGCATGTAGTGTGCATCCGGTATTCTTCTCCAGCACGGCAATTCAAATAATCAATTCTTCTTTGATCTTCCACAGTCACTATCCAGCTTTTACATGCATATGAGGTGATTAAAAATATCATGGCATAGGTCTGGCACATCTTAGTCCTTCAGTTGATATCTTCACTTTTTAACACTCTAAGGAGATCTTTTATGACAGATTTTCCCAGTGCAGTATGTTGTTTGATTTCTTGATTGCTGCTTCCATAGGTGCTGATTGTGGATCCAAATAAAGTGACGTCCTTTACTACATCAATCTTTTCTCCATTTGTCATGATGTTGCTTACTGGTCCAGTTATGAGGATTTTTGCTTTCTTTATGTTGAAGTGTAGTCTATGCTGAAAGCTGTAGTCTTTGATCTCCAACTGCACATGCTTCATGTCCTGATTGCTTTCTGTAAGAAAGGGTGTGTCATCTGCATATCACAGGTTGTTAATGAATCTTTCTCCAATCTTGATGCTGTGTACTTCTTCATATAGTCCAGCTTCTCAGATATTTGCTCAGCATACAGATTGAATAAGTATGGTGAAAGGATGCTACCCTGACACACACCTTTCTTGATTTGAAAACATGCACTTTCCCCTTGTTCTGTTCAAATGACTGCCTTGTGATCTATGTACAGGTTCCTCAAGAGTATAAGTGTTCTTGAATTCCTGTTCTTCACATTGTTATCCATAATTTGTTGTGATCCACATGGTCAAATGTTTTGCATAGTCAGTAAAACACAGGTAAGCATCTTGCTGGTGTTCTCTGCTTTCAGCCCACATCCATCTGACATCAGCAAGGGTATCCCTCATTCCATGTCCTCGTCTGAATCCAGCTCGGATTTCTGGCAGTTCTCTGTCAATATACTGCTACAATAATTTTTAATTATGTTCAGCAAAATTTTACTTGCATGTGATATTAATGACATTGTTCGATAATTTCTGCATTCTGTTGGATCACTTTTCTTTGGAATGGACACAAATATGGATCTCTTCTACTCATTTGGCCAGGTAGCTGTGGTGATCATTACATATATACAAGGGAAATATATGACAGTAACAGCACACATTCCAGGCAGAGAAGATCTGAAGAATACCATTGTAAGTTTCTCATAATATATGTGAAGTTGTCTAGTATCACTTGAAGGTCAAGTATAATAAGTTAAAGAAATATACTATAAACCTTAAATCAACAACTAAAATAAAACAAGTCCATGAACAAAGAGCTATAGTTAATAAGAAGGTAAAATAGAACCACTAAAAACAATCAAAAAAGAAAAAAAGATTCAACAAGTAGAAAATAAATGACCAGTTCAAACCTGTTGAGTCTAGCAACATGCAAGCCTCCACTGATAGACTGCAGGTGGCCGCACTTGAGCGTCATTGGCTGGGAACCGATCCCAGGTCTCCTCATGGAAGGCAAGAATTCTACCACTGAACCCCCAGTGCCTCATGGGAAAAACATGGAAAAATAATAAAAATGGTAGCACAGCTTTGTTTATGTCAGATTGTTAAGAAAGTCCTACATATTAAATGTCACACTTTACCTTAAATAAGACTGGGGTGTACATGGAAGTGAGCATCAGAAAAATTGTGGTTGGTGAGTTGGTGTGAAGAGGTTGAAGGAAGATTGTCTGAAACCAGAGGGAGAGTTGTAACCTCAGGTGTGGGTGGATGTGGGTCATAACACACAGTGGAGTGAGGGAGCTGGTAAATGGTCGACTTATGTGTGTGTGTGTATTTTGTATTCCTACACAACTCGATCCAGCTGATTGCAGCTTTTTGTGTTCAGCCAGTGTTACTCACAGACAAAATTGTTGTCCATAGGTAAACACGAAATTTGCATAATGCTCAAGTTGTTCCCTTATATATCAGACACATTGGAACAAGTTTGCAAGCTACTTATTTTCCTCTGTTTTCAAATTTTTTTGGATTGTAAAATATTCAGAATGATCTATTAAAATAAAAAGGTGACATGCAAATAAATGATATGGAAAGTTACATTAACATTTTGACAAAGCTGACCATTTTGCTTAATTTTTAGCAACTTTCATTGAATAACACAAAATATTTTAATAATAAAACTCTTGATATAATATATCAAAATTATAGCATTCAGTGTCCATGTAGTTGCTGACATGAAGCATTGATATTCTATTTTGTGCTTATTATTTCTAACCCTATGCATACTCAAATTTCGGAGCGCTGGATTGACAGTAGGGCACAATGTTCCCAGATACCACGTGTAACTGTGTTAAATGGCTACTCTAATCCCAGACATCTCAGGAATCATGAATTAGAGCAAAAAGAGAAGCAAGGAATGGATTCTTGACAATGCTCAGAAATGATACTTTATTTTTCAAGACTCCATCACATTTATGCCATTTGATGACAGACTTGACAAGTTAATTTGTCTTTTTATCACACAAGTGCTTCCTGTCTTTGAATGCAATATATCTGCTGTTGGCAGAGGCACACCCCACAAATATTGAGAGCATTTGGAAGTGGCCACTTTTTATCTCACATGCATGTCCACATCCCTGGGTCTTGGAAAGTGTGAGTTGTAAGAGCTGATATTGATGGTTGCAGGTTGTTATGGGTCAGCCTTGACAACCAGATCCCAGAAGACAGACGTGCCCATGTTTTCTTTGATGCTTCCTCATGTGTGTTTGTGGCATGCAGAGCCCTCTAAAGCATGGGGCACAGGTGAGTAGGGGTGGCACTGCCGTTCCTTCCCAGTAGCCCACTATGGATATGGGTGGTCCCAGTGCAGTGGACAAGGTAGAATTAGCAGGAAGGGCCTTGAAGGTTGTTACTATTCCAGAGGCTGACACACAGTCTCTCTTGGGGTTGGGCTTGCCTTTTGAGACATGGCATCCGTGATGTGGACTTCATTCATAGGGGATTCAATCTGAATCCCCTCAGATCCTATTGGTACAAGAGTGTGTCTCATATGCAGTTCTGAGACCCTATAGTATGTGTGTGTGTATGTGTGTTTGTGGGTGTGGAAATGATTCTTACTTGGAAGGAAGAGGCCATCCACTTCTCAAAGAATTAGCCAGTGAAAACCTTATGAATAACAGTGAAACACTGTCTGATATATAACCAGGAAACTTTATGAATAGCACTGAAATATTGACCAACATAGTGCCAGAAGATGAGCCCATCAGATTGGAAGGCACTCAAAATTTGACTGGGGAAGAGCTGACTCCTCAGAGTAGAGATAACCTTAGTGATATGGATAGAGTAAAGCTATTGGGACCTCCATTGGCTGATGTGGCATGACTCAAAATGAGGAGAAACAGATGCAAACATCCATTAATAATTAGAACATGGAATATATGAAGTATGAATCTAGGAAAATTAGAAATTGTCAAAAATGAAATGGAAGGCATAAAGATCAAGAATCTGAGGCATTAGTGAGCTGAAGTGGGCTGGTTTTGGCCATTTTGACTCAAACAACTATATGATCTGCTATGCTGGGAATGACAAATTGAAGAAGAATGGTGTGGCATTCATTGTCAGAATGACTGTTTCAAGATCTGTCCTGAAGTACAATGCTGTCAGTGATAGGATAATATCCATAAGCCTACAAGGAAGACTGGTTAATACTAACTATTATTCAAATTTACCAAAGCCAAAGATGAGGATATTGAAGATTTCTACCAACTTCTGCAGTCTGAAATTGACCAAACATGCAATCAAGATGTGTTGATTATCACTGGTGACTGGAATGCAGAAGTTGGAAACAAAGAAGAGTTACTGGTAGTTGGAAAATATGACCTTGGTGATAGAAATAATGCTGGAGATTACATGATAGAATTTTGCAAATACTTTTTTTCAGCTACGTAAGAGATGACTGTACACATGGACTTCACCAGATGGAATACACAGGAATCAGATTGACTACATCTGTGCCAAGAGACAATGGAGAAGTTCAATATCTTTGGCCAAAACAAAGCCAGGAGCTGATTGTGGATCAGACCATCAACTGCTCATATGCACATTCAAATTGAAGTGGAAGAAAATTAAAACAAGTCCACAAAATATGACCTTGATTATATCCCTTCTGAATTTAGAGACCATTTAAATAACAGATTTGATTCATTGAACACCAAAGACTGAAAACCAGAGGAATTGTGGGATGACATCAAGAACATCATCCATGAAGAAAGCAAGAGGTCATTAAAAAGATAAGAAAGGAGGAAAAGAGCAAAATGAATGTCAGAAGAAATTCTTAAACTTGCCCTTGAGTGGAGAATAGCTAAAGCAAGTGGAAGAAATGACAAGATAAAAGAGCTGAACAGAAGATTTCAAAGAGCAGCTTGAGCAGACAAAGCCAATTACTATAATGAAATGTGCAAAGGCTCGGAGTTAGAGAACCAAAAGGGAAGAACACGCTTGCCATTTCTCAAGCTGAAAGAACTGAGGAAAAAATTTAAGCCTTGAGTTTCAGTATTGAAAGATTCTATGGGCAAAATATTGAATGATGCAGGAAGCATCAAAAGAAGATGGAAGGAATACACAGAATCACCATACCAAAAATAATTGGTCAATGTTCATCCATTTCAGGAGGTGGCATATGATCAAGAATCAATGGTATTGAAGGAAGAAGTCGAAGCTGCACTGAAGGAACTGGTGAAGAACAAGGCCTCAGGAACTGGTGGAACACCCATTGGGATGTTTCAGTGAACAGATGCCCCACTGGAGGCACTCACCCAGTTATGCCAAGAGATTTGAAAGACAACTACCTGGCCAACTGACTGGAAGAGATCCATATTTGTATTCATTCCAAAGAAAGGTGATCCCACAGAATGGGAGTTATCAAGCTGTATCATTAATATCACATGCAAGTAAAATCTTGCTGAAGATAATTCAAAAATGGTTGCAGCAGTATATTGACAGAGAGCATCCAGAAGTGCAAGCTGGATTCAGAAGAGGACGTGGAACAAGGGATATCATAGATGTCAGATGGATCTTGGCTCAAGGCAAAGAATACCAGAAAGATGTTTACTTGTGTTTTATTGACTATGCAAAGGCATTTGATTGTGTGGATCAGGACAAATTATGGATAACATTGAGAAGAATAGGAATTCCTGAACACTTGCTTGTACTCATGAGGAACCTGTACCTTGACCAGGAGGCTGTCGTTTGAACAGAACAAGGGGACACTACATGGTTTAAAATCAAGAAGGGAGTGCATCAGGGTTGTATCCTTTCCCCACATTTATTCAATCTATATGCTGAGCAAATAATCCGAGAAGCTGGACTATATGAAGAAAAATTTGGCATCAGGATTGGAGGAAGAATCATTAACAACCTGAGATATGCTGATGATACAACTTTGCTTGCTGAAAGCAAGGATGACTTGAGGCACTTACTGATGAAGGTTGAAGAATACAGTCTGCAGTATGGATTATGTCTCAATATAAAGAAAACAAAAATCCTCAGATCTGGTCCAATAAACAGCATCACGATAAATGGAGAAAAGATTGAAGTTGTCAGGGATTTCATATTACTTGGCTCTACAATCAACACCAACGGAAGCAGCAGTCAAGACATCAGACAACATATTGCATTGGGCAAATCTGCTGCAAAGGACCTCTTTCAAGTGATGAAGAGCTAAGATGTCTCCTTGAAGACTAAGGTGCACCTAACCCAAGCCATGGTATTTTCAATCGCCTCGTATGCATGTGAGAGCTGGACAATGAATAAGCAAGACCAAAGAAGAGTTGATGCTTTTGAGTTGTGGTGGTGAAGAATGCTGAAAGTACAATGGACTGCTAAAAGAACTAACAAATCTGTCCTGGAGGAAGTACAGCCAGAATGCTCCTTGGAAGTGAGAATGGCCAAACTTTGTCTCACCTACTTTGGCTGTGTTGTCAGAAGGAACCATTCCCTGGAGAAGGATATCATGCTTGGTAAAATGGAGGGTCAATGAAGAAGGGGAAGGCACAGTGACTGCAATGATGGGCTCAGGTATAGCAAGGATTGTGAGGCTGGCACAAGATCGGGCAGTGTTTCGTTCTGCTGTGCATAGGGGCGCTATGAGTTGGAGACAACTCGACAGCACCTAACAACAACAATAGGTAGCACAACACTGTGCCAGCAATTAATGCTGGACAGATGACCAGATGGATGGCTACATGGGGAAAGGTAAATAAATCTCTAGAGTTACCTGGGATCTCATGTTTCATTGCTATTTAATAGCAGAGGTTACACTGTGATCCCCATTGTCCCTAAGTCTTTATTCATACGAATGTAGGTTGGAGGGGATGATGTTTTGTAATTAAGCCAAGTACCAGCTTAGATGATGTAGGAGGGAACAAACAGGGAGGCATGACTAGCTACACTGAAGCCAGAGGTACCGTTCATTGTTCTTTTCCCTTCTCATGTTTGGGACACTGGATAATGAATGCATGTCATTGTATGAGTAGCTAAGTCTGTGGAAGTACGTGTAGGATGGGGTCTCTGGGTGGAACAGACAGGTAAGCAGTGGAGTACTAACTGAAGGCTTGGTGGTTCACACTCACCCAGGGCACCTCAGAAGAAAGCCCTGTTGGTCTACCTGCAAAGGTCATAGCCATTGAAAGCTTCATGGAGCACAGTTCTGTTCTGATGTACCTTGGGTAACCAGGAGTTGGAATGAACTCAATGGCAGCTTTTCCTGGTATATATAGGATAAATGTGGGCATGTCCCCTAACTGCACAGTGGGACTCCTTGCTGGATGCACTGTGGGGCTCCTGGCTGGCTGGACTCACTGCTATTGGGCCTCCATTCCATCCCCACTTAGGCTGCCAAGGTTGTTGCTTCAAGGGTGATCAACTTGATCCCCATGGCTGGAGACACAAAGACACAGACCCTTTGTACTTTGAGGTCCAGTAGTCTCTGATTCTCAGGAATTTTAGATCTCTGAGCTTATAAATGAGAGGGGGTCTTACCTTTATATATATATAAATTATTATTTTAAAACTTTGCCCCTTTTTGGTGTGATGGGGAAGGCTCCTAGTTGCAGCTCTACTGAAGTTAGTCTTAAGGTCAGGGGAAGGGAGGCTTCAGGCTAAGTGTGGCCATGTTCCTTAGAAAGATTCCCCACCCCCCTTCTCTTCTGCTGCTTTGTGATTTATGCTTCAGCCAGAGTGTTAGAATTTATATTGAGGAAATATGAACGCGTGTTGTTTAAAGAACACATTTCCCTCTTGTGGTTGTGTAGGTAGGGTCTGTAGAGAGATCTCAGCCATATTAATGCAGGCGTTGCTTTGCCTCAAGAATAACTCCAAGCCTGCCATCTACAAAGAGTGCTATCAAAGGGATCTTGGCGTAAACGGTGACATTCATGATTGGTGCTGGTGGGGGCAGGCCCACCTGCCTGGGCAGCTGCTGAAATTGAGCTGTCAGGTGAGGAAGATGAAATGCTACTTTGTTCTGTTGCTGGAGCTCCCAGAGGCAACTTTCTGGGTCGTTTGACATTAGTTCAGAGAATGGAAAGGTATTTATCTTTTTTTTTTTTCCCCCCTTTTTCTAAAAAAAGGTTCCCAGCTTGTTGGTAAGTAGGAAGTGACGGCTCTCTAGGATGACTGCCTGCATGTTTGAGAGAGACATTTGCAGGGTGGCTGACGGGGCTTGGGAACATGCCAGCTCTGTCCCCCCTGGGAGTGTTGGGCACTGTGACTCTCAAGCACTTCATGCAATAATAATCTTTCAAGCCCTGTTTCCTGAAGAATGTTCCCTGGGGCATTAGTTGTGTAAGATACTCCAAGGAAAGAAAGATGCCATGAAAAGAAACAAAACAAAACACCAAACACCAGAAAACAAACAGTGTTCTGTGGCCAAGTAAGTTTGAGAAACACTGTATGCTATACTTACCCTTCTTTCATTAACACATGATTCATGTTAGTATTTTAAAGACTCCAAGCATTCTTTTTTTTTTTTTTTTTAACAATATTATATTATGGTTCTGATGAAAATTTACATGGTAAAATAGGTTCCCATTTGATAATTTCTATACAAAGTATTCGGTTATATTAGTTACATTTTCCCTGATATGTCAACATTCTCTTTAATTTCATTTTGGTTGTTACATTTCCATTGTTCTAGTTTCCCTGACTCCTTATCTTCTCATCTTTGCATTAGAGTAAATATTGATCTTTTGGTCTCATAAAGATGGTTTTTTAGTAGAGCACCGTATTTACAGGTAATATCCTTTATTGTATGGACCACTCTGTCATTTCGCTAAAAAGTGATTTCAGGAGATAGGTTTGGTTCAAGGCATAAAGAGTGTCTCAAGGTGATAGTCTCAGGGAGTCAAGACTGAGGATTTTTACAAATAAAAACCTGTGGAACTTTGTGTAAGTCAGAATTTTCCAAATTAATTTAATGGTTCTTTTTGATTTGGGTTTGTACTATGTGTCTGGCACCTTACAAGGCAAAGACATTGGAAGTATGCTGGTGAGTGAGATTAAAAAAAAAAACAAAAAAAAAAAACCAAACCTACTGCTATTGAGTCGATTCCAACTCATAGTGACTTCTGTTGGGTTTCCAAGGCAGTCAGTCTTTATGGAAGTAGTTTGCCCAGTCTTCCTTCTGCAGAGTGGCTGGTGGGTTTGAACCACCAAACTTCTGGTTAGCAGTCAGATGCTTTAGGCACTGGTGAGTGAGACAAGTGACCTTATATGGCTTCACAGAGCTTGCAGATAGACAATGAACAGGTAAGAAACAAAGCAGTGGCTGACCACCCATTGTGATGTGTGACATGAAGAAACAAGCGGAGTGCTACAGCAAAGAGTAGTGGAGGGGCAGATCTGATGGGGGCCAGGCAGGGCTGGGCCAAGAGGGTAGTCTTTAACTGAGAACTGCAGTGTGAGCAGGAGGTGGGTATGTGAACTGTGGGACAAAGATAAGGGTGAGAATGTGCAAAGGCCCTAGCACCACATAGGCTAGTTCTAAGAAACATCACATTTGGAGATCTGCAATCTGTAACCCTGCTGGCAGGCACAACATTTAAGCACGGAGCTGATAACCAAAAGGCCAACAGTTCGAACTCACCAGGTGCTCTGTGGAAGAAAAGACCTGGCAATCTTCTCCTGTAAAGATTACGGCCTAGGAAATGCTCTGGGGCAGTTCTGCTCTGTCATATAGGGTCGTTATGAGTTGGAATCAGCTAGTTGGCACCTAATGACAACCACCAAACACCCATAGTGACCAGAACAACTAAGATGTTGACAAAGATCCCTTTGATAGCACTCTCTGTAGATGGCAGGCTTGGAGTTATTCTTGAGGCAAAGCAACGCCTGCATTAATATGGCTGGACAATCAGAACTGGTTCTCTTGCTTCCCTTGATCCAAGGGACTCTGAACAGAGCCATCAAGGAAGGTTCTGGTCAGGGCTGTGCTCATTGGTTCTGTTCCTGCCATCACCGCTGACTTGCTCAGTGGTCTGTGCAAGGGTATCTGAGACTTTCTGCCCCTTCAGTGCACAGCGAGGATGGTGATGCTCCATCTCACATACTTTGGACATGTTATGAAGAGGATCAGTTCCTGGAGAAGGACATCATGCTGAAGCAGAGGGTCAGAAAAAAAGAGGACGACCCTCAATGAGATGGATTGATGCAGTGGCTGCAACCATGGGCTCAAACCTAGTAATATTGTGAGGATAGCGTGGGACCAGGCTGTGTTTCATTCTGTTGTACGTAGGGTCGCTATGAGTCGGAACCAGCTTGATGGGACCTAACAACAACAGCACACAGTGTCTACGTCTTTGTAGCTGTCTGACCATAGTCCCCAGTTGATACCAAGCTGTGCAATATGTGAAATTTGAATAAGAGTGAAAAGGTGTCAGACTGCCAGGGCAGGAGTTGTCAAATGTCAGTGCATGAAAGTGGAGAACACGTTAAAATGCACAGTTCCTGGGCCCACCCCCTTAGATTGTGAATTGGTGAGTCTGGGGCCGTGAGTATGATGCATCCCAGCTGAGTCTGACACAGGTGATAACAGGACTCATCCCACTCTGTGAAACACCTTGAAAGCACCTTTAAATATGACCAGAATATCTTCAGAAGTGAGGATGACTTTGGCTTGCTTGCTTTGGACACCTCCTGAGGAAAGACCAGTCATTAGAACCAGATGTCATATTTGTGAAAGGAGAGGACCAGCAAAAATGAGGGAGACTCTCAGTGAGATGGACGGACACGGTAGCCAGGACGATGGACTCCAACATACCAGTGGCCATGGAGATGGCACAGGCCCAGGCAGCGTTTCGTTCTGTTAGACATAAGGTCGCTGTGCGTCAGAGCTGACTCAATGGTAGCTAACCCCAGAAGCCCAGCACTGGGCTGGGAAGTAAACCAGCGAGTCGCTCTGGGGCAATCCGAACTTTCATGCATCATCAATGCTTCTCCCTCTTCTCCAGAGGAGCAGAAGAGGTCCCTCCGGGGAGGAAGGCTCTAGGTGGAAAAGGCAAACAAGGAAAACCAGGCACATACCTGGCAGCTCAGCGGGTGAGCCACACACCCCATCTTCTGGTTTGGGGCTTGTCTCGGTACAGTTTGTATGTTTTGTGATTTATAAGCTTATTAGGTGTATCTTAAGGGTCACAGTAGCTTTGATTTAGGAACCATTACTTTATTAATCTAGTGTAACCTCTGATCGCCGAATCTGAAATATGGCAACTGGAGGAATAATAAATCAGGAAGTGAACTTACTTATGTACTCTTTAAACAAGAAAACAAGACCACAGAGTTTCTGTCAATGAATGAAACCCACACCATTGAGACACCATATCATGGGTAAGTCTTGGTCTTATGGGGCAAGGGAGGGTAGCCCATGCCTTTTTTTCCACGTACCTGGTCCTATTTCTTTAAGAAACCTTTTTATTGTGATTTGAGTGAAAGTTTACACAGCAAATTGGTTTTCCATCCAACTGTTCAGACATGTTTTATCTCATGACATTGAATGTAGTCCCCACAATGTAACAGCCTCTTCTCACTTCCTCTCTGTGGTCACCATTTCTGTTTGTCTTTCCCTATCTGTTTTGGTTACTTCGTGCTTCTCTAACAGAAAATGCCATGAATGGGTGTATTCTCTTACAGTTTTGGAGGCTAGAAGTCCAAGTTCAAAGTGCCTTTGGCACTGGGTGAAAGCCCCTCGACCTGGGGCTTCAGCTCTGCCTCCTGCTCCTGGCCCGCTGAGGCTGGAGGGTTTCTTCACTCAGTCAGCTGCTGGCTGCTGAGGCTGACAAGCCCAAGGTCAACAAGTAAAAAGGCACAGTCCCGATATTACCAAATCACATGGCAGGCCATTGATTCAAGTCCATTAAGGATCCCTAGATTGCCAGACATCATGGCAGGCTGCTGAACGACGACTCGGCTTCAGGCTGGATTCAAGCGTGCCAAAAGCTGCAGACCATTCCTAAAGCTTCTCCTGATATCCTGGAAGCAGACCACATCCCTAAGGCAGCTGCTCAGCTGCTTCAGTGGATTCCAACATGGAGTCATTACCAGTCTCGTGATGGGGAATAACTACCACCAGCTGCGCAGCCACTCAAAACCAGGCCCAGCCAAGTTCACACACAACCTTAACTACCACTCGATTCCTTCCTGCTTTCTGGCACTGCTTCCTGATTTAAACTGATCCTGATTTCTCTCTTCTCCTGGAAGTTGCTCCATCACTTTCTTCCTCTTTTTCCTTGGCCTATAAAGAAACTCCACTCTTAGTCATCCTAAAAAGGATATCCTCCCATCACCCCAAATCTCTCTCTTGCTACTGATCGTGTTTTCTTCTACAACCCCCAGAACTCATCACTGATGACCACCTCTCCACCCCCCTTACTGCTCTTGGCACCAGGCTTGGCTGCTTGTTCCTGCTTGTTGGGCTCTGCATGGTCTACCCCTCCCTCTCTTCAAGCTCATGTCTTGACTTTCACGTCTTTGCAGGCTGTGCTCTGGTCGTCCTGAAGTCCTGGGGTCTGTCTCTCCCTGGATGATTGTGTTTGTTTAGTGTCTGTCTCTCCATAACAGAATGGAAGTACCTTCAGGAATCTTGTCTGTTTTCCCCTTACCCTCTTCCAAGAGTCTAGAGCAGTGCAGGAGAGGAACATCATGCTTGGTAAAGTAGAGAGTCAGTGAAGGGGAAGACCCTCAATGAGATGGTTGACCCAGTGGCTGCAACCCTGGGCTCAAGCACAGCAAGGACTGAGGATGGAGCAGGACCAGGCCGTGTTTTGTCCTGTTGTACATGGGGTCACCATGAGTTGGAACCGACTTGACAACAGCCGACAACAACAACAGCAACAACAACAACAAAACATTGCTTAAATGCCCAAACAATATTTATTGTTTGAATGAATTCCTTCTCTTTCCTCTGCGTATTTGCATATGCTGTGCCATTTGCCTGACATTCTCCTTCCTCTCCCATTACCTCCATTTGCAGACTTTGCCTGGCTGACTCCTGCCAAACCCAAACCCGTTGCCACTGAGTCAATTCTAACTCATTGTGACCCTGCAGGCCATAGTAGAAGTGCCCCATAGGGATCCCAAGGCTGTAAATCTTTACAGAAGCGAACTGCTTCATCTTTCTTTTGCAGTGGGGCTAGTGGGTTCAAACTGCTGACCTTTTGGTTAGCAGCCGAGTGCTTAACCTTTGCACCATCAGGGTTTTGTCTAACTTCTGTACATCCTTCGATTCTTAGCTCATATGCTACTTCCTACAGGAAGTGCTCTGGTGGCTTAGTGCCTAAGGCACTTGACTGCTAACCAGAATGCTGGCAGTTCAAGCCCACCAGCCACTCCTCGGAAAGAAGGTTGGGCAATCTACTTCTGTAGTGATACCACCTCGAAATCCAAGGAGGGGTCGCTGTGAGTTGGGTCCGACTCAATGTCACATAACAACAACAACAACAGCAACAACAGAAAGTGCTGTTCTACTTCTTCTGAGAAGCACTCTGCTACTTCCTCCAGGAAGCAATATGTCACTTCTTCTAGGAAGCATTATCTGTCTTTCCAAGTTTGGGATGAGACCCTTCTGTGTGCTTTGAAAATACTTATCACACTACATTATGACCTCCCATTTATTTGCTTTTTCCCTCTGTAGACTGTCAGCACCAAGAAAGCAGGATTCCTGAATGTCTTGTTTACCTTTGGACCTTAGGCTTACCCACAAAGTCTAGTATAGTGCCTGTACTTTGTAGGCATGCACTGAATATTTATTGAGTAAGTGATTTTCACCCTCTGCCTCTCATCTCTCATTATTCACTCAAGCATCTTACGGGTAGTCTTCTATACTCAATGTCTCCCTTTGTCTCAAATACTGCAACTTGACACCGGAAACTACAAGGCCAATGGATGTCTCTGGCCAAGATATGTATGATCTTCATTCTGCCTAAGCCAACAGACACACTCCAGTCCTGGTCTGGCTTGTTCTTCCTGTGCCATTTGATACTGTCAACCTGTCCCCCTCGGCACTCTACCTCCAGTGGTAACCATGGCCTCCAGGTCGTGCTGTAACATATACTGCAGTACACAGGTGGTTTGTCTAGCAGATGACAGATCTCACTGGCTGTGTGACAAGCCCCTTTATCAGGAGGAATGAGTAATTCCAGGAATAAGACTCATGCAAAGACAGAGGCTTCTGTGTAATTTTTGAGGATAATAAACTCCCATGTCTGTACATCATCCTTCCGTATTCCAACATCACACTGCTGTCCTCCACACCGTTAGGGCAGGTAAGGCAGGGCAATGGATGGAGCCTTTGCTGCCCGATTCAGGGAGAGGAAGAGAGAAATCTCTCACCTTCACATTTCCAAGGGGTCGTGAGCACATGCCCTGATGGCCCATGTTCAAAACTCAAAAATTCTGATTTCTGCATTTTGAATCCCAAACACAAAACTAAACAAAACAACAAAACCCACAAAATACCAGCTGGTGGAAAATACACATTCCCCTCTTTTCCTACCTTACAGATGTTTCTGGAGGCAGGTCTGTTTAACAGTGTTCTCACTCAATTAGTTGGGAAGAAAATGTACTAAAGAAAGCTTTTACATGAAGGTCAGACCATGGACAAAGTGACCAGTCACCAGGGAAGAGGTGACACTGTAAGGTTTCCCTCTGAGTGCACTTTCAGTTCTAACATTAGACTTTTGTGTCATTGTCATACCAGCAAGTTGGCTAATGCTTTTGGCCCTGGTCAACTCCCCTGTGTCTATGAGGACCCTTACTTCTCTCTGCTGGACAATCCTGCTCCCTTCTTTGGGAGTAGGACGCCCATTTTTTCTACCCCGAGATATATTTTAGTAGAAATTAGCCAAAGGCCATGGGCCTAGATGCCTTTACAACTTATTTTAGGGTTCCTTTCCTGGCATTGATAAGAATCTTCCTTCAAATTGCTTCACATCTGTTGAGGACTTGAGTCCACCCTATGTTATTCTTTCTAGGATGACACCACACCTACCATTTGTCTGTTCACACATTCACTTCTTCACTCATCCAGGAAGATGCTGTGGATGTGAGAACCCAAGTAAGATTGCCTTCATTTATGATTGTGATTCCGGTACAAGTTTACAGAGCAAATCAGTTGTCCATTTAACAATTGCTTTGTGACATGGATGGCAATCCTCAGGATGTCACAACTCTCTTCCCACTTCCTCCCTGTGGTTACCTTTTCCCTTCATCCTTCTCTCCTGTCTACTCCTGACTTCTGAGCTTTCTCCCTGAGCACATGCTACCCTTTTGATCTCGTATGGTTGATCGCTCCAAGGAGTGCTTACCTTCCTGGTTCACCTTATAGGCCTGTTGTCTGGCTGAAAGTTGAGCCACAGGAGTGAGTTCAGTTCCAGGCTTGAAGGGCATCTCAGGGGCATAGTCTTGGAGCTTCCTCCAGTCTCTTTTATTCCCAGGAGGCAGAACTTTGAAATCCCAGCTCTAATTTCGTCTCTAGGTAGAAGGGGAAGCTCTACCTGAGCCCATGGCAAGGATAGTGTGTTCTCTCATCACTTAGAGTAAAGAAAGGTTAGATGGAGCACATTAATTTCTGCTCCTGCCAGGTTGCTTCCTGAGGATGCCATCCATGGCCAGTGTGATAACTGGGGAGCTGCAGTGATGTGGCAAGTAATTCCTGGGGCCTCCAACGATTTCAATTACAAGTTGTATTGTTGCCTGCAAAAGCTGCCTTTTTCTAGACATCGGGACTTCCAGGGTCAGGCCACAACAACAGAACCTTTTGGCCTTGTCACTTTTGGTTATGCATCAGATCAAGGCTCTGATTGGAGCTGGTAGGGCTCGGAGCTACTGAGAACAATTGAGAGCATAGGGAGCAATTTTTTGGGGTCCAGAGGATGGGGAGACCAAGAAACTTTGGGGAGGTTGGTCTTGGGATGAGAACCTAGTCTGGTCCGAGTTTGTCCTACTGTGATGGCTTGCACATGGCTACGATGCTGGAAGCTGTGCCGTCAGTGTTTCAAATGCCAGCAGGGTCATCCGTGGTGGACTGGTTTCAGCAGAGTGTCAGACGAAGGAACACTGGGAAGAGAGGCCTGGTGCTCTGCTTCCAAAACTGAACCAGGGAAAACCTTATGGATCACAACAGAGATTGTCCGATTTAGTGCTGGATGATGAGCCCCCAGCATCAAGGCAGATAACAGGGCTCCTCAAACTTGCGAGGATCAGGGAGTCCTCCTTGATGTTCTGGACACAAGAGCAATGACCAATGGACAGCTGGCCATGCTCCCTGCTCCTGCTGTGGCTGCCTCTCTGATCTATAGCTTTATTATTATTATCATTATAGCTTTACTGAAATACAATTCTCATACCATACAATTCACCCATTTAATGTGTATTATGCAATGCATTTTGTATGGTCAGAGTTGTGCAACTATCAATACCATCAATTTTCCAACAATTTCATCCCACCTAGGTAAACCCAGTATCCGTTAGCAATTGCTCCCCATTTCCCCAGCCCAGGTAACCACCAAGTCTACTTTCTCTCATTCCACCATCTGTCATTGTACATTTATTTGTGTACCTTTTACTGCCAGCCACTGACACTTCAGTGTGACCTTAAAGTGGTGGGAACTACTTCTGCTTTCCCCATGACTCTGAGAGCTCAGTGCATATTTATTTGGAAAGCACTGAGGGTTTGTTTGTTTGTTTAAGGATATTGGTGATGGTTGCACTTATGGATAATTGATCTCACTGAATTGCCTATGTGAATAAAATTGAGTCAGCAAATGATGGGAGATATATACGTACATACACACACACACACACACACACACTCTGGTGGCATAGTGTCTAAGGCATTTGACTGCTAATGAGAAGGCTGGTGGTTCAAACCACTCCTCAGACAGAAGACTGAGTAATCTACTTCCGCAGAGATACCACCTCAGAAACCCAAGGAAGGGTCACTATGAGTTGGACTAACTCGACAGCAGTGACTTTGGTTTGGTTTGGTTTGGCGTGTGTGTGTGTGTGTGTGTGTGTGT
>NW_006921648.1:4453042-4455003 GCF_000298275.1 Orycteropus afer afer
TAATCAATAAAGAAAATTTCCTTCCACATATAAACCTTTTCTTGACTTCTTACAGTAGTGGAGTAGTACAATATTTGTCCTTCTGTGATTGACTTATTTAAATTATCTTTATATTTATAACAACAATAATAAAAAAAGGAACAGAAAAGGGTTTGTCTCCTTCTTACCTTGTATGTCACCAATTTTTGTTTCTACCCATTGAGTTTTTCTGACTCGCTTCTGGGATTATTTCATTTCTCTGGTCTAATAACAAATAGATTTTATTTGTGTGACATCCCTGTGTTTGTTCTTGGATGCATAGACTCATTTCTGTCCAATGTCATGGCCTTTTTCTTCCAACTTCCTACTGGTTGCCAACAAATTGAATCCTTGGTCTTGTGTTGGTTTATTCCCTCCCTGTGTATTGTGTAAGCCAGTTTATGGGGTTACAAAAAGCAGAAGGTTCACTCCCAAGTAGCAACAACAACAACAGACCTCCCAAAGTCATTCCTGTTGAGTCTGTTCTGACTCATGAACCCCGTGTATTTCAGAGCAGAGCAGTGCTCCACAGGGCCTCAATGGTTATGATTTTTTAGAAGTAGATCGCCAGAGCTTTTGCTAGGACGCCTCTGTGTGGGTAAGAACTGCCAGCCTTTTGGTTAGTAGCCAAGTGTCTAACCACCCAGTGACTACCTGCCACTTAGAGAGCTGATTCATACATTATAACCACAAAAGAACTTATTACAGGGTGGCAACCACAAGCATTGGACAAAGGGCAGAGTCAAGCTGCCCAATAGTTTTGGGAAATCTCACCTAGTGTTCTCTCTCCTCTCTTTCTGTTGCACACTCATCTCGGCCTCTCACCTCCTGGACGAGGAATTGGAAAGGAGTGTTTCTTGGGAGGTGGCATTGGGGTCAGACCATGACCTTGGGAGCCATACCAGGTTCTTCCATGGATTGTTTTTCAGGTTTCTGCAGGATCAGGCAGGGCATATGGAAGAGTCCCAGCCACTAGGACATTGTTCAGTTAGAACACGGGTGGTGACTGCCCTGCCATCACTAGTGAGCTGGGAGGTGGGGTGATAGCAGGACGATAGGAGCATCTGAGGTGTGTCACTGTGGCTGCAACTGTAGGGAGATACTGAATGGAAAACATGATGCCTGTCACCCGGATCCACTCCCGTCTGTCAGTGTGTGGTATCATGGTGGCTTGTGTGTTTCTGGGAGGCTGGATGCTATGCCACCGGTATTTCAAATACCAGCAGGGTCACCATGGTGGAAAGGTTTCAATGGAGCTTCCAGACTAAGAGAGACCAGGAAGAAAGGCCTGGTGATCTACTTCTGAAAATCAGCCACTGAAAAGTGTATGGATCACAACAGAACATTGTCCAAGTTAGTGCTAGAAGCTGGATCCCCCAGGGGGGCAGACACTCAGAATATACAGTGGTCGTAACAATGACTCAAGTAGACCAATGATCCTGAGGTGGTGCAAGAGTCAGCCCCATTTCTCTCCACTCTGCCCGGGGCTGCCGTGAGTTAAAGCTGACTCAGTGGTGAATAACAACAACATCACCCAACTAACCAGGGTTCAAACAAACCATAACTGCCTCCCCCTTGTCTTTTGCTAAGCTGGACCATTGTCATCGAGGTGGTTCCGACTCATAGCAACCCTACAGGACAGAGTAGAAGTGCTCCATAGGGCTTTCAAGATGAACTCCTTACAGAAGCAGAATGCACACCTTTCTCTCACACAGCAGCTGGTGGGCTCGAACCACTGATCTTTAGATTAGCTGCTGAATGCTTTAGCCACTAAGCTATCTCTCTGATATCCTGGAATTAAGAACAAAAACTGGTGTGTGTGTGTGTGTGTGTGTGTGTACCACTGTATTAAAATATGCAAATCCCTTTTTCTTCCTTACTCAACAACAGCCTATGATAAAGAATGCAGTTGCCAGGCTGAGATACTTTCTAACAGCTGGGCT
>NW_006921648.1:4460413-4461426 GCF_000298275.1 Orycteropus afer afer
TCACAGTGACCCCATAGAACAGCGTAGAACTGCCCCAAAGGGCTTTTTGTTGTTGTTATATGCCGTCAAGTCAGACTTGAAGGGCTTACAAGGCTGTAAATATTTACAGAAGCAGACCAGCACATCTTTCTCCTATGGAGCGGCAGGTGGGTTCAGACGGTCAACCTTTTGGTTAGCAGCCAAGTGCTTTTAACCACTGTGCCACTAGGGCTCTTTAAGTGTTAGACAGACATTCATAAATAAGCCACAAGACAATTTACCCTCAGACACTCACACTGACTCATCTTCTTGTGTATTTAGTCAAATAGCCTGTAATGAATGAACAGAGATTCATTTAAACACCAAATGCCAAGTTGTTCGCCTAAGTGACGTGGATTGATTTCCACATGTCACAACTCATCAGACCATAATGGCATCAGTGGCTTGAAGTCCAAATACCCTAACACATTTCTGTTCTCACTTTTGCATTAACCAGCAGAAGACATTTGGTTTTCCAACTTGGTTGGTAAACCTGTCAATTTGCGTGGCTGTAAATGCCAGGCAGATGCTCACAAATGGGTTGGCTCTCCTGGAAGAGAAATACCTTATGAGCGACCAGGGGAAACAAGATGGAGGAGCCTTTACCTGGGAGAGGAGGGACAGGGCATCTCTCTGAGTTCCACAACGCCCCCCCCCAGCCTTGGGGAGATACAAGCAGACTTGAGACCTGGGAGGCGTTGCACACTTGTCAGATTAAATGCTTTGTGTTAACAGCTGAAGAGCACAGTTGTTGTCCAATGGTAGAATTCTTGCCTTCCAATCACAGATGAGGAAACCACTGTTTAGAGAGAGTAAGTCAATACTGTTAAATGATGGAGCAGGAGTTTGTCTGCCCCAAAGCTTTCTCTTCGCAGCTCAGCATCCACTGCATTCCCTTTTACTCGTCCTCCTGACCCTCCACATGACGTCTCTCATGGGCGTCCTGCCATGAGGATGAGAAAAGGGAATTATTTTTTTCTTCTGTCTTGACCCGA
>NW_006921648.1:4462461-4471911 GCF_000298275.1 Orycteropus afer afer
GACTCGACGGCACTTAACAACAACAACATCACCATCATCATCATCACCATCATCATTTTTATTGTCATCATCACCATCATCATCATCAACATCATTGTTATTAATATCATCATTATCATCATTGTCATTGTCATCATTGTCACCATCATCATTGTCATCATCATCATCATCAACATCATTATCATCATTTTCATTGTCACCATCACCAACATCATCATCATTGTCATTGTCACCATCATCATTTTCATCATCACCAATATCATCATCATCATCATTGTCATTGTCATCATTGTTTTTGTCATCATCATTATTGTCATCTTCACTTTCATTCCTGTCATCATAGATATCATCATCACCATCATCATCTTTGTTACCACCATACTTATCATCTTCACTGTCATCATAATAATCAGCAACAGCACGGCTTTCATCTGTTGCACACTATGTCGACACTTCCTTCATGTACTCCATCTGAGGGTTCTTTAGAATAAAAGAATCAGTGAGATATGTGTGTGTGTGTGTATATATGAAAGAGAGAGAGAGACTGATTGATTTATTTCAAAGAATTGGCCCATGTGATTGTGAGGAGCTGGCAAGTCCAAAATCCATTGGTTAGATAGCAGGCTGGAGACTCTATCAGGCTTGAGTCCCGAGACCTGTAGATCAGGCCATGGAAAGAATGCAGAGTGGAAAGCCAGAGTTCTGCTGAAACATCTGTTGATAGTCTGTAGGCCAGATGCACTCTCAGGAATCTCCTATTTTGGTGGATTGTTTGATTACATTACATCACCTTATGATAGGTGATTACATGACATTGCATTAGGTTGCATTATGGAATAGCAACTAGATTAGTGTTTGGCCAAACTGACTGGGAGCCATAGCTTAGCCACGTTGACACATAAAATTAACTATAGCACACTCTGTCTCAGGTGATTATCCTCACAGCTCTATGTCAGACAGGTATGACTTTTCTCATTTTATGGATGTTACCCTTAGAGCTGAGAAAAGTGAATGTACTCATCCAAAGGCATCCAAGTCTGTCTGGAAAATAGCAATTTCTGGCACCACATTTGCTAGGCAACAATTCCTAGCCATTGGGGATGGAGCACTGTGGTGGTTATGTTGCGTGTCAACTTGGCTGGGCAGCTGGTGGTAGTTATTCCCCATGATGAGACTGGCAACCAACTCCATGGTGGGATCGACCACAAGCAGCTGAGTAGCTGCCTTTGGGTATGTGGTCTGCTTCCTGTACATAAGAAGCAGTTTTGGGAATGGTCTCTAGCTTATGGCACGCTTGGGCCCTGCGTGTAGCCATGTCATTGTTTGGCAGCCTGCCATGCTCTGCTTACCTGGGGACTTACAATGGACTTGAATTGATGGCCTGCCATGTGGTTTGGTAACATCGGGACTGTGCCTTTTTACTTGTCAACCTTTGGCTTGGCAGGCTCTGCAGCCAGCAGCTGTCTGAGTGAAAAAATGCCTCTAGCTCCAGTGGGCCAGGAGCTGGAGGCAGAGCTGGACCCCAAGGTTGAGGGGCTTTCACCCAGCCCCTAGAGCGTGGCACTTTGAACTTGGACTTAAAGCCTCCAAACTGTAAGAGAAAAAACTCCTGTTTGTTAAGGCCATCCCATTTGTGGTATATTCCTGTCAGAGCAGTACTAGGGAACCGGAACAAGCACCAAGTCCATGGCAACAAGGTGAGAGTCACCTCTTCCAGAGACAAAGCTTCCAGAGGCAAGTGCAAGTTAAAAGTGCTACAGCATGTAGCCCTAACCAAGAAATAATCAGTTGTTGTTGTTTGTCCTTGGGTTGCCGAGGCAGTATCACTGTGGAAGTATATTGCCCAACCTTGCTTCCGAGGAGTGGCTGGTGGGTTTGAACCACCAGCCTTCTGGCTAGCAGTCAAGTGCCTTAGACACTGTGCTACCAGAGCTCCCAAATAATCAGTTAGCCTTGATTTATCTAATTGGGCTGACTGTGTTTCTCTCAAAATAGGAAGAAAAACTAAGCCAGTTTCTACTTGGCTTGGAAAATAAGCTCTTCTTGGGCTGGAATCACTCCCCAGGGAATCTGGTGCCAAGATGCCTAATTTTCCCTCATTTTCATCCTGGTATCAAAAGCTGGATTTATATGAAAATTGCAGCAAGTGGGTCACTGGTGTTTGCACTTGGAAATGAGGCTGTCTGTCTCTTTGGGCTGGGCGTGGGTGCCTCACAGCAATTTCTTCCTCTAATGTAGTCCCATCAAGATGGACTTCACACTCCTTCCTGTTCTCCTTTGCTCCCTCCCTGCTTGTCTTTTTGCTGGTTCCATTAGAAGAGTGTCTAAAAACACCAAGGCAGATAGCCTTCACATAGTCACATTTACCTAAGAGAAAAACTAAAGAAAATTTCCAGGTTGGTCCTGCAGCTTGCTATCAGTTTGTTGTACTGTGGTGGCTTGGATGTTACTGTGGTGCTGAGAGCTGTGGCACCAGTATTTCAAACGTCAGCACCGGGTCACCCATAGTGGACAGGCTTCAGTGGAGCTTCCAGACTAAGACAGACTAGGAAGAAAGGCCTGGCGACCTGCTTCCAAAAGTCAGCCAATGAAAACTTATGGATCACAACAGGACATTGTCAGACTTGTTTGCTTTGGACATGCCGTGAGGAGGAATCAGTTGCTGGAGGAGGACGTCATGTTTGGTGAAGGAGAGGGCCGGCAAGGGCAAGGGAGACTCCTGGTGAGATGGATGGGCACAACAGTTGTGATGATGGACTCGAACACGCCGACAGTGGTGAGGATGACACAGGACTGGGCAGTGTTTCCTTCTGTTGTACGTAAGGTCACCATGAATCAGAGCTGACTTGCTGGCAGCAAACAACAACAACTGCAAGTCGATTAATTGATTAGAGATCACTTCTCAGAAGAATCCTACAACGATGTGGATCTTGGTGACTTTTCTCCAAAGGTTTGTGTGAGCAGGAGCCAGAAGTGCCAACATCAGCGTCTGGCCGGTTTCAGAGATATTGCACGTGCTGATTCATTCAGTTCTAGGTCCTTCTGCTCCTCTGTCACCAGGAATTTCCATGGAAGCCTGTTTCTTTAAGGCTCACATTCTGACTTGACTTGCCTTGTTTGTGAAGATTGTGAGCTTCAACTCCAGACACCATGGGAAAAGGAAGCTGGTGTGTCAGAGGGTTATAGAGCTAAATAAACTCAAGGAAAAGATTCCTCAGGGTTGTTATTGATTGGCTGCTGAGGAGTTATTAAGTTCTAAGGATGGCTTATTACACCTCTTGGGCCAAGATTAAAGAGGAGTTAAGCCATGAATATCTATCCAGAGTCTCGTCTACAGTTTAGGGCCCTCTGCTGAGGCCCTCTTCCTTCCCAGACTCCTCTCCGTCCTCCTCTATTCCCCCTTCTCTCCAGCCCCAGGCTGTCTGATGGAAGGTGCTGCTGGGACCTTTGCCAAGTTGGTTTATCTCTTTTAATTGAACATCCCTAGGAGCCCCATGTGGGATGTCTTTATCAAATCACACGTTTCCCAAGTTAACACAAACTGTTCTCCAAGAGAAAAGAACAGTTGTCAGTATTTTGTGAGGATCTGAGAAGGAGCAGACATGGATGTCATGAGAATCCTATTAGGCTCATTGGCTCTGTACTAACAGCTTCTACTCTGTGGCTGAGTTAGGGTCTTCCTGCAGATTGTCAAAATTGGGGGGCATGGACCAATTTTGGGGTAGACTCACCCAAGTGTTGTTATGTTGAAACAGTAAGTGGCTCCATTGCCTGGCATTTTAGCAGGAGTAATGGTACTTTGCACATGTCCATGGTACTTTGCACATGTCCATGGTACTTTGCACATGTCCATGTAATTAGCACATATGATCTGTTTTTCTCTATCTTTATCCCAAAACATGAATCATTTGATGTATAGTGCCTAGCACAGTAACCGGCATGGAACAAGGAATCACCAGTGAACCAATTGCTATGGAGTTAATTTGGACTTACCATGCTCCATATGGTTTACAATGGCTGATATCTTGGAAGCAGATTGCCAGGTCTTTCTGGTGCCATAATGGTTAAGCACTTGACTACTAACTGCAAGGGCAGTTCAAGCCCACCCAGTGACTCTGTGGCAGCTAACCTGGTGATCTGTTTCCATAATGATTGTAGCCTAGAAAACCCTGTGGAGCAGTTGTGTTCATCAGATGGAAGTTGCTATGAGTTGGACAGTACACAACAATAAGATCATTAACTGTTAAATATTGGACATTTTTTCAGCTCAACCCAATGTAAAGATTACCTTTTTTCAACAACATAAACAGTGGCCATACACGTGGACTTTGCCAGATGGAGCACACAGGAATCAGATCGACTACATCTGTGGAAAGAGACGATGGAAAAGCTCAGTATCTTCAGCCAAAACAAGACCAGGAAGTGACTGGAACAGACCATCAACTGCTCATATTCAAGTTCAAGTTGAAGCTGGAGACAATTAAAAGAAGTCCATGAGAGCCAAAATATGACCTTGATTATATCCCTCCTGATTTTAGAGACCATCTGAAGAATAGATTTGATGCATTGAATACCAGTGACCGAAAACCAGAGGAATTGTGGGGTGATATCAAGAAGATCATCCATAAAGAAAGCAAAAGGTCATTAAAAAGACAGGAAAGGAAGAAGAGACCAAAATGGATGTCAGAAGAGACTCTGAAAATTGCCCTTGAACAGAGAGTAATTAAAGCAAATGGAAGAAGTATAAAGGAGCTATACAGAAGATTTCAAAGAGTAGCTTGAGAAGACAAAGTCAATTATTAGAATGAAAAGTGCAAAGACTTGGAGTTAGAAAATCAAAAGGGAAGAACACACTTGGCATTTCTCAAGCTGAAAGAAAGAATGGAAGAAAAAATTTAAGCCTCGAGTTGCAATACTGAAAGATTCTTTGGGCAAAATATTGAATGATGCAGGAAACATCAAAAGAAGATGGAAGGAATACACATTGGTCAATGTTCATCCATTTCAGGAGGTAGCATATGATCGAGAACCAATGGTATTGAAGGAAGAAGTTGAAGCTGCACGGAAGTAATTGGCAAAGGACAAGGCTCCAGAAATTGAGATGTTTCCACAAAGGGATGCCTTATGGGAGGCACTCGCTTGTCTATGCCAATAAATTTGGAAGACAGCTACCTGACCGGCTGACTGGAAGACATCCATATTTGTACCCATTCCAAAGAAAGGTGATCCCACAGAATGTGGAAATTATTGAACAATATCGTTAATATCACATGCAAGTAAAATCTTACTGAAGATAATTCAAAAACGGTTACAGCAGTATATTGACAGAGAACTTCCAGAGGTGCAGTCTGGATTCAGAAGAGGATGTGGAATTAAGGATATCATTGCTGATGTCAGAAGGATCTTAGCTGAAAGCAAGGAATATCAGAAAGAGGTTTGCTTGCGTTTTATTGATTATGCAAAAGCATTTGATTGTGTGGACCATAACAAATTATGGATAACATTGAGAAGAATGGGAATTCCAGAACACTTAATTATATTTATGAGGAACTGTACTAAGATCAGGAGGCTGTCATTCGAACAGAACAAAGGGATATTGCATGGTTTAAAAACCAGGAAAGGAGTGCATCAAGGTTGTATCCTTTCACCATACTTATTCAATCTATATGCTGAGCAAATAATCTGAGAAGCTGGACTATATGAAGAAGACGTGGCATCAGGATTGGAAGAAGGCTCATTAACAACCTGTGATATGCAGATGACACAACTTCACTTGCAAAAGTAAGGATGACTTGAAGCACTTACTGATGAAGATTGAAGACTACAGTCTGCAGTATGGATTACACCTCAACATAAAGAACACGAAAATGCTTACAACTGGACCAATAAGCAGTATCATGATAAATGGAGAAAAGATTGTTGTTAAAGATTTCATATAACTTGGTTACACAATCAACAACAATGGAAGGAGCAGTCAAGACATCAGATGATGTATTGCACTGGGCAGATCTGCTGCAAAAGATCTCCTTTATAAAGTGCTGAAGAGCAAAGATGTCTCTTTGAAGAGTAAGGTGTGCCTAACCCAAGCCATGGTATTTTCAGTCACCTCATATGCATGTGAGAGCTGGATAATGAATGAATAAAGAAGACCAAAGAAGAGTTGATGGTTTTAGTTGTGGTGTTGATGAAGAATACTGAAAGTCCCATGGACTGACAAAAGAACTATCTGTTCTGGAAAGAGTGTAGCCAGATTGCTGCTTGGAAGCGAGAATGACCAGACTTGGTCTAACCTACATTCATCATGTCAGAGGGACCATTCCCTGCAGAAGGATATCATGCTTGGAAAAGTGGAGGGTCAACAAAAAAGGGGAAGGCCCTTAACAAGATGGATTGACACAGTGGCTGCAATGATGGGCTCAGGTATAGCAAGGACTGTGAGGCTAGTGCAGGATCGGGCAGTGTTTTTTGTTCTGTTGTATACAGAGCCGCTATGAGTCAGAACGATGCCTAATAGCAGCAACAACAATTTAAAAACCTCATGTCAGAACAGGGAGATTTACAAACAAACAGGACAAGGTTGATTTTGCTACCAGGTGAGTCTAGGTCAGACTTAGAAGAAAGTTTCAGTTTGCAGAGATGTTTTGGAATTTCTGATCCATGACCTGAGCTTCTATTCAAAAAAGAAAACAATAGCAGAAAAACAAACAAACAAAAAAAAAAAACAGTCGACACTGGATTGACTCCAACTCATGGTGCCCCCTGTGTGTTGAAGTACAGCTGCACTCCAAAGGATTTTTTTGGAAAGAGATTGCCAGGCCTTTCTTCAAAGGTACCTTGAGGTAGTCTTGAACGTCTAACCTTTATTAGCAGCCAAGCCCATTAACTGCTGACATCACTCAGGGATTCTGAGTGTCTACTTATCTGTCCCTAGTTTTTCCAGAAGATACTTTGGTCCCTGTGCTCTCTGGTAACAAATTCTGCATGTTGGACTATATTGTAGTGTGTGTGTGTGTGTGTGTGTGTGTGTGTGTGCAACAAAGTGACAGGAAGAAGATGAGAGGTAAGTAGTTAGGAAGGAAGATAAAAAGGTAGGTAGGTAGGTAGACAGGCAGACAAATGGGTGATGGATCAATAGATGATAGATGGATATATATATATATATAGAGAGAGAGAGAGAGACAGACAGACAGACAGAGAGACAGAGGCACAATTCCATCAGTTCCAGCTCCCCTAACCTTCCTGCATCCTGGGAAGAACCTTGGACCCCAGTCTCCACCCAGAGAGCCCCAGCCATGGCCTGACATTTGGAAGTTATTGACTGGAATAAAAAAACTGTGGATGTGAAAACATGCCAGGCTACTGGGAGAGCAGGTGCTTTCTGCAAACACCCCTCACGGTTACTTGTAGCCTGAATGGAAAGGCCGCCTTGTTGTTTTGTTAATTCATTTCTGACAGCTGTTACTTCTGAGACCTTTGAGGTCCTCAGCAGAAATTAAACAAACCCCCCTGAACTCCTCTGAGAGGTTCTCATCATGAGGCAGGTTGGAAATGACACTTAGGGGAAGAGAACCTTCCAGAGGGCCCAGCTGTTTCAGTCCCTCGAGCCTCTGAGGTCCGTGTGCAGGAAGCTTGCCCACCAGCAATTGTCCACTGAGGCCAACATCAGCTGGCTCTACCATGGGATTGCACAGCTCAGGAACAGCACGGGAGCCAGCCAGATGCCCATGCAGAAAGCTGGGAGGTGTCTGGACTCCCTTCTTTTTCCATCCACCAGAACCAGTTGCTGATTCATGGTGACTATATGTTGGCGGTGTGAGGCCACACAGAGGTGCTTTTAAAGAAAGGCCTGGCTATCTTCTTTCAAAAATAATATCAGCCCTTGGAAACCCTATGGAGCACAGTTTGACCCTGGCCCACATGGGGTCATCATGAGCCAGAGTCAGCTCCATGCAGCTGTTTTTTTTTTTTTTTTTTTACTTCTGTTATTGCCTGTTCAGTATAGCTCTCCTACATCAGACTACCCGCCCTCACCTCTTGTTCACAGCTGTGTCCGCTGGGTGTTGCAGTGGGAAGACTCCCTCATTGGATGGATGATGAGGATCTGGCCCTTAGAGGCAGGTAGCTGTGTCTTGCTTTTCTGGACCCCGTTGTAATCTGGGAGCAGCTGCAGGGCCTGTGGGCAAACACATCCAGCTGCATGGCTCTCAGCAATACCTGGTGCCATTTTGCATGGTCTAAGAGCTGATGGGGCTGGCAGATCTTCTCAAGTACTGAGACAAGTGACTTCCTCTTCCCACTGTTCAGACTTCCCCACTTCACCATCCAAATGACTTGGATGCCGTCTGGGGCCAGGTGGCCAGCTTGGCTCATACCCGACAAAGCAGAGTTGTTCATTGGAGCCGTGTCTCCGGTTGGTCCAGCTTCACCGCCCGCTATTCTCCTCGGGCCTTTTCTGAGCTTCCAGACACCTGCTGTGCGTGGATTTGGAACTCCCCATGCATGTCGTCTGGGGAGCGGATGGAAACATTGGTTCTGCAGTATCTGGCATCACCCTGACTTTGCTTATGGTGTACCCTGATCCTACACTGTCCCGTGGTGGGGACTCCTATGCAGGTTTAATTAATGGCAGACTGGTGGGACTCCAGCCAAGAGCAACCCAGATTCAGGAGGCTGCTCAGCAGATGGCATTACATTGGTGCCATAACCTGCCTTAATAATCCCATCCTTCAGCGGCTGAGAGTGTCTAGGCTGGGGGTTCCCAGTCATTTCAATGGGGAAAGTCAGAGTGGGACAGATCACGGCTTCCCAGGGCCAGGCCAATGGAGGGGCAGTTCCTTCATGTTGACACTGCCAAGGAAGATGTCTCTGGCTGTGGTCATTCAAGGGATGTCCCTGGGCATGGGGCTGAGATGGGTTTTTAAGGTGCTGTGAAGGGTTGTCTGTCTTCCAAGGAAATGCAAACACCTCATTCAACAACCCTGTTGTCTGCACTTGGTGGGATCCAAAGGGACACAACTGCATTGGACTTAGATTTGTATTTCCTGACAAATGAAAATACCAGTGAAAGCCTGAGACTGCTGTAAAACATTGCCAGATAAGACTGAGCCCTCCTCATGGGCTGAGGATTGTGCTAGGTTCTAAGTCAAGAACCCGTGGCTAAGACACAGGTTCTGGCTCCAGCAGGTTGCACTCATTAGTAAGGATAATACATTTGTATATTTAAACACTTGTACATTTGACTAAATGGTTGTAAATGTTGTTGCTTAGCTGCTAACTGAAAGTTTGGTGGTTTGAGTCTACACAGAGGCACTTCAGATGAAAGGTCTGGTAGTGTCCTTCCAAAAGATTAGCCATTGCAACCCCTCTGAAGCACAGTTACACTCTGATACACAGGGGTCACCACGAGTTACGGTTGACTGGACGGCGAGTTTTTTTTTTTTTTTAAGTGTT